>NC_037329.1:98275970-98579000 GCF_002263795.3 Bos taurus
CCAGACGTATGACCCAAGGCTTACCATCAGGTGAACCTGAAAAAGACTTCAGTTCAGAAGTGGGCATTACAAAGCATCAGTGGAGTTGGCACTTTTCTGATATAAGTATTGGCAAAGATATTTAGCTTTAGGAAAGGGCAGTGAGTTTTGGAAAAGTTCCTTATGAAAAAGTGTCATTGGTTTTGATGGTGATAGTGATATTGTCAGAGATGAGTTTCAGTGTACAATGTTCAGAGACAGCAATGACACCTGTGGTTTCCTCACTGGCTCAAGTTTCTACCATGTTCCTGGAAGCACATCCTTATGTTTATTTTTTCATATGCTTATATATATTTTTTTCTTATGCTTATTTTTATATCCTTCAAACCAGTTCTGAGAACTACAAATTATTGTTTATTATTGATATTTTATCAGTTGTTGAATTTATTCTTGTATCCTAGTTCATGCTACGATGGTGATATATGCTTTTGTATTGATTTTGGCTAAATTTATATGGTTTTCAAATATATACATATAAAACAGATGCATTTATTTATTTAACAGGTTTATTGAGTTATAATTGACATCCAATTCTGTCACTACAATCAAGATAATGAATATATCCATCACCCCCAAAGTTTCCTTATGCCCTTTTGTAACTTCTCCTTTTATGTAGCTTTTTGGATCCGTGGATCTTATCATATTTTTAGGTAATTAGAAAGAAAGAGCATATCATTTGATGAGACCTCAAATGGAAATATAGCATGCCAAATTAAAACCTCTTATAATCTATGGCTCTTATGAGAAGCTTGTGCTCCATTTCACTGGGTAGAATTTGGATTGAGAAAAGCAGTTCTGAGAGATTGAGGGGAATAATTAAATCAAATGAAAAAATACTATTTAATAAACAATCAAAGTAGTTAATCTCCTACTTTTTATTGTAAACAACTTAAGCCATCATGACATCTCAATATTTGAGTGAGCTTCAGTGAAGTAAGATGAGAATTTCTTTAGGAGATGGGAGACCCAAGTTCAAGACCTCATCCCAAGACTAACTAACGTTGAGATATTGAACAGCTCACTTTTCTTATCTGAGTTTCTGATTTGTTGTCTTCAGCATGGTCTAGATATTGCAGAGTTTCTTAGGCTTGAATCTGTCTATAGATAATTATCTGCAGACATTTTCTTTTTTAACCTCAAACCAGCAGTCTTTATTTTAAGACAGAGTAATTTGACGTTTTTCCACTTTGGATCCTAGAGTACAAGAAAGCTCCTGAAAAGGTGAGCTGACTGAATTCTGCATACATTTAAGGAAAGAATGCTCGTGTAGACAAGTATATAAAGTGCTTGGTGTTATTTCCTACAGTGGGTATGCTTGAGAGTGGGGGCAGGGTAGGGCTGAAAAATTGTTTTTTTTTCTGACCTGTGATGTTTATCCTTTGCTGTTTATCAGAGCCAAGGGCCCCATTGTGCAAAACAAACATGTGCTTAGTGGAGGCCAAAATCCAGCCGTACGCACAAATGTGAAGTAAATGAAGTTGCATTCTGCAGTGGTTGTTACTATTTGTATGTTCCCTGAAGTTTTGATATAAGAAATTTAGTGATACTCATAGGTAAACATTTCTGCCCCAACAACTGTCAGAAAGTAGGCAGTCAATGAATATTACTTTCTTACCTTCATTGTTTTCTATGTCTTGCCCCACAACACGTACTATGCTATTTATCTTTCTAAATGTTGTTCTCTCTTCATCCATATTTCTCAGTTAAAATCTACCTCTGGCTCTGATTCTTTTTTAAACTTTTTCTTTTAACCAAAATTTACCTGCTGTATATATTTTTCCTTCTTAGACACATTAGGTAACTAGCTAATAGAACCAAAGGGCGATTTATTTAGAGACAAGGTATTAATTTAGCACATACTTATTGAGTGCTTACTATGCTAGGTAATATTCTAGTGAGGAGGATGCCTTTAGGAACAATGGAAATAACAGTTTCTGTCTACATCAAGCTTATATTCTGAATGGTGAAAAGTAGGGATATGAATCAGTAATAGATATTTCACTTTTGCTGTCCCCAAGTCCATTTATCTATCTTCTTAGTTCATGGTAACTGTACCCCCAATATTTCTATGGCAAACTTGTCATCTTCCTTTGATTAAAGTCTTAGTGGAACTGACCCCCAAGCTACTCAAATCCCCTCAGCCATTTGGGACACATGGCCATGCTGGACCAATCAAGTGCTCCATCAAATTGCGTAATGAACTGAAAATTATTGGAATGAATTCAACTCAAAGATGACATTCTGATAAAGGCCACTGACTCCCGTAACCTAGAACCTCAGAGCTTGACTAATTTCCTATTAATTCCAAAGGCTTTATTCTTTGACTGCTCCTTCTGTGTAGTTTTCCTTCAATATTTCTTGTTTAAGTTATTGAGTTTTGTGTTGCCTGGAAACCAGTAATCCTAACTATACTACATTGGTTAAGTAAGAAGTATCACATTTCTTTACCTCTTGTTATTAACTTAAATTCAACTCAATCTTACCCACTGTATTGAGTGAGTTAGTGAGTGAGTGAAAGTCCTCAGCCGGGTCCGACTCTTTGCGACCACATGGACTATACAGTCCATGGAAGTCTCCAGACCTTTCCCTTTTCCAGGGGATCTTCCCAACCCAGGAATCAAACCAGGGTCTCATGTATTACAGGCGGATTCTTTACCAACTGAGCTATAAGGGAAGCCCACCCACTGTTTTGGCAGGAAATTAATTTTTATTAGCAAGTCCTCCTTCCTTTTAGGATAAAAAGTCAGAAGGTTCCCATCATCTTCAGCCACTTGTGTGCATGGGTCATTGTTGAAATATCCACTACCCCAGCATCTGTGCCATTCCAGGGATAAGGAAATCTTTGGTGTGGCTGGACGTGCTGAGTTAGGGTTCAGCTTCTACAGCTACACCATGTAAAACTTAGTATATATAAATATAAATATGTATAATTTCTCTGAAACTTTGTACTCTCCAGGTAATTATTCTGATGCAAAACCTCTCTCAGACAGTTAACTTATCTGAGAGCCTGTGCAATCTTCTAAGAACAAAGGGCAAACTACATTCTGTCTTGTCCTCTCACCTGTCTTCTCTAAATGATCCTGGGTTTGTGTAGTGAACTGGGAACAATTCAATTATTTATTCACTTAGCATGCATTTATTAAGTTTTTGTTCTGTTGCAGGCCCTGGATGAGGCTCTGGAATTACAAAGAATGATTTATCACAGTTTCTGCTTGACTGTGACTCATAGTCAGGAGGAGGGAAGTTGGGTAGCAGCAACATGGTGGCTAAATAATCAAATACCTATGGCAGTGATAAGTGCCACAATAGGCATATGAAAGTAAGCAAGATGGGAACAAGAAGGAAGCTCTTGAATCTGTTTGGAGATGTCTGAGGATGGTGTGCAGAAAGAGAGGATAGCTGGGCTGAGTCATAGGGAACAAATAGAAGTTTGATTAATATACAGGTAGAGTAAGAGTAGGTCTTCTCTGGTGGCTCAGCTGTGAAGAATCTGTCTGCCAGTGCAGGAGACACGGGTTCAATCACTAGATCAGGAAGATCCCCTGGAGGAGGAAATGGCAGCCCACTCCAGTATTCTTGCCTGGAAAATTCCACGGACTGAGGAACCAGACAGGCTACAGTCCACAGGGTCTCAAAAGAATTAGACATGACTTAGTGATTGAGAATGCTCAGAGTAAGAGTAGTATACATTCCAAGCAAAGTAAAAGACAGAGACAAAGACACGCATACAAGGGAGAGAGAGAGAGCTGAGAGGGCGATGGCAGAAGAGGAGGAGGAGCGGACTGGGAAGGGGAGATGAGAGGGTAGCAGAAGTGGCCTGTGCTAGAAAATGCAGATAGTCCAGGATGAAGAATTGGGGAGAGAAAAATTGGGGAGAAGAATTCATGGGGCGGGGGAGGGGTGGGGATCGTGGGAAATGAGCCTGGAAAGGTAGGCAGAGGACAAAGCATAGTGGGTAAAGGATGACTTTTCTAATTAAGTTGTCTTATGTGAAAATTCAAGTTCTGCCCCTTTGATGCTGTCAAATCAATAAAGACACTTAACCCAATGTCCTTATCTATAAAGGGAAAAAGGTAGCTGTACCTCCTTTTTAACATTATTGCAAGGATTACATGGATTCATGAGTGTAAAGGACTTAGAATGGTGCCTGCCACACAGCAGAATCCAAGAAATGCTTCTCTTCCCCTACCCCCCACACACCCTGGAATTTATCACAAAAGCCATAAAAGCTGAAGGTTGCTGATAAAAAGTGCTTGGTGGATGCATTTGGGAAGCAGTGAAAAATTGATTGAAGAGAGAGGATGAAGCTGGCTTAAAGAGAGCCTTTGAAGCTGGGTAGAAGTCTTTGTGAGTTAAAGTCACAAGCTTAAACATTATTTAATTAAAAGCATAGTATTAAAAATGAAACCAGGAATCGATGATACAAATTGCAACAATCTTGTTAGCTACCCAATCAATACTGACATCTATCCCTGATGTTTCTATTAGGTAAAGACCAAAATATCTACTATTTTCAACTTTTAGAGTTTTGCAGGATTAGTATAGATAGGATATTTATATTTGAAGTTTCACTTAAAATTAAGCCATGATATTTTTTTCAGTTACTTGACAGCCATTTTTTCTGTATTTTTTCCTACTTACTTTCTTCCCCTTAGGAAATCATTATTAACAACTTGATGTGTTTCCTTCCCATATATTTCTCTACATTCATAAAACTCTATACAAACAAAACCACAAAATTATATGAAATTACTGTTGTTCATTTTCCCAGAAATAGAATAACCATATATGTTTCTTTGTAACTTACTTCTGTTATACAAAAATCCATCAAGGACATGCAGCTAATTATAGGACTCCCATAATATGGAATGCTATGCACATATTGAAAAATAATTATAGAATCTTTAGATCTATAACAGACCTTAGAGATTACCTAGCTTAGCAACTCCCAAAGATATGTCTCCCCAGTTTAATTATTTTCCTAGTGGACAGAGGTTTTTAACATAAGAGAAGTGTTGAAAGCTCTATTAGAGATTCCTCTGGCAATGGTGGGGAATTCCAAACCATCTTTCAAGACTCAACTCTAATCTTGTTTCCCTTGGGGATGCATTCCCTGATACTCCTGACTGGGATAAGTTACCCTCTTATGTGTCCAAATATACTTTCTATTTGTTATTTGTTACATTCACTGGCATGATATAAACTATTAGTAATTAATAAACTGCTTATTGTCCATCTTTTCTGCCTATTATATATTCAATACCTAATACAATGCTTGACAGATTAAAAAGGACTCAAAAATGAATGAATGAGCAGGGGAATTTTTGCAGGGGGTTGATTATACAGATGCTGAAATTTAATGCAGCTGAGTAGAAGTGAAGGATGAGTCAGTAACAAGGAGGTTGCATCAGGGACTCAGAGACCGACATTTTCTTTGTGAGTTCATAGCGGTTAAAGTTACATTCCTTAATATTTTAGGGACGTATCCTAGTCTTTTCAGGGCTTCCCAGGTGGCACTAGTGGTAAAGAACCCCGCTGCCAATGCAGATGATGGAAGAGGTGTGGGTTCGATCCCCTAGAGGAGGACACAGCAACCCACTCCAGTATTCTTGCCTGGAGAATCCCATGGACAAAGGAGCCTGGCGGACTACAGTCCATGAGATTGCAAAGAGTCAGATACGACTGAGAGACTGAGCACACACACACACAATGGCTAACTGAATATGAGTTAGGAAAGAAAAGAATGAATTTTTAAAAAGTGCTAGCTTTTATAGTCTGGGGTGATCGGGAAAACAGTTGTGCCAGGAGAGAAGTTAAAATGTAGAGGGCTATTTATGGGAAAAGGAGAGAGGAAATTATTTTATGTTTGGCTTTCTGTATATTTAAATTTATCATGATGATGAGATGTCCAAGTTTAGGTTTTTCAAACGAGTTAATGTGCAAACAGGACTGGAAACATAAAGTCAGCTGTTCATGTAGCCATGAGAACAGAACACTCCACTTCCTGGAATAAAGTCTGTGCATCTCTGACTCTTGTTGTTTCCTTGTACATAGGAACCATGCCTTATCCACCTTTCAGATTCCTAAGGCTTAGCTCTTAGAAAGTGCAAGAGAAGTCATTCTGACAATAAACGGAATTGAAGTTTAGCGAGAAAAGAGTAGAGTGCTAAGAAAGTCCCACTTTTCCCTGGAACTGGTTCAAAATTTCATCTTCATTTTTTAAGGCTCTGCCAGCATAAACCTATTTTAGAGGCTACCTCTTTATGTAACCAGAGATCCTAGCATTTATTTCCTTCTGTCAGGTTTATATGACTAGGGAAGTGTTGTTTTCATTTGTCCTCCCTTGGCTGTTGGATTTATTGCATTACTTAAGTCCTAAATATTGGCATCTTGAAAGAAAACAATGAGAAACATCTAAGTCTGCATTTCCCTTTGATTCTGAAAAATAAAAGAAAAAAGAAAAACTCTGGAAAGATAGTATTCCAGAATATTTTTGCTTACTTTTCACTGCTTAATCAATACATTCACCAGCAGCCAGAGATAGAATGTTTTCCTTCACAGTGAGAGTAGAAACTAGGTTAGACATCCTGATAATAAGTGACAGTATTGTGGAGATGGATGGGGAGGGGTAGACTACAGATTTTATTTGGTTTCATCTGAACTGCATTTATTCTGTCCCCATTTTATTGCTCATTCATTGCTCCATGTCAGTTCAATTCTATTCTATTTCAACTTGA
Organism: Bos taurus; assembly: GCF_002263795.3. NCBI lineage: Eukaryota > Metazoa > Chordata > Mammalia > Artiodactyla > Bovidae > Bos > Bos taurus. The sequence goes on from NC_037329.1 coordinate 98,282,747, forward strand.
GATATACACACAATATAATGCTAGGCATTTTCACTCAAAAGCATTTTCAGATCTTGTCACCAGCTAAATTCTCTTCTTATGGATTTCAAGTTTCCTGTAATGAATTTCAAGGATTTTAAGCTCCTACTTTTTTAAACTTGTAGACTTTAAACATTTTATTAAAAATGCGTTACTGTGATATCTGGGTAAGGATTGTCTGTCTGTCTGTGTGCTCAGTTGCCCAGAAGTGTCTTGCTCTTTGTGGCCCCGTGGACTGTAGCCCACCAGATCCCTCTGTCCAGGGATTTCCCAGGCGAAAACACTGGAGCAGGTTGTTTCCTTCTTTAAGGGATCTTCCCGACCCAGGGATCGAACCAGTCTCCTGCATCTCCTGCACTGGCAAGCGGATTCTTTGCCACTAGCACCAACTGGGTTACCACTTTATAATCATTCCATGATAGTTGATAGTAAAGGCAATTTAGGGACTTTCATAAAAGATGAGGTCACTTATCTAAAAGTTGTGCAAAATTAGCAAACTCCTATACAGAATAGCTTGTTTATACTATTAAGTGCATACAATTTTTGATGGGTGGAGTTACTAAACTCTACATGAGTTTGAATCATGTCTGTGGAAAATGACAAATTGCTTTCCTAAATGCCACTAATTCTTAATAAGGTATTTTGACTCATCTTTTCTTCTATCTTCACCTATAAATTTATTCCCTCTTCTCCACCAAATTCCCTCTCATATGTCACAATAATAGCAAAATGATTGAGTATTGACTAGAACCCTGCTAATCATTTTCCATAAGGTAGGTACTCATTCGGAGAAGGCAATGGCAACCCACTCCGGTACTCTTGCCTGGAAAATCCCATGGATGGAGGAGCCTGGTAGGCTGCAGTCAATGGGATCGCTAGGAGTCGGACACGACTGAGCGACTTCACTTTCATTTTTCACTTTCATGCATTGGAGAAGGAAATGGCAAACTTCTCCAGTATTCTTGCATGCAGAATCCCAGGGATGGGGGAGCCTAGTGGACTGCCATTTATGGGGTCGCACAGAATTGGACATGACCGAAGCAACTTAGCAGCAGCAGCAGGTACTCATTATGCTGATTTTACAGAGGAAGAAACCAAGGCACATAAACACTCATTGATTTGCTCAAATAAATGGTGGCATTAATATTCAAATTATTCAACTCCAGAATCAGCATTCTGACCACTATTGCCTCCCATTTCCCAGATAGTTGTCTTTGGTATACACATGAAAGACATGATGAGTGTCACAGTTACCGCAGCAAAGATTTTGTTGTAGTTCTGGGCTGCTGTGAAGGGTGTTTAATTTGATTGAGAGTAGCTATCTTTTATTGAGTGTTTTCAATACTGTAAAGCCAACTTTACAATAGTGCTGTGGGGTAGGTAATAATAGTGTTTTTAATTTCTCAGATGAGGAAACCGAGCTTGAGTTTACATAGCTTAACCTCAAGAAGTAGTTGTGACTGGTGATGGTAAAGTCTGTAGGTAAGCCAAGTTCCAAAATCTCCCTTTAGGATCCCAAACATGCTTAGTTGCTCAGTCTGACTCTTTGTGTCTGACTGTTTGTGATCCTCTGGACTGTAGCCCACCAGGCTCCTCTGTTCATGGGATTTTTTAGGCAAGAGTACTGGAATGGGTTTCATTCTCCAGGTGTCTTCCTGACCCAGGGATTGAACCTGCGTCTCCTGCTTTGCAATTGGATTCTTTACCCACTGAACCATTAGGGAAGCTAGCATCACAAATAGTGGCTCTATTTGTTTTAACCTCAACTTCCATTCACACTCTAATTCTGAACTGTGCGTAGCTGATGACCACCTACTTCAGAATCAACTGCTGTGCTCAGTCGCTTAGTCGTGTCTAACTCTTTGCAGCCCCATGGACTGTAGCCTGCCAGGCTCCTCTGCCCATGGAATTTTTCAGGCAAGAGTACTGGAGTGGTTGCCATTTTCTACTCCAGGGGATCTTCCCAACTCAGGGGTCGAAGGTACATCTCTTGAGTCTCTTGCATTAGTAGGCGGATTCAACTGGAATGCTGGTTAAAAATGCAGCTCCCAGTTCCAACTGTAGCCATTCAAATTCAGTAGGTCCTGGGAGTGGCTCAAGACGTTGTATTTTAAACTATTATTTCAAGACGTTGTATTTTAAACTATTATTCCTTGCCTTTTTTATGCACAGTAAGCTTGGAAAACAGCTGTCTTATTTAATATCAGGAAAATGTTCATGAGAAAGGTAATGGCTTTTTACTCTTGATTCTTACTTAAGTATTACATATGCATTTTGAAAAATAAATGGTAATATTGTACTAAAAATTCTACCATGTCACCAGTTGAATAAAACTACAAGATTTGAAAGGTCTTTAAGACCTGACTTAAAATTTCTGGTTTCTGATATAGGAAAAATGATGACAGGAAGAGCAACTTGTATGCCTGTTGAAAGATCATGGCCTTGGGGCTGAAAGCCATAGGGAATTAATTTTAGCCAGAGTGGGCAAAGACAGGGGAAAAAAAGTGTGAACTCTGCAGAACAGATAATTCTATGTTCAGTTTGAATTTTGAACAGAACTCGTCTGCCAATCCTTAGTTCCTGTGGTTTCTATTTAGCATTGTGTAATGGTCTCTCAATTGTCCAGTGATTTACCAGTTATTTTAGGATTTCTATTTCTTTGGTACATATCATTCCTGCCTACTGAAAAAGTGAACAATAAAAGTAATCAATTGGGAACATTTTAATGAGACAATCCAACCCGAAGCTTTGCATTCAAATATTTATACAAATTTGAGGAGGTTATGCCTCCAGCTCTGTTTCACTTGGCCTAATGAATGAGAAAATATTATAAAAAAAAAAGATTAGAGAATTTTTGGTAACTTGAGCAGCAAAAAACATCATTTAAGAGAAGTAGTTTATAGTAGAATATTCTTTGAACAGATGGTTTGTTTAAATTGTTTACAATACACTACCAAAGAGGATGTGGGAACAAGATTATAATTTGGTCTTGATTTGAAGTGAGACTAGCCATGTTGTTGGATGACCTGAAGGTTAAGATTTAAGCACAAATGGATGGTTATAACCCTATTTTTCTGATCCTCTATGTGGTACTCTAGACTGCATTCTTGTGAGGTGGAGACTCTGAATATAATTTTTCCTATTTAATTGTTGGAAAAATCTACTTTTGTGCATTAGGTTATCAGCTTCTGGTCCCTAAGGCAGTGAAAAGAGAAAGGTTTACTGATTGGCTCACATGATGCTCTCTTCCTAGGGCACAGAGTTTTGTTAATTCTGAACACAGTTCTCTGGGAATCTTATTTAGTTAGGAGATCAAACCAGTCAATCCTAAAGGAAATCAACCCTGATTTTTTACTGGAAGGACTGTTGCTGAAGCTGAAGCTCCAATACTTTGGAAACCTGATGCAATGAGCTGAGTCATTGGAAAAGACCCTTAATGCTGAGAAAGATTGAAGTCAAAAGGAGAAGGGAGCTGGCAGAGGGTGAGATGATTAGGTAGCATCACCGACTCAATGGACATGAATTTGAGCAAACTCCGGGCAACAGTGAAGGACATAGGAGCCTGGTATATTGCAGTCCATGGGGTCGCAGAGAGTCTCAACAACAATTGGTTAACTCTAGATTTTTATGTCATGGTGTTTGTTTGGGGCCCTTGTGTTGGAAGCTTAAGCATGTCATTTGTGTCAACTAGATCACAAAGAACTAGGAGAATTTTAAAGAATGTGTAACTAATTTTGGAGCACTTTACTGGTGGCGCAGATCGTAAAGAATCTGCTTGCAATTCAGGAGACCTGGGTTTAATCCCTGGGTTGGGAAGATCCCCTGGAGGAGGGCATGGCAACCTGCTCTAGTATTCTTGCCTGGAGAATCCCCATGGACAGAGGTGCCTGGTGGGCTACAGTCCATGGAGTCGCAAAGAGTCAGACACTGCTGAGTGACTAAGCAGCAGCAGCAAACCTATAATATATATAACACCTTGATGAACTCTAATATAAACCATGGAATTGGGCTTCCCTGGTGGCTCAGATGGTAAAGATCCGATTGCAATGCAGGAGACCTAGTTTCGATCCCTGGGTCAGGAAGATACCCTGGAGAAGGGAATGGCAATCCTCTCCAGTATTTTTGCCTGGAGAATCCCATGGACAGAGGAGCTTGGCAGGCTACAGTCCATGGGGTCACAAAGAGTCAGACACAACTGAGCCACAAACACCTGTAATTAATTTTGGAAGGTTATACAACTCCAAACTTCAGAACAAATCATCAAAGTCTGTAACATTGCCAAATTTAAAGAGAAAATGTTCATTAGTCTAAGACCTTAGGGTCTTTTGGAAGGGGCCATGTCACTTGGAAAGTAGAATATTAAAAATTATTCTGAAGAATGGAGAGAGAACCTGAGAAAATATTCAATGAATGGCTTTCAATGTAGCAGTCCTAAATAACTCTCTTGTTTTGAAATAGTGTTACATGAAACTGAAGTAGATGTATATTTTTCTTCCTTTCCAACTTCCTGTTATTATTATTATTTTTGATTGCCCTGAGTGGCTTGTGGGATCTTAGTTCCTTGACCAGAGTTTGAACCTGTACTTCCTGCATTGGAAGTCTGAAATCTTAACCACTGATTGCCAGAGAAGTCCCCTCCCTCCCATCTTTATGTTAAAACTAGGGTGGTGACTAGAAATGGATACTTGTGCACGAGCAATAGCTAATAATTATGTCTTGCCTTTTAATTTGGAGTTTCTTAGATCAAGAAAGATAGATATTTAGATTTTCTTGTAGTGGTATGTATTCTGATGCTCATCATTCTGAGTTGTTCTATTCAATTAAATAGTTTGTGGTTACTTTGAAGTTATTTATTTAAAACTTTTGTTTAAGAGATAACTATTTCTAAATAAAAATATATGTTAAACAGCAAGTTTAGTACTAAAAATCATTCCTGTACATGGTACCTTATTCCAGCTCTATGAATTTGACAACAAGTTTGACTCACAGTTCAATTGGGAAGATTTTTTTTTAATGATACAATATTCAGCCTTGACATTCTAAAAAACTAAGACCATGGCGTCTGGTCCCACCACTTCATGGCAAATAGATGGGGAAACAATGGAAACAGTGACAAATTTTATTTTTGGGGGGTTCCAAAATCACTGTAGATGGTGACTGCTGCCATGAAATTAAAAGATGCTTGCTCCTTGGAAGAAAAGCTATGACCAACTTAGAAGCATATTAAAAAGCAGAGACATCACTTTGCTGACAAAAGTCTGTAATAGTCAAAGCTATGGTTTTTCTAGTAGTCATGTACAGATGTGAGAGTTGGACCATAAAGAAGGCTGAGTGCTGAAGAATTGATGCTTTCAAATTGTGTTGCTGGAAAAGATGCTTGAGAGTCCCTTGGACATCAAGGAGACCAAACCAGTTAATCCTAAAGGAAATCAACCCGGAATACTCGTTGGAAGGACTGATGCTGAAGTTGAAGCTCCAATACTTTGGCCACCTGATTCGAACAGCCAACTCCTTGGAAAAGTCCCTGATGCTGGGAGAGATTGAAGGCAGAAGAAGAAGGGATGGCAGAGGATGAGATGGCTAGATACCATCACTTACTCAATGGACCTGAGTTTGAACAAACTCTGGGAGATAGTGAAGGATAGGGAAGCCTGGCGAGCTGCAGTCCACGGGGTCACGAAGAATTGGAAATGACTTATTGACTGAACAACAATTCAGCCTGAAGATCACACTCTTTTACCATGATTGTCTGAGACTCCTAGGTTAAACAGGTCTTCATGAAAATGATCCTGTAAGACTTAATCTCAGTTATTATTGAGCTCAAGTGACAACTCTGTGAGTGTCAGTGACCAGTGAAGTTGTGAGGGGTAGGGGAGAGCAGTACAAAGAAGGGAAGCAACTTTGGGTGAAAGATTTTCTTCAGTTCAGTTCAGTTTAGTTGTTCAGATTTTCTTGGAAAGTGGCATAACCACAAAGAACAAGAAACTCACATCAGCAGGGCTGTCATCATCATCATCCTTGCACTCTCTCAAATGGATGGAATCTTATGGACTCAAAGAAGACAAGGATGAAAAGGGTTCCTAATATTCTGAAGGGTTAAATTTAGGTCAGAGATTTAAAACCAGCAACTTCTCATGAGTAGGCTGTCTTGAGATTGCAAAAATAACAACAATGACAACAAGAAATAAATTAACATGTCTATGGCACTTATACTATGTTGGATACTATTCCATCTATGATGCATGGTTTCCCTGGTGGCTCAGATAGTAAAAAAAATCTGCCTGCAATGCAGAAGACCCTAGTTCAATCCCTGGGTTGGGAAGATCCCCTAGAGAAGAGAATGGCCATCCACTCCAATATTCTTGCCTGGAGAATCCATGGACAGAGAAGCCTGGTGTACTACAGTCTGTGGGGTTTCTAAGAGTCAGACATAACTGAGTGACTAACTCTTTTTTTTTTTTTTCCTATAATGCATGCATGCTCATTCACTCAGTTGTGTCCAACTCTTTGCAACTCTGTGGACTGTAGTCTGCCAGGCTCCTCTGTCCATGAACTTTTTCAGGCAAGAATAATGGAATGGGTTGCCATTACCTCCTCCAGAGGGGCTTCCTGACACAGATATCGAGCCTATGTCTCCTGCATTGGCCAGCAGATTCTTTACTACTGAGTCACCTGGGGAGACCTTCCATCTACAAATCACTCATTTAATTCTCACTATGATTCTATTAGGAGAAGGCAATGGCAACCCACTCTAGTACTCTTGCCTGGAAAATCCCATGGATGGAGGAGCCTGGTAGACTGCAGTTCATGGGGTCGCTAGGAGTCGGACATGACTGAGCGACTTCACTTTCACTTTTCACTTTCATGCATTGGAGAAGGAAATGGCAACCCACTCCAGTGTTCTTGCCTGGAGAATCCCAGGGACGGGGGTGCCTGATGGGCTGTTGTCTATGGGGTTGCACAGAGTCGGACACGACTGAAGCGACTTAGCAGCAGCAGCAGCATGATCCTATTGGGTAAGTGATGTCTTTTTTTTTTTTTTTTTTAATTAGAGTATAGTTAATTTACAATATTGTGTTAGTTTCAGGTGTACCCCAAAGTGATTCTTTTATATATATTCGTATATTCATTATGTTTTAGTTTCTCTTCTCATATAGTTTATGAGAGTATTGAGTACAGTTCCCTATGTATAGAGTGCATCCTTGTTGGTTATCTATCTTATAGATAATAGTGGATAAGTAATGTCTTCATTCTGACTATACAGATGAGAAACTGAGGCAGAGAAAAGGCAAATAGGCAATTTTCTGGAGTTCACATATTTAGTAAGTGGTGGAGTTAGGAACTGAACCAGTGAGTCAGACTCCTAAGTTCGTGTTCCCAGTTATAAAACTGCACAAAGAACAGGATTCCTAAGACATATTACCACCAAGTGAAGCTGTGCATGTCTAGATTCATAAGGCTGGAAGCAGTGGGAAGACGCTATATATCTGGCTTTCCAAAGCAATAAAAAGTCATCTGTTTTCTGGAAAGGAATCATTTTGGGTGATTTCCTAGCTTTGCAATCCAGAGGCATCTCAATATCTATTTCTGGAAGGCACCTGAGGGATCATGTACCAGCTGCTAGTGGCCAAGGGGGAAATCAATCAAATGATCATTAATAAACACCTTGGGAACAGGTTCATTTCAGAGTTATCAAAAATGATCTTTGTTCTTCTTTCTCTTCAAAAGAAAGCCGTTGGGGAAGAGGGAAACTAACTGCTAGAACTCGCTCTGTCTGGTTTAATCAGATAGTGAAACATTGAATCAAGCCGGTGTCCTTAACTGCCCTTTCTTACTGTTCCTTGATTAGGCCAAGAGCACTGTGAGTGACAGAACCATGTTGGATGTTCGTGCCACATATTCTGATGAGCTAGCCCTCAACTGTTCCTTCTTAAAAGAAGCATTAGGATATCCTGTGGGGAAATGAGCAATGTTTCAAGTGCAAAAAGGATGCTTGAGAAGGGGCTGCCCACAGCAGCACATGCTTGCTTAGGTGCACAGCCAGCCTTGCAGTGACTGATGGATATGCTTTTCTCTTCACCTGTGCTGGGAAAAGAATGAAGGGCACCTTTGAAGGAGGAGGGACCATGTATAATTACATCGTGTTTCTTTTGTTTAAAGCCAATGCGTTCTGGAAAGAAAAATGACTGTCCACTCTTGTAACAATGACCCAAATCCACTAATATACATTGCTGTGGGTCAGATCTGTACACTTCTGGATTATTCTGTGGGGACAAATTTATTGGCATTGATTACATGCTTTTGTTAACTTGAAAGTGTCTTAGCAGAAATAGGCAGTGAGTCTCCAGGAGTTCTCAGTGTATGTGCTTTACATGGAAATACATAGTTGATAAGATACAGTCGAATTAAAACTTACAGTCATAACTCAACTGTACAGAAATGATTGCTTATCATGCTATTGTTGTTGTTCAGTCTCTCAGTCGTATCCTACTCTTTGTGACCCCATGAACTGCAGCACGCTGGGCTTCCCTGTCCTTCCCTGTCCCCTGGAGCTTGCTCAAACTCATATCCACTGAGTCAGTGATGCCATTCAGCCATCCCATCCTCTGTCGCCACCTTTTTCTCTCTTCTGCTCTCAATCTTTCCCAGCATCAGAGTCTTTTCCAAGGAGTTGGCTGTTCGCATCAGGTAGCCAAAGTATTGGAGTTTTGGCTTCAACATCAGTCCTTCCAATGAATATTTAGGGTTGATTTCCTTTAGGATTGACTGGTTGGATCTCCTTGCTGTCCAAGGGACTCTCAAGAATCTTCTCCAGCACCACAATTCAATCCCCTACTCACTCCATTGTTTGAAAACTGTTACTTTTTTTTTTTTTTTTGCCACTTTAGCTTCAGTTACTTCCTGTCTATTCAGTCAAATTCTAAATTTATTTTCCTGGCCTCTTTCTTTGATTGTCTCTAGACATGATCTCAGTTGCAGCGAGGCTTATGAGTAATCCTGCCATTGGGAGAGGAGTGTCTTGGACCTCCTGGTTTCCTCTGAGGTCGAGCGGGTCTTTCTAGTCCTTGGGCCTCATGTGCAGCAAGAGCTGCTGACATACTTGGCCTGGCTCTCCTAGGACACTGAGCACTTCTCTGTTTTCCTTAGAGGATGCTCAAGAACTCATGGCTTTTTGTGCAAAAGATAGACTTGTGGCACTCTAGGAGGCTTCCTCTGTCTCAACTGTATTGCCTTCCCCAGCCATTGTGATGGCCTTTGCACCATGTCGCTTTGGAGCCAGGCTGAATTTTCCTAAGAACTTGTGGTGTTCCCAGGTTATGTTTTGAGAAACAAAACATTTGAATTCCTGCTGTGAGTATTTTAATTGCTCTTCAGTTCTGGATTCTTCAACATAACGGGGTGGGTGGGGAGGAAGATTATGCATCCACCCATGTCACTGTGCTATAATATACCCATCTCTGTGAGCCTCTCAAGGGGTTCATCTCCTTCTCTCCCCCACCAACCTCCCATTAAAGGCTTTACCACCTTTTAGTGTTGGAGAAACTGCATGTTTTATCCCTGTTCTAAGTTTTATATTATAAATACTATGCTGAGTCACTTAAACTGACGTGTGGGAACCCACAAGTTTGTATTCTCACAATAATACCTGAAACCCTTGCTTTTCAGACTATGACTGAAACTGAGACTATGTCTCAGCTACTGGCTATTTTTTTTTTTTTTTTGAGAAGGGTATTATTATAATTATTTTGATTGTTAATATCTTTTTCACTGTTTATTTTTCTGTTTATAAATATTAATAAAGTTATATTCTGAGTGTAAGCATGTTCAGTTCAGTTCAGTCGCTCAGTCGTGTCTGACTCTTTGCGACCCCATGAATCGCAGCACGCCAGGCCTCCCTGTCCATCACCAACTCCCAGAGTTCACCCAGACTCACGTCCATTGAGTCAGTGATGCCATCCAGCCATCTCATCCTCTGTCGTCCCCTTCTCCTCCTGCCCCCAATCCCTCTCAGCATCAGAGTCTTTTCCAATGAGTCAACTCTTTGCATGAGGTGGCCAAAGTACTGGAGTTTCAGTTTTAGCATCATTCCTTCCAAAGAAACCCCAGGGCTGATCTCCTTCAGAATGGACTGGTTGGATCTCCTTGCAGTCCAAGGGACTCTCAAGAGTCTTCTCCAACACCACAGTTTAAAAGCATCAATTCTTCGGCACTCAGCTTTCTTCACAGTCCAACTCTCACATCCATACATGACCACTGGAAAGCATGTACTCATACCCACATTTATTGTCTAAGTGAGCAGGTTCTTTGTATTTTTTTAAATTTATTTTTAATTTTTGTGTTGACTTCTGTCTGCCACACAACAGTGTGAATCAGCTGCAAACACATACGTCTTCTCCCTCCTTGCTCCCCTGCCCCGCCTCATCCTCCCTTTCTGGGTTGTCACAGTGCACTGGGTTGAGCCCCCTGTGTCCATACAGCAGCCTCCCACTGGTCATGGTACACGTGGTGGTGCATACACAGCAGTGCTGCTCTCAGTTCGTCCCACCCTCTCCTTCCCCTGCAGGGTCCAGTCTGTTCTGTATGTCTGCATCTCTAGTCCTGCCCTGTAAATAGGTTCATCAGTACCGTTTTTCTAGATTCCATATATATATGTGTTAATATATGAAATGTGCTTCTCTTTCTGATTTACTTCACTGTGCATTACAGGCTCTAGGTTCATCCACCTCACTAGAACTAACTCAAATGCATTCCTTTTTATGGCTGAGTGATATTTCATTGTATAAATGTACCACAACTTCTTTCTTTTTTTAATTTACATTTCTGTTAATTTTGAATTTTAGTAAATTGCATAGATCATATAGTTATCACATGATCATGACACAGAACAGTTTCATTGTTCCCCAAAACTCCCTTGTGCTCTCCTTTTGGAATGAAAAACTCCCCTATTCCTGAGCTGTGCTGTGCTTGGTCGACTGCTCAGTTGTGTCCGACTTTTTGCGACTCCACGGACTGTAGCCCACCAGGCTCCTCTGTCCATGGGGATTCTCCAAGCAAGAATACTGGAGTGGGTTGCCATGCCCTCCTCCAGGGGATCTTCCCAACCCAGGGATTGAGCCCAGATTTCCTCCGTTGCAGGCAGATTCTTTATTGACTGAGCCACCAGGGAAGTCCATGAATACTGGAGTGGGTAGCCCATCCCTTTTCCAGGGGATCTTCTGGACCCAGGAGTTGAACCAGGGTCTCCTGCAATGCAGGCAAACTCTTTTTTTTTTTTTTTAATTTATTTATTTTAATTGGAATTTTACTTCAAAAACATATTGTGGTGATTTTTGCCATACATTGACATGAATCAGCCATGGATGTACATGTGTCCCCCTATCCTGAACCGCCCTCCACCTCCCTCCCAACCCCATCCCTCTAGGTTGTCCCAGAACACCAGCTTTGAGCGCCCTGCTTCATGCATTGAACTTGCACTGATCATCTATTTTATGTATGGTAATATACATGTTTTAATGCCATTCTTTCAAATCATTCCACCCTCGCCTTCTCCCACAGAGTCCAAAAGTCTGTTCTTTACATCTGTGTCTCTTATGCTGTCTTGCATATAGGGTCATTGTTACTATCTTTCTGAATTCCATATATATGCATTAATATACTGTATTGGTGTTTTTCTTTCTGACTTACTTCACTCTGTATAATAAGCTCCAATTTCATCTACCTCATTAGAACTGACTCAAATGCGTTCTTTTTTTTTCTTTTGTTTTCATTTTTATTTATTTTTTAATCAATACGTAGTTATTTATTTTTCACATATTTTTTTATCCATTTCAACACAGGTAGTCTCCGACTAACAAATTTACAATGTTTTGACCTGAAAAAAAAAGTGTGAAAAATAAATGACTTCCATTTCTTTATAGCAGTCATTTTCAAATTGTCCTCTAAAGCGTTCCACAGGGGTCTGAAGAGGTTCCTTGGGAGATGGGAGGCCTTGAGACTCTTTGACTGATTTCAACTTTACTGAGGCATTATCAACAAATAAAATTGTAAAATATTTAATGTGTGCATTGTGTTGATTTGATATTTGTATACATTGTGTGAAAGGCATCTCACCACCTAGTTAATTAACACATCCATCATTATGAATATTTATCTTTCTTTTCTTCCCTTTTCTTTTCTGTCAGTCTTTTTTCTTTTTGTGAAGAAATTTAAATTCTACTCTCAGCAAGTTTAAATACACACTACTCCCTTTTTTCAAGTTTATTCAGGTGACTCATGTAGGTGCCAACTCTGTAGAAACAATAAAATATTGCTCTGAGGTTGCAGATAAATAAATTGTTGTTGCCGTTTAGTCAGTGGTGTCTGACTCTTTGCGACCCCATGTACTGCAGCACGCCTAGGTTCCCTGTCCTTCATTATCTCCTGGGGTTTGCTCCGACTCATGTCTGTTGAGTCAATGATGTCATCCAAAAATAGGGATGTTAATTAGTTAAAATGGTTTAGAATCTATTGGTCTCTGCAACCAGAAGATAATGCCACAGTATGTCTTTGAACTCCAAATCTCTTCAAAATGGGGCATGGTAGGAAGAGGGAGGACCATAAACATTGGGTTTGGCTTTTTTGCTGTGTTTTTATTTTTTTTATTTTATTTTTAAAAATTATTTATTTTAATTGGAGGCTAATTACTTTACAATATTGTGGTGGTTTTTGCCATACATTGACATGAATCAGCCATGGGTGTACATGTGTCCCCCATCCTGAACCCCCCTCTCCTCCCCATCCCATCCCTCTGGGTTGTCCCAGTGCACTGGCTTTGAGTGCCCTGTTTCATGCATCGAACTTGGACTGGCGATCTGTTTCACATATGAGAATATACATGTTTCAATGCTATTCTCTCAAATAATCCCACCCTTGCCTTCTCCCAAAGAGTCCAAAAGACTGTTCTTTATATCTGTGTCTCTTTTGCTGTCTCGCATATAGGGTCATCGTTACCATCTTTCTAAATGCCATATATATGTGTTTATATACTGTATTGGTGTTTTTCTATCTGACTTACTTCACTCTGTATAATAGGCTCCAGTTTCATCCACCTCATTAGAACTGATTCAAATGCATTCTTTTTAATAGCTGAGCAATATTTCATTGTGTATGTGTACCACTGCTTTCTTATCCATTCATCTGTTGATGGACACCCAAGTTGCTTCCATGTCCTAGCTATTGTAAACAGTGCTGTAATGAACATTGGGGTACATGTGTCTCTTTCAATTCTGGTTTCCTTGGTGTGTATGCCCAGCAGTGGGATTGCTGAGTCATATGGCAGTTCTATTTCCAGTTTTTTAAGGAATCTCCACACTGTTCTTCATAGTGGTTGTAGTAGTTTGCATTCCCACCAACAGTGTAAGAGGGTTCCCTTTTCTCTGCATCTTCTCCAGCATTTATTGTTTGTAGACTTTTTGATGGCAGCCATTCTGACCGGTGTACAACTTATTTATCCATTCATCTGCTGATGGATATCTAGGTTGCTTCCATGTCCTGCCTACTGTATTAATAAATAATGCTGCAATGAACATTGGAGTACATGTATCTTTTTCAGTTATGGTTTTCTCAGGGTATATGCCCAGTAGTAGAAATGTAAATTTGAGTACATGTATCTTTTTCAGTTATGGTTTTCTCAGGGTATATGCCCAGTAGTGGAAATGTAAATTGATACAGCCACTATGGAGAATAGTATGGGATATCCTTAAAATACTAGAAGTAAAACTACCATATGATCCAGCACTGCCACTACTGGGTATATACCCAGCTACTGAATTTCAAAAGGTAGTTTTGAATATCAAAGTTGAAGAATGACATTTTGTTTCTCTGCTGATTTCATCCTCTCCTGGAAGAAAAAATGTAGTTGTTTGATTCAGTGGGTAGAGTAAGAAACATTAGAGACTACTGGGGAAGAAAATGCATCAGTTACTATTTCAAAAATATTATCCTAGCTATGATACCTTTTTTTTTTTTTAACTTCATGCACTTAAAATTTTTCTCTCCTCCTTTATTTTCCTTCTCCTTTCTTTGATGACATTGAAACTTCCACATTTCTGGGTGGAGTTCTAAGCAACTGCAGCTTAACCTCTGCTCCCCCAAATCCGATTGCTGCCCTTCTGTAGGCCATTTAAAATGAATGCTGCCTATGTGAGACACACTATTAGGAGTTTTCATTTTCAGATGAGAAAACAGATTTCCACAGACTATGTCCAGTTTCACTCAGCTAGAAAGTGACAAAGCTGAGATTCAAACCCAGGTCTGTAACTTCCTCTCTAAAATTTCTAAAGATGACATTATACTGCCATTTTCAATTCTAGTCTATTTCAAACTTACTACACAGACAGTAGGCTAAATCCATCCTGAATACACTACAAGGAAGTTAATTTCCTATAAAAGGACTTTCAGATCAGATCAGTTGCTCAGTCGTGTCCGACTCTTTGCGACCCCATGAATCGCAGCACGCCAGGCCTCCCTGTCCATCACCAACTCCTGAAGTTCACCCAGACTCACGTCCATTGAGTCAGTGATGCCATCCAGCCATCTCATCCTCTGTCGTCCCCTTCTTCTCCTGCCCCCAATCCCTCCCAGCATCAGAGTCTTTTCCAATGAGTCAACTCTTCGCATGAGGTGGCCAAAGTACTGGAGTTTCAGCTTTAGCATCATTCTTTCCAAAGAAATCCCAGGGCTGATCTCCTTCAGAATGGACTGGTTGGATCTCCTTGCAGTCCAAGGGACTCTCAAGAGTCTTCTCCAACACCACAGTTCAAAAGCATCAATTCTTTGGCGCTCAGCTTTCTTCACAGTCCAACTCTCACATCCATACATGACCACTGGAAAAACCATAGCCTTGACTAGACGAACCTTTGTTGACTTTACAAGTATATAATTAAGAAATTACACATAATTTTTAAATGTGAAAGGAAATCAGCTCTTTAGTTTCTAGTAATCTCAAAGTTTTTTTCTCGATATCTAAAAACATCATTCTGATTAAGCAGTACTTAGGTAACTCTTTAGATATGAGCTCCGTTGACTGGTATATGATATACCTCTGGAGCTTATCAGCATGTCAAAGTACAAGAGTCTTTAAAATTCCTGTTAAAACGCATCTGGTATCATTAAGAAAGGGAGTGGGTTTTAAAATGGGTCCATATGCTTTCAAGGAACACTGGAATTACAAATACCAAATGTATGGATTTACATCATAACACCTTTTTAGAGAATTTAATTTGCCTGAAAGAGCTTATATCCATTAAGACAGAAATGAGAGTAAAAGAGAAAAATTATCGGATGGAAAACTTGAATAAGTTTTAAATCACTTCTAAAAATGTATATAGCACAAAATAAATACATGTGAATAGGAAAAATGCTTATGTAGTATTAACAGGTGATTTCACTGTTTCAAGTAGTAGAAATGTCAGGAGTTGAAATTTATGATAAATTTATGTCATATTTATGAACATATCAGAAACCCACTCCCTTTCTTAATGATACCAGATGCATTTTAACAGGAATTTTTAAGACTCTTGTACTTTGACATGCTGATAAGCTCCAGAGGTATATCATACATTATCTAAAAATGAATTATCAGGTTTGGATTTCTATTTCCTCGAGTCACCACCAAGTTCAGTTACAGCACATTGTTAAGGGGTTAATTTTCAAACCAATGAGTGGGGAGAAGGGCTACTGATAAGAGGAGACAAAAGCAATTACAATTGGTAAAATTCTTTCCATGTGAATATTTTTCTCTTTTGTAAGTGCTGTGTGTTCCAGAAAGAACAATTGCCTAATTTAGTTTGGTTGGAGTAACATGCATATGCTGTGGGTGCTGTGCTTAGTTGCTCAGTTGTGTCCATTTGCAACCCCATGGATTGTAGCCTGCCAGACTCTGTCCATGGGGATTCTCCAGGCAACAAGACTGGAGTGGGTTGCCATGCCTTTCTGCAGGGAATCTTCCTAACCCAGGGATCAAATCTGGATCTCCTGCATTGCAGGCAGATTTTTTTTTTACCATCTGAGCCACCAGAGAAGCCCAAGAATACTGGAGTGGGTATCTCTTCTCCAGGGGATCTTCCTGACCCAGGAATTGAAATGGGGTCTCCTGCATTGCAGGCGGATTCTTTACCAGCTGAGTACCAGGGAAACCCCAACAGGCATGGGGTTTTAGTAAAGACTCTATGTACAGGACAGCAAGTTTGCTCTAGCATGGAACTGCCTCCTCTTCCAGTGATAGGCTTGCCACATGCAAATAAAAAACATAACACCTGCCAAAACAGCCGCCTGAAATTCTGAGTACTGACATACCCCAGTGTTCTCTACATGTTACAGCAATAATAGTCAACTCTGTCTTTTTAAAAAATTTAAAAAATATCTTTATTGAATTTATTGGAATGTTGCTTTTTTTTTTTTTTTTTTTTTTGCTGCAATGCATGTGGGACTGTTAGTTCCCCAACCTGGGATCCAACCTGCACCTCCTGCATTGGAACGTGAGGTCTTAACCACCAGACTGCCAGGGAAATCCCAAATCACAGTTTTAATAAAATATGATACCCTGATTTCAAGGTGAATGCCTTATACCATCTATTTGTAGTAAGCTACAACATTTCCCCGAATGGCATGTCATTTTATGTGAAAACTCTAAGACAGCAGTGATTCTTTTAGGATCACCAGATGTGATTATTGAGTACTGTTGACAGATGATGTGCTGTCTGGCTTTGCACAGAGGCTACAGCAGTCTGCTATCCTACAAAACGATGCCATTTCTACACTACTCTCCAGTACTACTAATCTTTGCAGGCTGAGAGAACAATAGTGTAGAAATGGATTCTCTTCCCATAGAATACAGGTGCTTTGATCCTCCTGGCCTAGGGGAAGGCAATCCTTTCATAATATCCTCTTGCATGATCCATTTTTGTTTGTGGAAGGATCTGAAATAACAATAGAGATTGTATACTTATATAATGAAATTATCTTCCAAATTAATAAGGTGCTATTTTCAGATTTTGTATCTTGTCTCAAGACACTATTCAAGTTTTAAAGGCCATTATTTTACAGGAGCCTGGATTTTATATTTTAATAATAAGCCTGTTCCTTAATTCTTTCCATATTTATGTATATATGTACATAATTATGCCTCACTTGAAATGCTCAATTTTGTATATTAAAAATTATATGATATAGCCCAAGGGTGAAGGTTCATTTGATATTTGAAAAAAAATTAAAAAAAATAATTTTAGTGTGTAAACTAATTCATTATATTAAAATGAGATATCTTTATGTATTTAAGTAAAGATATACATTTTAATTTCAATAATTTACTTCACATTCTTCTATTTTTTAATAGAAATGATTTTATCTCAAGGAACTATTTTTGTTTGTGTTAGTGTTCTTGAGAGAATGCTATTGATCCCTATTTAATTGCTGTTGCATGATTAAAAATCAGTCTAATGACATCTGGTGGGGATAGTAGGATGAATGTTGTGCAATTTATTAACTTTCGATGTTACCCAATACATATGCTTGCATTTGCTTATAATTTCCTGTAATATAAGAACACTGCAGATAAAGTAGAAGATAACAAGTTATATATCATCATACTCTCACACCACCATTTTTTTAGTAACATATTTTTATCAACTTAGCAATGCAAAGAATACATTGCTGTAGTCTCAATATGAAAAATTAAAGCATATAGATAAAGGTAAAATCTTCTTTGACACACTCCTCTCTATGAAAAAATTCTTTCAGCTTCTGAGGAGAATATTATTACCAATGTGACGTATCTTTTCATGTCTTTTCCCAGTTTTTTACAGACAAAAATCAGAGGGTGTTGGCTTTTGCCTCTGTGTGTTTTCTTAATGTTACGCAGCAGGCATTGCTCTATAAATTGCCTTTCTCACTCACCAGTATGCCTCAGAAATCTTTCTGTCTAGACATCAGCACTAATTAGTAGCGGGATCTTGAGAAGACAATATAATTTTTGTCTCAGTTTCCTCACACACAACATGAGAGTAAGAACGAAATCAGCGTGACGTGCTTGTTGAAGGAAGAAGAGGGTTAACACATGTGAACCACCAAGAATGGAGCCAATTCACAGGGCAAACGCTGTGTCAGTGTTTGCTCTTACTCTTTGTGCGTAAAGATCTGCTTTAATCTTTTAACCTGATGCCAAAGAGTCCACAAAATTGACATACTGTGTCATAGCTCCATTGGATATTTTGAAGTAAGGTTTGAAATTACCCACAGAAGCCTCAACTTTGCAAAGAAAATGTAGCTTATGTTTTTTATTTTTTTTTAATGATTAACCTGATCTATGTTACCTGCTAAAAATTAAACTTTAATCTGGTAAATGTGGTCTTGAGTCCAGTGCTGTAATTCAAACACTCCTTTTAGGTAACTCTGTGCCTGCTTGGTTGACCTATGCAGATGCTCAGTTTTTCCGTATCCCATTGGCTCACTTGATTTCATGAGGGCATCTGTCCGTCAGGCTTATGTGATTTGGTGGTGGAGAAAGGCAGGGTGTCTGGACTGATGTAGTGTCTATGGATCCTTGATGATATCTACAGAGGGACTGAGCTGGTCTGCTCTCTGTGCTGTCTGTCTACTTATCATTTGGTTCATGCTTTAGTATCTCTTGATGTATGTGTGTGCGCTCAGTCGTGTCCGACTTTGCAACCCTTTAAACTGTAGCCCCCTAGGCCTCTCTGTCCATGGGATTACCCAGGCAAGAATACTGGAGTGAGTTGTCATTTCTTAATCCAGGGGACTTTCCCCACCCAGGGATTGAACACACGTCTTTTGAGTCTCCTGCATTGGCAGGTGCGTTCTCTACTACTGTGCCACCTGGGAAGCCATCCTTTAAGTTACACACTGAGAACTGTAACTGCCTAGAGTATGCACATTTTACAGTATATATTTTACTATATAAAGATAAATTGTGTTACAAAGTGACTACACTGATTTACACTCACACTATGAATGGCTGAGAGGATCCTTTATCACCAGTATCAAACCTTTTACATAACTTATCCCACTTACATTCTCTCAACAATCCTCCACAGGAGGAATTCTATTTGCATTTTATATATGGAAACCCTGAGATTCAAAAAGTAAAAGCAACCTGTTGAATGTCACACAGACAGTAACTGGCTAATTTGGAAACCTTTTAAAGCAAAGCATAAGATACCTACTACTTAATCCCTCCATTCCAGACATTTGTCTTTATTTGGGGTTAAGCTTTATGATATTGATTACCGCTGTTTTCTCATGTCCTGGTTAATCATCTATGATAAAATGGTAAATAATGTGCAAGTCATGGACAAACAGTGCTATTTTCTTAGTTCAAAACACCTATTTACTGGTCAAGGGTAAATAGTTTCCCTCACATCTTTTTGACTCACAGTCATTAGTGATCTAGGAGAAGTACACAACTCAGATGAATGAAGGACTGGCTCTGCAAGTAGCTTTAGGACTAGGAATTTTGAGGCCTGAGGCATAGCCCCAAGACTAATCATCAGGGGTGCATGGTGCAGAGGGACACACACCTTCAACGT
Organism: Bos taurus; assembly: GCF_002263795.3. NCBI lineage: Eukaryota > Metazoa > Chordata > Mammalia > Artiodactyla > Bovidae > Bos > Bos taurus. The sequence continues at coordinate 98,302,348 of NC_037329.1, forward strand.
TTGTGTCACCTGCTATTACAAACATCTTTATTGAGACTGACAGAGCGAATTCCTCAGGTCAGAAAACAGAAGAACTCTTTCAGCTGAGTCGTGATATTTAAAAACCTCTCTTCTGGTCTCTTGCCTGGCCAATCAAACTGTCCTTGCAGAACAAACTGATGGATAATGAAACATAGATACTGTAGCTGAAAAGTGCTGTCCTATTTACAGCACCCGCTTCAGCCCGAGGCACATCTCTGGCTGCTCCATTTCTATCTATAAGTTAAAGCAATGGCCTCGGCAAGCAGTACACTCTGTACAGCAGCTGCAACTCGTTATCGGCTTTGTCCAGAATAACAAACAGAACAAACACATTTTGCAAGGGCTTTCCCCCCCTTTTATGTAGAGAAGGAGGAATTAAGCAATCAGTGAAACGCTGATTGATCGGTTGTGCTGACTTGGAGAAGTTCAAGGCCGCATTAGTACTATTAACCCCTGAAAAACAGAACAAAAAAGTTTTTAGAACTTTCTTTGAACCCATATTTTTGAGCTGAGAAGTTGTAACTCTCCTCAGAGGGGAAAAATTGGAAAATATTTGTCCTTCATTGAGCACAATATACTCATCGAGATTGCTTTGCAATGTCATGATGGTTAATTATTTTTGTAAAGAGAATTCATGTTTTCTGACAGGTGTTGGTTGACCACAGAGTCCTGGAGTTGTGTGAACTGAAGGGTATGATAAAAGTCAGTTTTAGCAAACCAACTCACTCCTATGCCTTAACTTTGACTCCAGCCACCAACTTCTGTGGCCACATTTAGACCTGTCTTTACTCGAAGTTGAACCATCTCCAGAATTCAAACATCCCTCTTTCCACATGCCGCTTCCTTATTCTTTGACCCCATGAACTCAAGTATTCACACTCTTAATAATTTTTAGAGCACCTTGTCTTATGTAACTTAGTTTAAGGTATACCATTATAATCATTCCTTTCTAGATATTTTCAACTTCCCCACCCCTGTTTCTCTCTAACTGAACTGGCAAAACTCAAATCTTTGGTGGACAATCTTCTATGTCAGTTACTTCAGTTGCTCAGTCATGTCTGACTCTTGGCGACCCCATGGACTGCAGCATGCCAGGCCTCCCTGTCCATCACTAACTCCCGGAGCTTTCTCGAATCATGTCCATCTAGTCAGTGATTCCATCCAAACATCTAATCCTCTGTCATCCGCTTCTCCTCTTGCCTTCAATCCTTCCCAGCATCAGGGTCTTTTCCAATGAGTCAGTTCTTCACAGCAGGTGGCCAAAGTATTGGAGTTTCAGCTTCAGCATCAGTCCTTCCAATGAATATTCAGGACTGATTTCCTTTAGGATGGACTGGTTGGATCTCCTTGCAGTCCAAGGGACTCTCAAGAGTGTTTTCCAACACCACAGTTCAAAAACATTAATTCTTCAGCACTCAGCCTTCTTTATGGTCCAAATTTCACATCCATACATGACTACTGGAGAAACCATAACTTTGACTAGATGGACCTTTGTAGGCAAAGTCATGTCTCTGCTTTTTAATATGCTGTCTAGAGAAGGCAATGGCACCCCACTCCAGTACTCTTGCCTGGAGAATCCCATGGATGGAGGAGCCTGGAAGGCTGCAGTCCTTGGGGTCGCTGGAGGTCGGACACGACTGAGTAACTTCACTTTCACTTTTCACTTTCATGCATTGGAGAAGGAAATAGCAACTCACTCCAGTATTCTTGCCTGGAGAATCCCAGGGATGGGGGAGCCTGGTGGGCTGCCGTCTATGGGGTCGCACAGAGTCGGACACGACTAAAGCGACTTAGCAGCAGCAGCAGCAGGTTGGTCATAGCTTTTCTTCCAAGGAGCAAGCATCTTTCATGGCTGCAGTCACCATCTGCAGTGATTTTGGAGCCCAAAACAACAAAGTCTATCACTGTTTCCATCGTTTCCCCATCTATTTGCCATGAAGTGATGGGACCAGATGCCATGATCTTAGTTTTTTTAATGTTGAGTTTTAAGCCAACTTTATGATTCTACTCTTTCAGTTTCATCAAGAGGGTCTTCAGTTCCTCTTTGCTTTCTGCCAGAAGGGTGAAGTGATCTGCGTATCTGAGGTTATTGATATTTCTCCTGGCAATCTTGATTTCAGCTTGTGCTTCATCCAGCCTGGCATTTCACATGATGTACTCTGCATATAAGTTAAATTAGCAGGGTGACAATATACAGCATTGATGTACTCCTTTCCCAATTTGGAAACAGTTCATTGTTCCATTTCCAGTTCTAACTGTTGCTTCTTGACCTGCATACAGATTTCTCAGGAGGCAGGTCAAGTGGTCTGGTATTCCCTTCTCTTTAGGAATTTTCCCTAGTGTCTATATTGATATATATTGAACACAGCTGGAGAAAACCACACACATGAACATTCTAATGTCACTGTAAAGTCGTGATCACCAACTTCTAATGGGAATCTAGTATATTGGATCTCCTGTGGTGGTTCTTCAATGAAACCATGATCTAATTCTTCACAGGAATTATTTTAAACGTTTCCACCCTCAGTTAAAAACCATGCATCCTACTTCATTGTAAACTAGAACCATAAAGTGGCCATGCTCACATCTTTATGCTACCAAGTCTACCAACCCTTAGCTAGAGAAGGGATGTTTCATGCATCTACTACTATGGCCTTCCTGTTATAATGGTAGAAATGTTCTTCCTTCTATGAATCCTTCTCCATGTTCTCTAGATTTCATCTTAACTCTCCGAAAGCCTTCAGCTTTTGCTTATACTCTCATGAAAATTTATACTCCCCTTTCAGATAGAACAGTCTCATCAACTGTAAACATACCTTGATCACTTTTCATTTAAACACACAGATGTACAGAAAACAAACTCTTACTTGCTTCACCTTTTCATCGAGTTTCTATTATTTTACTTAACTGCTTTTCTTCCCATGGTGTCTTCTCTTTGTTATGTCCCATTCACTGTATGCACTTCAATCTGGCTTCTCCCATCAACACTTCAATAAAATTAAATATGTAGTCTCAGATAAATTCTAGCCTTAGTCTAATCCATAGGAGAGTGCTCTGGAGCACAAATCACATAGCAATGTAGTCCCCTCTGGAGTGAAAAGAGTTTGGTCTTTCATGATCTATGGTGGAGCAAGGCAATGCTCATCAAGCAGGGAAGTTCTCTGGAAAAGGTATCAGATGTAACTGAGTAGCAGCCAGTCCTCACAGTGGCTGTGAGATGGATATGCTGGCCTGGTAGAAAGTCTTTGGGCAGGGCACACAGTCAAGTCTGCCACAGTTAGCTTTTTGCATGGACTCACCTCACATGTGATGCATTCTCTCTAAAGCAATCAGATTCATCTCTTTATAGCATAAATAACTTAACTTTCTTTGTGCTACAGACTGAATTTTTACATTCTCCTGTCTCCATCCCCCTACCCCACTCCCTCCCCCCCCCCCCCCCACAAATCCAGCCAAGTTCATGTGTTGACACTCTAATTCTCAATGCCATGGTATTTGGAGATGTAACCCTTTGGGAAGTAATTATTTCATGAGGGTGGATCTCTCCTGATGAAATTAGTGCCCTTATAAGAAGAGAAACAAGAGAGCTTGCATCTTCTTTCTCTCTGCATTGTGAGAAAACTAGGAAGGGTCTCATCAGAACCTGAGTGTACTAGAACCTTGGTTTTAAAACATCTAGCCTCTGGAACTGTGAGAAATCAATGTGTGTTGTTTAAACCCCTCAGTTCATAGTATTTATTTTAGCAGCCTAAGCTAAAATGTTAAAGTCCTTTAGTGACATCCTATTGTACCATGAATGATAAATGTACATCTTAACATGTCCTACAAACTACTATGCCCTCCATGAATCTCAGCCTCATCATGGAGAAGGGTCTTGCATAACTCAATGAAGCTCTGAGCCATGCCATGCAGGGCCACCCAAGATGGATGGGTCATAGTGGAGAGATCTGACAATGCATGATCCACTGGAGGACGGAATGGCAAACCACTCTACATTCTTGTCACAAGAACCCTATGAACACTATGAAAAGATAAAAAGATGAAATCAGGAGATGAGCCCCCCCAGGTTGGAAGGTATCCATGCTACTGGGGAAGAGAAGAGGGCAATTACTAATAACTCCAGTAAGAATGAAGCAGCTGGACCAAAGCAGAAGCAAAGCTCAGTTGTGGATGTGTTTGGTGGTGAAAGTAAAGTCTAATTCTGTAAAGAACAATATTGCATAGGAACCTGGAATGTTAGCTACATGAATCAAGGTAGACTGGACATGATCAAGCAGGAGATGGCAAGAGTGAACATTGATATCCTGAGTCAAGTTAACTAAAATGACAGGAAGGGGCGATTTTAGTTCAGATGACCATTATATCTACGACTGTGGGCAAGAATCCATTAGAAGAAATGGAGTAGCCTTCATGGTCAACAAAAGAGTCCAACATTCAGTACTTGCGTACAACCTCAAAAATGACAGAATGATCTTGGTTCGTTTCCAAGGCAAACCATTCAACATCATAATAATCCAAATCTATGCCTCAACTGCGAATGCCAAAGAAGCTGAAGTTGATCAGTTCTATGAAGACTTACAAGACCTTCTAGAATGAACAACAAAAAAAGATGTCCTTTTCATCATAGGGGATTGGAATACAAAAGTAGGAATTCGAGAGGTACCTGGAGTAGCAGGGAAGTTTGACCTTGTAGTACAAAATGAAGTGGGACAAAGGCTAACAGAGTTTTGCCAAGAGAACACCCTAGTCAGAGCAAACACCATCTTCCAACAACACAAGAGACAACTCTATACATGGATAACACCAAATGGTTAATTCTGAAATGAGATTGATTATATTCTTTTCAGTTTGAAGATGGAGAAGCTCTACATTGCTGTTTCTGTTCAATCACTCTGTCATGTCAGACTCTTAGAGATCCCATGAACTGCAGCACATCAGGTTTCCCTGTGCTTCACTATCTCCCAAGGTTGCTCAAACTTATGTTTATTGAGTCAGTGATGCCATCCAACCACCTCATCCTCTGTCTTCCCCTTCTCCTCCTACCCTCAATAATTCCAAGCATCAGGGTCTTTTCCAATGAATTGACTCTTCCCATTAGGTGGCCAAAATATAGGAGCTTCAGCTACAGCATAAGTCCTTTTAATGAATATTTAGAGCTGATTTCCTTTTGGATTGACTGGTTTGATCTCCTTGCTGTCCAAGGGACTCTCAAGATTCTTTTCCAACATCACAATTTGAAAGCATCAGTTTTTCAGTGCTCAGCCTTCTTTATGGTCCCTACATGACTACTGGAAAAACCATAGCTTTGACTATGTGGATCTTTGTCAGCAAAGTGATGTCTCTTTTTAATATGCTATCTAGGTTTGTCATAGCTTTTCTGCTAAGGAGCATGCATTTTTAAATTCATGGCTGCAGTCACTGTCCATAGTGATTTTGGAGCCCAAGAAAATTCTGTCTGTCACTGTTTCCAGTTTCTCCCCATCTACTTTCCAGTAGTCATATATGGATGTAAGAGTCGGACTATAAAGAAAGCTGAGCATTGAAGAATTGATGCTTTTGAAATATAGTGTTGGAGAAGATTCTTGAGAGTCCCTTGAACTGCAAGGAGATCCAACCAGTCCATCCTAAAGGAAATTAGTCCTGAATATTCATTGGAAGGACTGATGCTGAAGCTGAAATTCCAATACTTTGACCGTCTGATGTGAAGAACTGACTCATTGGGAAAGACCCTGATGCTGGGAAAGATTGAAGGAAGGAGGAGAAGGGGATGACAGAGGATGAGATGGTTGGATGACATCACCCACTCAATGGACATGAGTTTGAGCAAGCTCCAGGATTTGGTGATGGACAGGGAAGCCTGGAATGCTGCAGTCCATTGGGTCTCAAAGAGTCAAACACAACTGAGTGACTGACCTGAATTTGCCATGAAGTGCCATGAAGTGGGACCAGATGCCCTGATCTTAGTTTTTTTGAATGCTGAGTTTTAAGCCAGCTTTTTCACACTCCTCTTTTACCTTCATTAAGAGGCTCTTTAGTTTCTCTTTGATTTTTACCATTAGGGTGGTGTCATCTGCATATCTGAGGTTATTGATATTTCTACTGGCAATCTTGATTCCCACTGGGGCTTTTCACATGATGTACTCTGCATATGGGCTTCCTGGTGGCTCAGTGGTAAAGAATCCACCTACAATGCAGGAGTTGTAGGACATGCAGGTTCAATCCCTGTGTTGGGAAGATCCCCTGGAGGAAGACATAGCAACCAACTCCAGTATTGTTGCCTGGAGAATCCCATGGACAGAGGAGCCTGATGGGCTCCCGTCCATAGAGTCACAAACAGTCAAACACGACTGAAGTGACTTAGCAAACACTCATGCACTCTGCATATGAGTTAAATAAACAGGGTGACAATATACAGCCTTGACATACTCCTTCACCAATTTTGAACCAGGCCAATATTCCATGTCTGGTTATGGCTGTTGTTCCTTGACCTGCATACAGGTTTCTTTATTGCCTTCCAGGCTCCTCTGTCCACGGGATTCTCCAGGCAACAATACTGGAGTGGGTTGCCATGCCCTTCTCCAACAGGTTTATCAGGAAACAGGTAAGGTGGTCTGATATTCTCATCTGTTTAAGAATTTCCACAGTTTTTTGTGATCCACACAGTCAAAAGCTTTAGCATAGCCAATGAAGCAGAAGTAGATGTTTTTCTGGAATTCTCTTGCTTTCTCTATGATCCAGCAAATTTTGGCAATTTGATCTCTGGTTCCCCTTGCCTTTTCTAAATCCAGTTTGTACATTTCGAAGTTTTCAGTCCACTACTGCTGAAGGATGAGATGGTTGGATAGCATCACCGACTCAATGGGCATGAGTCTGAGCAAATACCCAGAGAAAGTAAGGGACAGGGAAGCCCAGTGTACTGCAGTTCATTAGGTCACAAAGAATCAGACCTGACTTAGTGAGTGAACAACAACAAACCAACCAACTCCTATAGGATCTGGAGGCTGACTATATCTCTCAGATCTCTTCACGTCATACTCCTCTCTTGTTCAGGACCCTTTTATCCCACCAATCCATCCCTGGAAGGTAGCATCAGTTCTCAAAGCAAAGTCTTCATGCATGGTGTTTCCTCTGGCTAGAATACTTTTCCTCTTTTACTACCCATTTCATTAATATGTATCATTCCATCTCAGCTTGAATATCACTTCCTCAGACTGTCCCTAACCATCAAATCTAAATTTTGCTCTCCACAATTATTTTCTAGCTAAATACCCTGCTTTTCTTATATAAAGTTATAATTATACGTTGTAACATAATTTGTAATTATATGTTGTGTGATTGATTACTAAACTGTCTTAATACACTGAACGTGCTGATTCATTCATATTTGATGTCATAAACATCTCCTATGAGGTATCATGAGATTTGGTGCCATGTCAATTCACTTCACCATTGCATAATAAAGTATCAGGTATGTGGTAAAATGTACTCAACTTGTTGAATGACTAAATGAATGAACACATAATGATGAATACATTAGACATACAAAACAATTAGACATACAAAACCATCAGACATACAAAACCAGAGGATTAAGAAACACTCTTGTGGTCTCTGGATATCCCATAATAATTCTACTAAGGCTATTAATATAAGGTTATTTGATATTTAATCAAATTGGTGTTCTTTGCTGCTCTCTTCTGAGATCACAGCACTTGAAAGATATTCTCTCATTAAATTTTACACATTTCTTCATTTATTGACTTGCCCAGTTTTTAGAGAAACTGTGATATCTAGTCAGTTCCGTCAGTTCAGTTCAGTCACTCAGTTGTGTCTGACTCTTTGTGACCCCATGGACTGCAACATGCCAGGCTTCCCTGTCCATCACCAAATCCTGGAGCTTACTTAAATTCATGTCCATTGAGTCAGTGATGCCATCCAACCATCTCATCCTCTATTATCCCCTTCTCCTCCTGCCTTTAATCTTTCCCAGTGTCAGGGTCTTTTCCAATGAGTCAGTTCTTCACATCAGGTGGCCAAAGTATTGGAGTTTCAGCTTCAGCATCAGTCCTTCCAATGAATATTCAAGACTGATTTCCTTTAGGATGGACTAGGATCTCCTTGCAGTCCAAGGGACTCAAGAATCTTATCCAACACCATATTTCAAAAGCATCAATTCTTCAATGCTCAGCTTTCTTTATAGTCCATATCTCACATCCATACATGACTACTGGAAAAACCATAGCTTTGACTAGATGGACCTTTGTTGACTAAGTAAAGACTCTACTTTTTAACATGCTCTCTAGGTTGGTCATAACTTTTCTTCCAAGGAGTAAGCTTCTTTTAATGTCATGGCTGAAGTCACCACCTGCAGTGATTTTGGAGCCCAAAATAATAAAATCTGTCACTGTTTCCTTCATTTCCCCATCTATTTGCCATGAGGTGATGGGACCAGATGCCATGATCTTAGTTTTCTGAATGTTGAGTTTTAAGCCAACTTTTTCACTCTCCACTTTCACTTTCATCAAGAGGCTCTTTTGTTCTTCTTCACTTTCTGCCATAAGGGTGTTATCATCTGCATATCTGAGGTTATTGATATTTCTCCCGGCAATCTTGATTCCAGCTTCTGTTTCACCCAGTTCAGCATTTCTCATGATGTTCTTTGTATGTAAGTTAAGTAGGCAGGGTGACAATATACAGCCTTGACATACTCCTTTTCCTATTTGGAACCAGTCTGTTGTTCCATGTCCAGTTCTAACTGTTGCTTCATGACCTGCATAAATATTTCTCAAGAGTCAGGTCAGGTGGTCCGGCATTCCCATCTCTTTCAGAATTTTCCACAGTTTATTGTGATCCACACAGTCAGAGGCTTTGGCATAGTCAATAAAGCAGAAGTAGATGTTTTTCTGGAACTCTCTTGCTTTTTCAATGATCCAGCTGATAGTGGCAATTTGATCTCTGGTTCCTCTGCCTTTTCTAAAACCAGCTTGAACATCTGGAAGTTCACTGTTCACGTACTGTTGAAGCGTGGCTTGGAGATTTTGAGCATTACTTTGCTAGCGTGTGAGATGAGTGCAATTGTGCAGTAGTTTGAGCATTCCTTGATATTGCCTTTCTTTGGGACTGGAATGAAAACTGACCTATTCCAGTCCTGTGGCGACTGCTGAGTGTTCCAAATTTGCTGGCATATTGAGTACAGCACTTTCACAGCATCATCTTTTTGGATTTGAAATAGCTCAACTGGAATTCCATCACCTCCACTAGCTTTGTTTATAATGATGCTTCCTAAGGCCCATTTAACTTCACAGTCCAGGATGTCTGGCTCTGGGTCAGAGATCACACCATTGTGGTTATCTGGGTCATGAAGGTATTTTTTGTATAATTCTTCTGTGTATTCTTCCCTCCTCTTCTTAATATCTTCTGCTTTTGATAAGTCATACCATTTCTGTCCTTTATTGAGCCCAATTTTGCATGAAATGTTCCCTTGGTATCTCTAATTTTCTTGAAGAGATCTATATTTCCCATTCTATTGTTTTCCTCTATTTCTTTGCATTGATCACTGAGGAAGGCTTTCTTATCTCTCCTTGCTATTCTTTGGAACTCTTCATTCATATGGGTATATCTTTCCTTTTCTCCTTTGCCTTTCAGTTCTCTTCTTTTCACAAGTATTTGTAAGGTCTCCTCAGACAACAGTTTGAAAAATGCAACAATTTTGCATTTCTTTTTCTTGGGGATGATCTTGATCATTGCCTCCTGTACAGAGTTATGAACCTTTGTCCATAGTTCTTCAGGCACCCGTCTATCAGATCTAATCCCTTGAATCTATTTCTCACTTACACTATATTATCTTAAGGGATTTGATTTAGGCCATACCTAAGTGGTCTAGTCGGAGAAGGCAATGGCAACCCACTCCAGTACTCTTACCAGGGTGTGGAGCCTGGTAGGCTGCCATCTATGGGGTTGCACAGAGTCGGACACGACTGAGGCGACTTAGCAGCAGCAGCAGCAAATGGTCTAGTGGTTTTCCTTACTTTCAATTGAAGTCTGAATTTGGCAGTAAGGAATTCATGATCTGAGCCACAGTCAGCTCCCGGTCTTGTTTTTGCTGACTGTATAGGGCTTCCCCACCTTTGGCTGCAAAGAATATAATCAATCAAAACTCAACATTCATTGGCTATCTGGAGATGTCCAGGTGTAGAGTCTTCTCTTGTGTTGTTGAAAGAGGGTGTTTGCTATGACCAGTGCATTCTCTTGGCAAAACTCTATTAACCTTTGCCCTGCTTCATTCTGTACTCCAAGGCCAAATTTGCCTGTTACTCCAGGTATTTCTTGACTTCCTACTTTTGCATTCCAGTCCCCTATAATGAAAAGGACATCTTTTTTGGGTGTTCATTCTAGAAGGTCTTATAGGTCTTCATAGAATGGTTCAACTTCAGCTTCTTCAGCATTACTGATCAGGGCATAGACTTGGATAACTGTGATATTGAATGGTTTGCCTTGGAATGAACAGAGATCATTCTGTCATTTTTCAGACTGCATCCAAGTACTGGATTTCAGACTCTTTTGTTGACTATGTTGGTTACTCCATTTCTTCTAAGGGATTCGTGGCTCAGATCATGAATTCCTTACTGCCGAATTCAGACTTCAATTGAAGAAAGTAAGGAAAACCTCTAGACCATTTGCTGCTGCTGCTGCTAAGGGCAATAGTGGTAGATATAATGGTCATATGAGTTAAATTCACCCATTCCAGTCCATTTTAGTTCACTGATTCCTAAAATGTCAATGTTAACTCTTGCCATCTCCTGTTTGACTACTTCCTATTTGCCTTGATTCTTGGACCTAACATTCCAGGTTCCTATGCAATATTGCTCTTTACAGCATCTGACCTTGCTTCCATCACAAGTCCCATCCACCACTGGGTTTTGTTTTTGCTTTGGCTTCATTTCTTCATTCTCTCTGGAGTTAATTCTCCACTGATCTCCAGTAGTATATTGGGCACCTACTGACCTGGGGAGTTCTTCTTTCAGTGTCGTATCTGTTTGCCTTTTCATACTGTTCATGGGGTTCTCAAGGCAAGAATACTGAAGTGGTTTGCCATTCCCTTCTCCAGTGGACCATGTTTTGTCAGAACTCTCCACCATGACCTGTCCATCTCGAGTGGCCCTACATAGCATGGCTCATAGTGTCATTGAATTAAACAAGGCTAACTTAAGCCTTTTATCCTTCTCCGTCAGAGGGCAGACAGAATGAAAACCACAATCACAGAAAAATGACCAATCTGATCACATGGACCACAGCCTTGTCTAACTCAATGAAACTATGAGTCATGCAGGAATATCTGTGTTAGCCTTAGAATAGAACAAGTTTACAACAGAGCCAGTGATAGAATTTGTCTCTACTTTTTAACTAGTTTAGTATTTTGCACACTTGTTAGTGGTTAAAGAAAATATATTGGGAATATATCCACATCAGTAGATTTGTAAAACTGGAAACTCCCTTTGGAAATGTAGTACTATATATACTCCTCTGCACGTAGCATATTTGATGAGATACACCTTTAAGCCAAGAACTCTTTTTTCATGGTAATTTTTCCTTCTTAATTTCCTTGTGAGAAAATGATAAGAAAATGATAAGATAAATGATAAGGACAATAGTTAAATAACTCAGTCACTGTGGTAGAGTGAATTCATGTTAAAGCTTCATTCTGGGGTTTTGAGTTGACTTGTATAAACACACAGCTATGTTTTTCATCCTCATTTGAAGAATGGTTTATACACTTTATATAAAAAATCCCAATTATGCCATTGCTAAGACTTTAACATATGAAACGGCTTCCTAGTGGCACAGTGGCAAAGAATCCACCTGCCAGTGTAGGAGACACAAGAGATGTGGGTTCTCAGAGACACGACTGAGCATACACACACACACACACACACACACACACACACACACGCACACACACACACATGAAATAGAGATTAATAGGAACCAGGATGCTTTGAGTCTTGATAGGGAAATATTTTGTGTAACCTTCTACTCAATGTTTTCTGGATCATTCATACATGTGCTGTTCTGAACTCAGTTGCTCAGTTGTGTCTAACTCTTTGTGACCCCATGGACTGTAGCCTGCCAAACTTCTCTGTCCATGAAATTTTCCAGGCAAGAACATTGGAGTGGGTTGCCATTTCCTTCTCCAGGGGATCTTCCCAACCCAGGAATTGAACCCATATCTCTTGTGCCTCCTGCATTGGCAGGTGGATTCTTTATCACTTTGCCACCTGGGAATCTCCATTTATACATGTAAATATTACTTAAAATATGCTTAAGTCATAAATTAGTTTCAACTGGCTTTAATGAGAATTTTCCTCACATTGGTTTGAGTGTATAGATAATCCCTGAAATAAAACAATGACATATAACTTGAAATATAATCGCAAATAAAATTTGATTGTATTTCTGCTGGTTATGTCAAATATGGTATGATATTTTGAAGTATAATGTATTAAGTATGTCAAAGAATGGTTGTCAATTTTCATCTTGAAATTCATCAAAATATAGGGGTATATCTACTAAGGAAATGTGTTAATTTGAAGTTTTTTTTAATTGAATTAAAGTATCTGGTACTTTTTTTTTTTTCAACCTATACTAATCCTAAATTAGGTGATCTGGCAAGACCTCTAATTCTATTGGCTTTAGAATTTAACCTGTCTCCTGGACTTTGAAGCCATGTCTTTTCTTCAGAGGAGATAAGGAAAAGTCTCTTATCTTAGGTCTGGAAGAAACACGGAATCCAGTATCAAGGTAGCGGAGTAGTTATTTTCCCAGACATAGCACAAGGTTTTCAAGCCTGAAGAAAAAGATTAATCTCCTTAAAAAAGGACTTTGCTAACTTGGGCCTGGACATGGCAATCCTGTTTCCAGCCATCCAATATATAAGCTTTAGCAGTCAGAAGTTTGTTTGCTTTAATTTTGATGTGGCTCATCTTTTCTTAGCTGCTCATATTCAAGATTTGGAAAAGAAGGAACAGTGGTGAGCTGAGTGATTCATTGGATTCTGATGAGGAACTCTTGAGAAATTTTATTATTCCTGAGTTTTAAACCCTTGTGACTTTAATATAAATTTGGTATGAATCTTGATTTTTTTTCTCTGCCTTTTAGTAATTATATTTTGGTATTCCTATTGAGTGTGATAGTAGCTATACATTTATAATTCATGGGTGTTTGGGATTTTTTATTTTTAATTCACTTTTTTTTAATATAATGCCTTAAGTGTTTGTAATTCAGTATTAAACTAAACTTGTTTAAAAATGTACCTTATCATAAATATCTCTGTTTTTCATGTGTTTTTCAGAAAGCATTTGGTTTCTTAAAGCCATTAATGTGAGAGTTCAGGGTTTAGTTCTTCGTAGTCACATGTGGTATGGATATTTACAGTTTTCTCTAGTGAATTTGTTCAGTGTTGATCACTATGTCCTTTAGCCAGAATTGGCTGGTGAAGAAGTGTTAATCTTTTTGTTCTCTTAAGGGGTTGTTGGATCTGAAGTAGCTTCTAAGGTGTGGGTCAACTCATCTGGGAAATGAAAGATGATATAAGGATTTTTTACTTTGTAAAGTGCCTTTAACAGGTGATCACATTTCATCCTGGGAGTGCTGCTGGAGAGGAATATATATTGATTTGGCTTTTGTTATCCTTGGGTCTTCCAGATCTTGGGTTTCTTAGGTCTTTGGTTCTTTTTGTTATTCTTTATTGTTCAATTTGAGAGTTGAAAATAGATATCATGTCTCTTCTTAAGAATAAACCTGAAAGGCTTTTCAAGAGTGAGCTGTTTGGGGGGCAAGTTTGTGTTCCCAGTCTTATTTCTATTTTAAGATTAAGCATTGTCCTTGGAACGTAAACGGCCTTCAATAAATTAGGAAGAGAAGAGTTAGAGAATTAACTATCACTTATGGCTTATGAGAGGTCACAGTTACTATTCTTTCCAATTCATTGATCTAAAACACAGACAATAAAGAAATCACTTAGGATCAATCACACAATGTGAATGACATAGAAAAGATCTTTAAGTGGTAGAAAAGAGTATATTTTGTATTTTTAGTTTTGTACTGTAATCAAAAAGCAATGAGGAGCTATTTAATGGTTTTAATCAAGAAAGTATCAGTGTATAAGTTAAGAGTATGTAAATAGCAACTGTATGGTATAACAAGATGTAGATTTTTTTGGTAAAGTTTGTAAAGTAAGATTTCATATAGCTTTGAAGAATTAACAGGATGTAGACTAATTGAAAAAATTAATCCAAGAAACGTACAGTCCTAAATTTCGTCATCAGACTCTACCACCTTATGTTGGCTAAATGATTCACAATCTGTTTTGTTAATTACTCCTCATCATTTTCTTTATCTATTGCATTTTATAAAGAGACAAGTTCAATATGAAGAAGTGTGGTCTTTGACACCATGGACAGTGTGCCAAGGCACTGTGAGACAGATTTACAAATTTTAAATGTACAGTCTGAAAATCTGAAAATCACACATTTCTCCTTTGGCTTCTCTTTTTTCTTATTCCTTGTAGTCATTCTATCATATCCTAAGCATTTTCTCTGGTGAAATTTGCATGGCAAGATGAGGAAAAGAAGAGAAAAAAGTAGTCAGAGGTGGGGAGTACTAAGATGCCTTGGGTTCTAGCTGGTGGCCATAGTTGAAGGTAGTTCATGAACATCGGTAGTGGCTCTAGTCTCTGACAGGAGCCAGTCGTGGTCTTCAGTGTTAATTTTTTTTTTTTTTCTTTTGCATAGGACTTTGCCTTGATTCCTTATAGTATTTTTATGAAATAGCTGTATGTCCCACCTTGAGTGTTTAAGAACCATCTGGGCATTTTACTGCCCCCACAACCTTGTGTCTGCCCAGAAGCTGAGCAGAAGACTCTGCTTATAAACTGCAAGGACTTAAAATAACAGCTAAAAAAGTGATGGTGCTTCATAGATATATTTAGTGGGTTTTTGGGGTCAGTTATCATAATAAGCAACTTTTATTTAAATGTAAACAAAGTTTTTTAAAAAAGCACTTTCTCTTTAAAAGACTGATTTTCACTGCAATTCATTCTGGCCTTTAAGCAGAGAGTTAGACACAAAGACAAATTGCAAAATATGCAGTCAATTCAAGAGTTTAATTTTAAGTTTAATTTTAAACATTTTAAAATCTGTTTTCAATTTCAGTTCACTGTGATATTTCAATTGCTTTTAAGTATTACAAAGATATATATTAGGATAACTTTACAATAAAGAAATTTCCAATTTTTCTTATTCTGTACATTAAAAATGAAAGTAAAATGAGTTATGTAGTCCCATGGATAGCAATTCTTTTCATGTAATGTTCATAGTATGGTCATTAGATCATAGGTTCTCTGATTTGCATGTGAATGGGGAAATTAAATAACACTCCTGAAAGACCTTTAGTTGAAGGTTTTAGTAACTTTCATTAGGGGTCAAGCCTTCAAAATTTATATGAATAGAAAAATAAGAAAATAATCGTGTATTAATAAAAGGCCTGTTTTTTTATTCAAAGACAACACATAGTTGATTTTTCTAGAGGATGTATAATTTTACTATTGGTAAATTTGGAGAACTAGACATATTTTTGAGAGAATCTTTGGTTTATGTTGGGAGTAGCAATAATTTATAACTAATATATGTCCCTGAAGATTCTATCATTGTTTTGCTATTTTAAAAGTATTGATTGATTGACTAATTAGTTATTAATTAATCCAGTTAATTAATGGTAGAAAACCATTTTAATAATTTAAGGAATGCAGTCACCAATTTTAGAAAAAATATTATTCTAACTCGACAATCCTTTCTTTTCCAAAGTTACGTATTGGTGTATCATCCAGAGCAACTAATATAGTGCTGATACTTTCTTTCATTTGTCTTTCTTTCTACAAAATGTCTAATCATTTCTTTTGTAGGATTTTTATTATTACTCATTGACTTCAACTTCTATACCCAGACCATTAGCTTTTAAAAACAAATTTTTGAAACTTTGAAACTGTCAACTTTGAACAATCAATATTTTGCTTTTTCAGTCCACAAAACATTCAAGAATATTCTCTTGAAATAATCAATCCCTTAATTTGAGTTCAATTTGCAACAACATTATGTATTTCCCTCTTCCTGTAAGCTGAGGATGATCTTGAATAAGTGAAGAGGTTTAAAATAAACGATATCAAATAACTGATACCAGAATAAAACAATTAACGCTTCAACACCCCAGGGAATGTCAGGAGTTAACATCCAAATAGGCATTTTTAACTGTTAGCAGTTTGTAGAATTCAAGTAACAGGATATTTTTTCCTCCTCTTATTTCTTCCCTTCTCTGTCTCCTTTTCTTTTTTCTCCTCTAGAACATTACTTTTCTCCATATTTTTTTAACTTTGATAAAAGAAAAAAGGCACCCTGTCTTTCAGTGACTCAACTTAGACAACTCTGCTCTGTGTTATGTGGCAGCCTGGATGGCAGGAGAGTTTGGGGAGGATGGATAAACATAGATGTACGGCTGAGCCCCTTTGCTGTTCACCCGAAACTATCACAACATTGTTAACCAGCTATATTCAAATACAAAATAAAGAGTTTAGAAAAAAAGGAGAAATTTCGAAAGCTGGAAGAAGCGATAGATGTATGTCCTTTAATGGGAATTCGTAATAACAGTTTGCTGCTGCTGCTGCTGAGTCGCTTCAGTCGTGTCCGACTCTGTGCGACCCCATAGACGGCAGCCCACCAGGCTCCCCCGTCCCTGGGATTCTCCAGGCAAGAACACTGGAGTGGGTTGCCATTTCCTTCTCCAATGCATGAAAGTGAAAAGTGAAAGGGAAGTCGGGGAAATTTACTGTTTGTGAGAGTAGTGGTCTGATCATTAGGAGGTCTGAATACATCTTCCTGGACCAAGTTCTCTTGAAAACAAGAGGTCAGGAAGGAAATCAGATTAATGTAGCAAATGTACTAGATGAGGGGGTAGAGTAGAAATGTGTGTGGGTGACCTGTTTTAGTTTAAAAAAAAAAAAAAGACTTCTACGTCATTACCATGTAAATTGCCACCCCTTACTTCAGTACGTAGTTTCAAGACACGTTGCACAACTTGCTTCTTTGTGATTCCCAAATATATTTAATTTAAAGATAGTCCAATAGTCTCCCAGCCCATGACCTAGATTACCATTGGTAACCCCTCCTCATGGCTAGGGTTGCTCTTTAGAGCCTTGCAAAATCTTTTGTATTTACTTTGGGCAGAAGTTAAGAATTAACAAGCCCATCAGAGCTGTTCATTCTGTTCAGCACATTAAAAGATGATTTAGTTGTAGTGATAATCATTGTGCAAAAAAGGCTGATAATGAATTAAATTTAAAATTTTTCCTTAGAAATATTTTACTCTTTAGAATGACAATTGCCTAATGATTTAGCCATTCTATTTTAAGAAGTTTATGCTGTAGGCAAGTTTAGGCCAAAATTTAAGGAAATGTTTAGGCTAAAATTAAGTGTAGAGTTTGATTTATGTAGTTGTTAGTTTCTTTCACTAACTGTTTCATCATTTACAAAGTTATTTCTATTTGAAATGCAGTAATTGTTAGGAACTTATGTTTCTACAATGATTTCTACTAAAAACTTTAGATTTGGTGTTTAACTCAAAAATTATGAGATGACTGTTCATTTAGGTATCTATTTCTTATATCTATAAAACAGAGCAGTTGGAAAAGATTTTAAAAATAACTTTCTGCTATATAAAACTATCTATCACAAAATTATGTTTTCTGATTGATGAGAATTTAGGCAATACTTTTAAAAAGAAATTAATTTCCTACAAAGTATCTTTTAGTTGGAAACAGTTCTGCTTTCTGTTATACAGTGTCTGATAAATAGAAAGCACTCAATAAGTAGTCCCTAAATTATTTTGTAAAACCAGTTCTTTTTTTTTTTTTTAGCAATTCTAGACTTTATAAGCAATCATGAAAATTCAATGGCATTGAATTATTCAGATTCTGAAGTAACTCAAAAGAATAGGATCTAACAGAAAAATATAAAATCTCCTTTGCTATTTTAGGCAAGTTGGGCTGAATGAGTTAGCCAGCTAGAAGTATGACTCTCAGACCAATTAGTTTCACTAGATAGATTGCTAGAAAAATTTTATAGTTTCATTTCTATACTACCTTCTTCATGTTTATATTTTAATTTTAAACATGATAATAAATCAGAGAAGCATGGATACTTTCTTCTCATTATTTGATTTTTACTGAACTTACATTTTACCCATTTCCAGGTCATGTCATAGTATTTCTAGCATTGCAACCTCTACAATCATGTATTCTTCCTGTGAAATTAATCTTAACCAGCCCACTCTTTCTAAGTCATTTCGTGTTGCTGCCTCTGTTTTTCCCAGATATAGTTGACATGTTGGAAAGAGGCTGAACATTGGCTAAGAGCTGAGTTCTCATCTTGGCTTTGCAACTTATTAGCTGTGTGATCATGGGCAAGCTACTTAACTCCCTCGGACCCACCCAACATCTTCATCTGTGAAATAGAGATATAATTAACTACAATTTAGCACAGAGATTGCTTTTAAGATTAGCAAAAATGGTATTCCAAGTGCCTTGCCCAAGATATGGCACTTAGTTAGGTGATCAAAAAACGGCAAATACCTCAACTATCAAGCAGCACCATATTTATCATCATTGAACTCATTGAAATTGATTTATTTAAGTACTTATTTGCACTTACTGGCATAATAGTAATGTATATATCTCATAGATGTAAATATATGCTAATATATTGTGGTTACAAATTCCAATGTTTTAAATTCTATTGTAGGATCTTAAAAATTTAATACCCAAGACTTTCCTCTTTAAAACATTTTTTTAAAGACTTTTAGGAAGACTGAAAATTTTTGATTAGGAATCCTACATGACATGGTTTTAAATCTGTAGTTATCTCATGGTCAAAATTTTATTTTTTGTGTGTGTTACAGGTTATTCAATATTTAACTTCCTAGTGAACTTTGAATTTTCTTTCTTAAATTTGACTCTAAATTCTGCCTTCTATGTATGATTTATGATTTAATGATTTATAACTTTAATGATTACAGCTCACTATGATTTTGGGCAGCTGCTATATTTTATGACTACTATATATGCTTTTTGGCTTATTTCTATATAATCCTCTACAATTTGTGTTTGTGACTTGCTTTTCTTCCTCTTTTTGGACTAACTTACATTTGACCTCACTTTGTACTTTCATCTGTTTGTGTTTGACTATGGCTCCAGTTTGCCAAGGTCACTGTGATTTCTGAATCAACTTTCTAAGGCATTGCCCACTATGTTCTTCTCATCCCACAAATAGAAAGATTGTTTTGCTCACTGTGTAATTCAGTTTCCTCCTACATTTATATGTGTTCTCCAGTAAATGTATATATACCTAATAATGCCCTAGAATGTATATTCAATGCACTTGAAGTAGGGTATGTCTAACATTTCTACAGAGTCTAGTAATAATGTCTCTATTTTAAAGGCAGAAATTGATATGACAAAATTTATTCTTTATAAACACATACTGCTTGTACCAACTAACTTGCTCTCTTTAAGTTTTTTTTCAGTCTTAAAAATGATTTCTCTTTTATTGTCCTAGAATATAATCACATGTACCTAGAATTTTAATATGTGAAATCATTTTGACAAGGTCTCTTTTCCAGCTTCATTTTTTCTCTTCCTTTGAATCACTTCAACCTTTATGCTATCAAATGTTCGATTGATAAGCACATTTATGAAAATTGGTTCTTCACCTTCTATTCCTCAAAATGCCAACTGAATCTTAGTGAATGTGTCTTAATGATTGGATTTTCAAAGACATCTGGTTATTTAAAAATCTCCTCATCTAACAACCTAACATCTATTGTCATTATTGACAAATCTTCTCCCTGGTCAGACTTTGAGGAATCCTTCTACTAGCTTATCCTAGTTTTTACGATGAGAGAAAGTACTCCTTTTTATGTGAGTGCAAACCGGCACTGCTTTTCTTCAAAGAGTAGCCCTTCTTTGGTCCATGTTCTCATTTGTGACAGTGTTTCTTGTTATATTAGGCTAATGAAAATCAGAACTGAACCCTAAAAATCACTTCTACCTTTTCTATTCTATTTTCATGCATCTTTGCTCAAATACTAAATAGAACTTTTTTGGAGGTGGTGGTTCTTTACCTTCTTTTCTCTGAATTGTTTGCTCCCAAGACATACCTCGCTTCTTGCTTTAAGTTTATCTCTTCAAAATAGCCTTTTGTAGAATTCTTAATTGACAGCTTTCTTTTCCTTTTCCTAAATATCTTTATTTCCTCTTATATCTGACATAATTTTACCTTCTTCTGCTTAAATAAGCATCATTGATCAGGCAGGAACTCAATATACAGGACCCCATTCATTCATTCAATCATTTTTCAAAAACACCTCTTGCATGCCTGTTATATTAGAGACTTTATGAAAGATGTATCACTATCTTAGAGTGTTTCAGATTCATTACTTAGCAAGACACACTTCAAGAAGGCTGTTGGCAGTTTTGCACTTTTTAAAAAAGAATTGTTAATACTATATTTTCTCTTTATTCTAAAACCTAAAGGCTTTATTATCCAGGATGAGCTGGTTTCATTTCTTCCAACTGGTACCAGGTCTCCCTTACTTAAACCAGTGGTTCATCCAAAAGAAGGAATTAGTACACTTGAAATTAGTGCAAATATAGGCTGTTTCAAATGAAAACAAATATAATTTCCTGTGCTCAAATAAGCAACTAAGAAATAATACCTGAAGTTGACAAGTGTACATTAAAAGATACATTTACATATTGTGATTGGTATGTAGATAGGTGCATTCTTTTTGAAGAGAGATTTGGCATTGTTTATAAAATATAACAATATTGATATGCATTATAGCAACAATAGAAGCAATAAAAATGAAAGATTTTTGTAGCCATTTCAGTTAAAATTTGAAAAAAACATGTAATAACATTGAACATACCTTAAATATAGTATTACCCTACAAAAGCATAATGCAAGTTGATCACTGTTTTCAAAACTATGACTTGTATATAGAAATAAATGATAGAGGAAGATATGCTAAAACATGAATAGAAGTTATGTTTGGGTGGTAGGCTATTATCTATTTTTCAGTATTATCCACATTTCTTTAAATAATGGATGAAAATAAATACCATTTAGTGATGGATATAGTAACATTTTCAATAACAGATATCCTATGACAAATTCATCAAATTAAATCTCCTCAGGGATTTGGAAGACTGTTTCTATTTCTCTTAAGAAATGATAAATAATTATGTTAAGGGTATTTTACTTCCTCTCTCTCTATAAATATGTATATGTTTTAATCTCTTTATATACATAGATATATACATATTTATTCATACAAATATTTAAGGCATTTTCCAATTTATGGAAGAAATAAAAAGCTTTATCAGCACTAGATTAAGAAATACTAGAATATATTACATTCAGAATGGATAAACAACAAAGTCTTAATGTATAACAAAGGAAAATATATGGTGATAAGCCATAGTGTAAAAGAATACAAAAAAAGAATGTATATATGTGTATAATTGAGTCACTTTGTAGTACAACAGAGAGATTGGCACAACACTGTAAACCAGCTGTGCTTTGATTAATAAATGTAAAAAAAGTAGTGGAGCATTACTCCATCGAAATTGAGAAATATTTAGCTTAATAATTCTTAATTTTCCAAATGGCATTGTATAGAAAGAGTAGCCTAGTAATGTAAACAGTGATAACTATGATAAATGTACCAGTAGAAAAGAAGGGGTAAATTCATAAGCAATATTTTGATGTTTTGAGTGAGTGACGTATATGATTAGAGGACCCTGAATGACATGGGTCATCCAAAATACATTTCAAATACAAATTCCCTCAACCTTCTGTGTGTACGTGTGTGCAAGCCTTTCCCTGCTTAGTTGTATGCAGACAGCTTATGTGAGAGGGGGACCATGTAAATGTGACCAGAGAAAGAAAATCATTCCAGTCTGAAAAATAATTTCTTTTAAAATATGTTGAAAATTCTTTCACAAAAATGTAATATTTATACTAATATTTTTATCTCTTTCATATTGACTATTAATCAGCTATCACCCCACTCCCTTGATTGGTTGTTTAGTCACTCAGTTGTGTTTGACTCTTTGCAACACTATGGACTATAAGCTTTCCAGGCTCCTCTGTCCATGGGATTTTCCAGGCAAGAATACTGGAGTGGGGTGCCATTTCCTTCTCCAGAGGATATTTCCAACCCAGGGATCAAACCTACATCTCCTGCTATTTTAATGTAAACTCCCTCACTGATGTAATTTTATTTTTCAGTTTGGTTGTAGATTTCAGTTCATCTTGATCACTTCAATCTGAATCTACCCACCGTTTAGTTTATTGGTCTTTCCAGTTCCTAAGATGTTTGTAGAATCATGATACATGAATTTTCAGAATATTTAACCAAACTCTCCAAATCTTTTGCCCCTTCTCCTTTCATTATGATAACTAGAAACATGGACCATATCCTACATCCAACATATTTTACTGAAAAAAAATGAAAGCCCATTACAACTCTCAGGCTTATAGTTTTTGTTAGATTCTAGAGTCATGGAATTATATCCTAAAGTTGTTGATACCTTTTTGGCAAACCATGTTTAATTTATGATTCTTTTTGGCCAACTGTTAGAAGTGATTATGAAGTCAGTTACTAATGTCTTTTCCTGGTTTAAATTCTGGACTCCTCAGTATCCCAATTGTCATATTTAATCAAAGTGCAGAGAATAAAGGGGGAAACATCCCACAGTGTTCACTGCATGGGTACCTCTGGGTAATGGGACTATGACTGTTTTAAATTTACTCTGCATCTTGAAGACTTTCATGATAAGTACATGTCATTTTTCTGATGCTTTCAAACTGAGGTGCTGGAGAAGACTCTTCAGAGTCCTTTGGACAGCAAGGAGATCAAACCAGTCAATCCTAAAGGAAATCAACCCTGAATATTCATTGGAAGGATTGATGCTGAAGCAGAAGTTCCAATACTTGGCCCACCTAATGCAACAAGCTGACTCACTGGAAAAGAGCCTGATGCAAGGGAAGATTGAGGGCAGGAAGAGAAGGGTGTGACAGAGGATGGGATGGCTGGATGACATCACTGACTCAATGGACATGAGTTGAGCAAACTCTGGGAGATAGTGAAGGACAGGGAAGCCCAGTGTGCTGCAGTCCATGGGGTCGCAAAGAGTCATACACAATTTAACAATTGAAAAATGACAATTTTTCTAATTAGAGAAAGACGAACCTCCTTTTCTCTATGTAAACATGTGAAAGTGAAAGTGAAAGTCACTCACCCGAGTCCTACTCTTTGTGACCCCATGGACTATACAGCCCATGGAATTCTCCAGGCCAGAGTACTGGAGTGGGTAGCCTTTCCCTTCTCCAGGGGATCTTCCGAATCCAGGGATCGAATCCAGGTCTCCTGCATTGCAGGTGGATTCTTTACCAGCTGAGCCACAAGGGAAGCCCAAGAATACTGGAGTGAGTAGCCTTTCCCTTCTCCAGGGGATCTTCCCAACCAGGAATCGAACTGGGGTCTCATGCATTGCAGGCGGATTCTACCAAGTGAATTTCAAGGGAAGCCCCTATATAAACATATACATGTATATGTAGACAGGACGAGTTCAAGGCCTATTGTACTTACCGATCTAAACCAGTAAGTATTGATTCTTAGTTCTCTAAGTTGAGAGCTTTTCTACTGCTAGTTTCACCCTCATTCATTTTGCATAATCTTTCTTTCACACAGATTTCACCTTTGTTCAAAACATTTCCATGACTACCATGAATGCTCTTTATGGATTAAGATCAACCATTTTAAATCACACAAAGTCTTCC
This sequence comes from Bos taurus, assembly GCF_002263795.3. Classification (NCBI taxonomy): domain Eukaryota; kingdom Metazoa; phylum Chordata; class Mammalia; order Artiodactyla; family Bovidae; genus Bos; species Bos taurus. The sequence continues at coordinate 98,326,317 of NC_037329.1, forward strand.
ATGTAATGGCTCCTTTTCATTTCCCCAACCTGTACTGTGCATCTAGGCTTTAGCAGACTGTTTTAGCTTTCTATTTTAATATGTCATATGATTTCATGAGTCTGTGCTGTTGCTCATGCTGTCCCTCCTGCTTTTTCCCTCTCTAGCTACAGTTTTTATTCTTTGCATCCTTCAAGAGAATATGGGTCAATGTGATCACATATTTAAATTTTACTGGACATACACAGGGAGCTGAACTTTCCCTTCCTTTCCTTCTTTCTTTCTTCCTTCCTTTCCTCCTTATTTCTTTATCTTCCCTCCTTGTCTCCTGCTTCTTCCCATCTTCTTTCCCTCTCCTTTCCTTTCTTTCTGCATTGTATTTGGACACACTACCATAACATTGCTTATTTTATTAATTATATACACTAGACTGAGCCTTTTTTTTTTTCAACTTTTCTATCCCCAGGTAATATGAAGTAATTTGGCTTCAGAGAATGTTTGTACATGATTACATTAAGTAAGATAGAAGAAGACTGAGTTTAAACTTTGTTCTTAAAAAAAAAATCTCATTATACCCCTCTCTCAGTTCTAGCACTCATCCTACATCAGTGAAGTTTACAATCTTTATGCCATTCTATGTCATCTCTTCCATTATGAAAACTCTAGAAGGAAGTCTTTATTTCTTGTCCTCCTTTACAAGAATATCAAAATATAGTACTGCAGTGCTTCCTAATCTACATAAACACATGACTTAAGTGAGAACTTCCTTAAGCCAATGAGACCTTTTGGTTGCCTGATTAACTGTGGGATTGAGGGCTAAGTGAATTGATTTTAACTCAGATTGAAACACAAATATTTTCATTTTGGGAATTTTATATCTAACAGTTTAAAAGCTAAAAAAAAATTCAACTTAGGAATGAACATTCATTAAAACCAATGTTTACTTTTGTTTAAACCAAAGTATATGTTCCATATACTTTTTACATTTTGAAAAAGTAAGAGAGAAAAAAATAGGCTGCTTTTCTTCAGTTGTGTTTTAGTTAATATTACTGATTGCTTTAAAATTTGGAACAAAAAACAATGCAACAGTAAGAATATAATACACTATTAAACTAAAAAAAATGTAGAAAGGTTTATTCTATATTTGTGGATAAAAGCTTGTTCTGATGTCTTTTTTCCTATGTGTGGTGTCCATTGTCTTTTCCAAGCAAAAATGACAAGTCTTGAGTTTCTTTGGGAATTCAAAATGTCTTTTAAGGCACATTGGACATCACATCTAACACAAGCAAAAATCTTTGACCCTTAGCATTGTTAGGAATTTGCTACTCTTTAGAGTAAGTGATATTCCTAAGGTTGTCCACTGTGTCTAGGTCATTCTATTCAGCTGCATAAGCAATTCCTTTGACAGATGACTGGTTTTCCATAGCACTAGCATTATTTCAGCAGGAGAAGGTAGTGTTTGATGTGTTGCAATTTGTATTACATGTCCACGGAATATCTCTGGACATTACCTTGGGAGGAGGGCTTAAGAGAAGGAGGAGCTGTGGCTGAAGACATTTAATGACAGAATGAATGGAAATCCAAAGATCACTGTGCAGCTAGCCTTAACACGACTGCATATCCCCAGCTTTCTTCACATTAATTTAAAAACCTTATAACAAAATTCTCATAAAACATATGTAATTTTATTTGATTTTAGTCACAAATCGTCTTCAAAATGACAAGGATTTTGACAGCTTGCAAAGTGGTGAAGACCCTGAAGACAAGCTTTGGCTTAACCAATGTGACGGCACACCATCAATGGAAATTTGCAAGACCTGGCATCAGACTCCTTTCTGTCAAGGTAATATTCCTATGTTCATTGTTTCCAAAAAAAATTGTATGGGGTGTAGTTTAGTGTGAAGCAAAGGTGTCACTAAAAAAAGAAAACCAGAGTTCTGAACTGCCTACTTAGTAAAATTTGCTTTGCTAGAGGACCTACATATTTCACAAATAATCATTATCTGCTCTGATAATTATGCTCTGAAAATTAAGAGTTTTCACTCAATGTAAAGAAGAATCACACGTCCTGTGAATATGTAAAATATAAGTGTTCTGTTTAGAAAACAATTTTCTAAAAAGGCTATTGGGGCTCTGTGCCCAGACACCATTGCTCACAGTTTGGGTTCAAACATGGAGGTGCATATATGTGCATTAGCCAGATAGCAGTGGGTAGTGTGTTCAGCCTCTATTCTCTGTTGGTTCACTGGTAAAGTATTCTAGGAAAAAATTTTGGAAGGAAAAAAACTACATAATTTTGATATTTACAGATCATCATGTAGACACTGTATTTGCTTTTTGTTTTTTCCTCTTAGCCCCTTTTTTAGAAGGACAAATTTATTACTTTTATTTTGAAGACTAAGACATTAAGGCAATTAGTAGCTAATGAGTCTGTCTCTCTGAGTGTACATAACTGAGGAGCAGGTCCAGGAAGAGGACATTAGATGTTCTTCCCCCACCCCACCATTGAGTTATGAAATTCCAGTAGGAACTTCTATTCATTCCTACACCTTTATGAAGACATTTATTACCAGAGAAGTCTGAAATTACTATAAGGAAACTTTGCCAATAAAAATCATCTTTAGTGACTATAAAATTTAAGTAATCAAAGAAGCTTTAAATATATTGCTTCTTAGTAGTAAGAGTTGTAAAAGTGAAGTAGGAAGAAAGTCCCAAACAACCTCTACCTGTTGATGTAAAAATAGATTGTAATATTTTGAGTGTTCTGTTTCTACTTTGTATGCTCAGTGGGTTGACTAAAAGCCCTCCAAATACTTTCCCAGCTTCAAGTGCTTAGGTTGCTGAAGTAAGAGTTCAGCAACTCTTACCCTGAATGATATCTTCAGGGCTAAGCAATGCCCATAGATTTTTGTGACCTCCACTGACAGCAGTGGGAGAGAAAGAGGAGTGAAATAAACAGAAGAAAGAGGGAGACAGAAAGAGAAAGGAGGTGTGAAGGAAGACTTATGGTGGTGGGAGAGAGAGAAAGAAAAAAGAGAAGGAGAACACTCAAGATCTCAGGAGAAATATAAAAAACTATCATTTTAGGGACTTCCCGCTGGTCCAGTGGTTAAGACTCCATGCTCTCACTGCAAGGGGCATGGGTTTGATCCCTGACTGGGGAACTAAGATCCCACATGCCGTGTAGCATGGCTAAAAAGATAAAGCAAAAATTAAAAAAAGAAACTACCATTTTAAATTAAGAAACCCAGGAACAACTGTTTTCTAGGATTTGGTTTATTTGTAACTAGAGAGCCAGAAGGAGATGTGTTCTAAACCGTCATCAAAGATAGAGTGACAACATATAAGCTCTGAGTGAACATTTGTGTTAGTAATATCTCAAGGGTACTCATATATCACTTCAGAGAGAATAAGTAGTGATGAATAGAATTACCTAAAGTTAGATGTGCCTTTTAAGACTTCAATGTTGTGTGCCTTGGAATAGCTTTTCCTTTTCACGAAAACAGGTAGATAGAGTTAGGTATATCTCCATTGTATGAAACAGAGAAATTCAGTGCCCACATAAAACGGCATAGATGTGACTGATATGAGAAACCAATTCTCCACCGTCATAATAAGTGCTCTATACAATCACAAACTACAATAAAATGGTTTAATTATGTGGATGATCCACTGTGAAAGTAGTTTTAGCTCATGGTGGCAGATCTGTTTTAAGGGTCTGCCAAAGTTCACAGCTAAGAATGACAAATTTGTAGGAGGAATAAGCCATCATTTCATAGTGTAAAAGCCATTACTCACACTCAATCATTTCTGGCCAAAGTTTTGGAGGAATGCCAGGCATGAAAAATAGAAGTTCTTAAACTTCACAATAGTGAATAAAAATTCTATACAGCAGTCCAAGGCAACTTGTGCTATTATTCACTTATTTTGAAACAGTCCTCTACCTACTTTTCTTCATACCTTCGCTTTTAAAACTCAATTCTCTTGGAAAGGTATATTTAAGCTTAAACTTTTTATATGAGCATCCTATTTTAAACACAGTTAAAATCATTAGGATATAGTTACATATGGTTAGTGAAGGGCAATGAGAACAATCACTAAAGGTTAATAGCTTTATAGCCAGTTATAAATAGTTAAATGGATTGTGGAAGAGACTCTGGGATCAGATGTATAAGCACTGCAGTGTAAATTGATTGCCTTTTCAATGTCTTTGGAGGTCACCATCCCCTTGGCAATTGACAAGGAGAGTGAGTTAGATGGCAGCAGTGATGCACTGGTACTTTTATGTGGACCTTCCTCATGTATTTGTAGCTAATATTTATAGAGTGTACCTTGTTAATAGACACAGGCTTCCCTGGTGACTCAGATGGTAAAGCATTTGTCTGCAATGCGGAAGACCTGGGTTCGATCCCTGGGTTGGGAAGATCCCCTGAAGAAGGAAATGGCTCCAATTCTCTTGCCTGGAGAATCCCATGGACAGAAGAGCCTGGCGGGCTACAGTCTGTGGGGTTGTAAAGAGTTGGACACGACTGAGAGACTTCTTTCACTTTCACTTTCTTTGTTAATAGACGCAGTTGTATTTCATTTATAAGGAATAAGAAATAATTTCAGGGTACTCTTTGTTTTAAAGGCATTTTATATCAGAAGTATCAAACTACCATCATGTATAAATCTCTAGAGTTAGTAATCTTAATGCTCATTATTATATTTAGTCATTTGTATCTGTGTAGTGGTAAACACACTGGATAGGAACAAAAGACCTGGATTCTGACCTTTCTCAGGCGTTTATCAATGTTCTAAACTTAGTCAGGCCACATATTCTCTCTGAACCTAAATTTTGTCATCTTTAGTGTGGAAACAATTCTCGATTTACTCCAAGAATTGTGTGACCACAAAACATGATCAGTGCTAAAAATCTATAAAATATTTTAGTAAAAACTGTTCAGCAAGGTAGCAGGGTACAAGATTGATATACAGAAATAGGTTGCATTTCTTTACACTAACAATGACATATCAGAAAAGAAATGTAAACGATCCGTTTTAAAATCACATCAAAACAACAACAACAACTTAGAAACAAATCACACCAAGGAAGTGAAAGACATATGTTGACAACTATAAAACATAAATAACAAAAATTGAGTCATCACTCAAAGAAATGGAAAGATATCCCCCGTGCTCTTGAATTGGAAGTATTAATATTGTTAAAATGGCCATACTGCCCAAAGCAATTTGCAGATTTAATGCAATATGTATCAAAATAGCCATGAGATTTTTCACAGAACTAGAACAGATAAAGTTAAGATTTATGTGGAACCATAAAAGACTCAGAATTTCCAAAGCAGTCCTGGGAAAAAAGAACAAAACAGGAAACAGGACCCTTTCAGATTTCAGGCAATCCTGCAAAGCTACAGTAATCAGAACAGCATGGTGTTGGCACAAAGATAGACATATGGATCAATGGAACAGAACAGACCCAGAAATAAACCCACACACCTATGGACAATTAATATTCAACCAAGGAGGCAAGAATATACAATGGGAAAAGGCAGTCTCTTCAGCAATTGGTGTTTGAAAAGTTGGACAGCTGTATGCAAATCACTAAAGCTTAGAACACATCCTCACATCAATATAAGCTCAAAACGGCTTAAAGACTTAAATATACAACAAGGCACCATAACAAATCTAGAAGAGAACACAGGCAAAACATTCTTTGACATAATTGTACCAATTTTACAATGTATGTATTGTACCAATCAATGTTTTCTTAGGTCAGTCTCCCAAGGCAAGAGAAATAAAAGCAAAAATAAACAAATGGAACCCAATTAATTTTATAAGCTTTTGCACAGCAAAAGAAATCATAAATAAAATGCAAAGACAACCTATGTACTGAGAGAAAGTATATGCAAATGATGAAATCAACAAGGGCTTGATTTTCAAAAAGTAAAAACTGGTTACTTAGACAACATTCTATTCTATACATTTTAGTAGAAGGACCTCATAGAGACTTAGATCAGAGTTTCTTCATGTTTTCGTGGACTATAAATTATTACAGTGTCATAATACCTGATAAAAATTCTCAAATACTTATGATGATTTTTTTCACCTGTGCCTTAATAGTAAACCTATCACTAGGTTTACTTATAAGGAATTAGACTCAAGGACTATGAAGCAAATAATTTTTTTCACTATGGTAAATTCAATTCCAAAAGTACAGTGAACTGTGTACATCTTAATGTCCTATGTATTTATTTACTTAGCAAATAAATATGAAACTTGTATCCTGGGAGTATACATGGAGGATAATAAGTGGTTAGTCTCTGACTGCAGGAAACATACAAATTAGAAAATTCTGAGTTTGCAAGTCTTAGAAAGTCACTAAGACTAAATAGCTTTATTTTTCCTTGCAAATGAATTTGGAAATCAAAGGTATTAAATTGAAAAGGTTAAGTTCCTTATGAGTAGAAAACGATTCAATAAGTACTATTTCTAAACATTAATCTACTCATTGAAAAAAAAAAATGGTGACCTGTGTTATAATTAAGCCAAGAATCTACCAATCTAAGTGTCCTTCACTCTGGTACTTCAGATACAAATGAGCCCTTGGAATCACCATTCCTTTTGAAAGGTTTTCATTTTCTAAGATATTGTATTCTGATTCTAACATAGAAGTAACTATTTAGTTTAACCTTGAGGAGCTATTGTTATTTGCTTAGAAATTGGCAACTGAAAAAACTCCTACAATTAGAAGCATTTAGTTATCTTGCAGTAGTTTTAAAGACATTCTTAGGAAGTAGAATTCATTATTATATAGGAGTCCTCTTTATACATATTAGAAGTGGTGGTGGGAATAAATTTATTATGCACATTTAAGAATAATGATTGTATTAGGCTTTTACTACATACATTTATACATAAATGTATAAATACATTTTAGGGCTGAATTTCTTACATGATAATTCCCTTTTAAAAATAATAAATTGTGTTCCAATCCCAAATGAGATGTTGAAGAATTAGTTCAGATAATTTAGCAACTTTGCATATTTTTGGTGGACAATATTTTAGTAGTTGAGAGGGATCATCTCTTTTGAACATTTTTGTTTATTTACTCTACCTTTTAACCTCCCTTTCTAAGGTATGGACTCATCTGTTTGTCATCAACAGTTCCTTCATATTATGAGCTTCTTGCTGCGCTACTCAGAGAAGGCAATGGCACCCCACTCCAGTACTCTTGCCTGGAAAATCCCATGGAAGGAGGAGCCTGGTAGGCTGCAGTCCATGGGGTCATGAAGAGTCGGACACGACTGAGCGACTTCACTTTCACTTTTCACTTTCATGCATTGGAGAAGGAAATGGCAACCCATTCCAGTGTTCTTGCAGGGAGAATCCCAGGGACGGGGGAGCCTGGTGGGCTGCCTTCTATGGGGTTGCAGAGTTGGATACGACTGAAGCGAGTTAGCAGCTATGCTACTGCTTAATCACTTCAGTCATGTCTGACTCTGTGTGACCCTATGGACTGTAGCCTGCCAGGCTCCTCTATCCATGGAATTCTCCAGGCAAGAACCAGAGTGGGTTGCCATGCCCTCCTCTAGGGCATCTTTCCAACCCAGGGATTGAACCTAGGTTTCGTGCATTGCAGGCAGATTCTTTACCACTGAGCTACCAGGGAAGCCCAAACTTCTTGCCATGAAGCCCTTGAGCAAGCTATAGCTGGACAGGGCTCAGACTAAGGTAGGTGAGTGAGATGTCTACTGTCCAACACTGAAGGAAGTTCTCACTACAAGGCTGACAGTGTGGCCTCTTTGATGTTGTGCCCTCGGCATCTCACTCGCCTCCCCTGGTCCCAGCCCTGGATCAGAAGCTAAGAATACTGGGTGAGGAAATGCCAAAAGAACTGGTGCTGGTCTTGGCCTCATGCAGCCCTCTCCTGCTGATGGTGCCTTGAGTTTCTATCTGACCATGCTTACCAGATTTGCTGACAGTTTGAACAAGTATAGATTTCACTGCTGTGGAAATAGAGAACATTACTCTGCCCTCACATCTTCTTTCTTTGTGTTTCCAGGTAATACCAAAGTTGGAGGGTGTAGTAGAGAGTTTCCAGTATCTCTTGGGCAATGGTCATACCAGAACTCACTTCAAGGCTTTTGGAATTTGCTGTGCAAGACCGAATGTCCTTGATATGACCAATATATCCTAGGGTCTTTACACTGACCAAGAGTTCAGGAAATCTACATGGGTCAAGGTCAGGCCTAGTGTTGGACTGCTCATCCCTAGCAATCCCTAGCTTACTCTTGATTTCCTTCATCCTTCATCCGGTCTGAGTGAGTGAAGTCACTCCGTCATGTCTGACTCTTTGCGACCCCATGGACTGTAGCCCACCAGGCTCCTCCATCCATGGGATTCTCTAGGCAGGAATACTGGAGTGGGTTGCCATTTCTTTCTCCAGGGGATCTTCCCAACCCAGGGATCGAACCCAGGTCTCCCGCATTGCAGGCAGACGCTTTAACCTCTGAGCCACCAGGGAAGCCTAGTCTAAATGAGTTCAACTCATAAAAACATTTTCAAGGCTCTTCGATTATTTTTCTCTTTTTTTCACCTTTATAAATGCCATGCGTGCATGCTAAGTCACTTCAGTTGTGTCCAACTCTTTGTGACCCCAGGGGCTGTAGCCCACCAGGCTCCTCTGTCCATGATATTCTCCAAGCAAGAATACTGGAGTGGGTTAGCATGCCCTCCTCTAGGGGATCTACCTGACCCAGGGATTGAACCCCCATCTCCTGCAGCTCCTGCATTGCAGGCAGATTCTTTGCTGCTTGCCACCAGGGAAGCCCCAGTAAATGCCATATATTGATCTAAATATCATAGGGAGGTTGTTGGCTAATGTGAGGCTCTTACAAATGAATTAATAAAGTTGCTGTATTACTAAGAATTTTACTGAATATATTTCTTGTATGATGTAGAACTAAATATAAGACCCATAATAATTTATAATCATAAAATAAACAGCTTATAATATGGCAGATCCCTCCCAGATTCAGAATGATTTACCACATAACAAATGCCCATTAAGTGCTTGTTAGTAAACCTTCACTTTATATGTTTTTGTGGTAGAATTTTTCTGAATGCTATATTTTATTTATAATAAGAAACATAACTAGAATAAAAATTACTTATGAATCTGACTCATTTGTTTATAAATGTCCAGAACATAGAAATATTCAAGTAAATTAACCTTGTAATTTCCCCCCCAACATTGGCTTATGTTTAACCAAAGGAAGATGACTTAATATTAACTTAGGATGTTGTAAGGCTATTAACCTTAGATGTTGTAAGGCTTAATTGATTACTGATGTTACAATAGTTTGAAATCCTGAAGTATTAGGAACTGTAACTGTAGAGAAATCTCATTAAATATTCTAGATATAGCAAACTTTGCTTTAAATCTGAATTTTAAGTATACATATTTTGAAAGTATTAACTCCAAAACAAACAACAAAAAAGATTTCACTTACTAATAAAGGACACTTGAAGATTTTAATTTTTTACCTTATTATCTATGCAATGATAAACTAAAATACATTCTGGATTATGCTTCCTACCTTCCAAAGCTTGGTTAAGATCTATTTTATTTCTTAAGAGGATGAGCACTAATGGCAACTAATATCTAAGAAACCTCAGGTGAGACAGAAATCAAATGTTTTATATAGCTTTAGGCTTTGGTGAAAATAGAAATAAACAGATGGGGCTTCTATCTTTTTTGATATGGAAATAATTTACATAGGCAAATCTTTTAATGGCAATACAATTAAATTCCCAGGGTAAATAATTTCCATTTCTACTACTAGCTTAAGGGGATTATTGTATTGAATAGCTATAATGCTTTATATTCAAATCTTTTATGGAACTTATTGCTAAATTGTCTTGAGACTTTACATCCAGAACATTTTGTTGATGACTTCTCACTCCCAGGGGAGGAAACAGTGCTGTTATTCCCATTTCATAGATGTGTAAGTGCTGTAGTTAATATAAGGATATGTGCATGTCTGTTTCTGCACATAAAGTGAATATATATGTAGCAAATCTGGCTAGAATTTTCACTGGGCCTCAAACATTATATGGATCTTTTGAATTTGGCATTTTGTTAGTGTGTTTCTATGAATATCTGAAGCCATATTTGTTGTTTAACATGGCTTCAGAATGATCCAGCTTCCCCTGTTAAATTTTATTTCTTACTTGAGTCCATTTATGTATTCAATACTATATTTCAATACAAAATAAATCAGGTTTTTCTTTTCCTTTCCTACCCTTTTTTCCTTTTTGGTTCCAAGAACAGGTTGTTTAAGTCAAAATATCAGTGAGGATTCCTGCTTTATATGGCTGTTAGTAATTCTATAAATATGATATTTTAGGGCAGTGCTACTTTGTTGACATATTTCTTCCATTTCAACCTAAATATTGTCATGTGTTTGTAGTGAAACATGCTGTTTTCCAATTTTCAGTTTATTTCTTTCTCTTGTAGTCCTGTAAACTCCACATGCACAAAAGTCTAATGTGGTACATGTTCATATAAGCAATTTTTGGCTCCTTCTTGGAGCCAAAATTAGTCTTATTTTGACTTATGTGAATGAAAGGACTCAAAGAAAGCTGGCTCACAATAAATAATTGGTATTCTCAAAGTTAGTCCTGTATGATGCTGGGATATGAAATGTAAATGAGCAAGTGGATAATTTTTAAAAACATAACACTCTGTTATTAGGCAAAGGAAAACCTAACAGTAGTAATGCATGCTTGTCTGTTTCAAAATTTTTACAGACTTTTACAGGTCATATTATAAATTCTGTATGAATTTGACTGTTCCTTCTTAAGACAAAACTCTCTAAGTCAGTCGAGCATAGGTACTAGGGATGTATTTTCAAAGCTTTTTGAAAGAAAATTTATCTGTGTGTCTTCCATTAATTATTTTTGCATCGTTCTTGTCCTGGAAATTGCTTTGGGATGTCTGACTTTTTAAACTTGATCTCAGACTGATAGTATTAGAGTGTAAAATTCTGGTCATTTATTTGTGGTCCCATAAAGCTAATCAGGGCTTCCCTGGTGGCTCAGATGGTAAAGAATCTGCCTGCAATGCAGGAGACCTGGGTTCAACCTCTGGGTTGGGAAGATCCCCTGGAGAAGGGAATGGCTATCTAGTCCAGTGTGCTTGCCTGGAGAATTCCATGGACAGAGGAGCCTGGTGGACTATACTCTGTGGAGTCCCAGTGAGTCAGACACAACTGAATGACTAACACTGATACTAAAGCTATTCAATCATCAGGAAATGAAAATAGGCCTTTAAATATTGGTTTGCAATAAAACTTAATTTTAAGGAAAAATAAAAAATCCTAAAGAGTGAGACATTTAGAGAAAATGTCATCTACCTGCAGTGTTATATTCTTTAGAAAAATTTTTTGGGCACACCATGCATCATGCAGGATCTCACTGAAGACCAGGGATTGAAATTGCTTCCCCTGCAGTGGGAGTGCAGAGTCTTAACCACTTAGGGAGGTTCCAGTATCACATTCTTGAAACGTCACATAATAGCAACATCCATTGCAGATAAGCCAATCAGTAGAGAATTTTTTGGAATTTCTATTCACGTGCAATCTTCCTTACAAAAATGCGTTTTAAGAAAAAATCAATTAGAATTTAGAAGCTTCAGATTTTATAAGTACTAGAAAGCACAATATGGAGAAGGCAATGGCACCCCACTCCAGTACTAGGCTGCAGTCCATGGGGTCGCTAAGAGTTGGACAGGACTGAGTAACTTCACTTTCACTTTTTACTTTCATGCATTGGAGAAGGAACTGGAAACGCACTCCAGGGTTCTTGCCTGGAGAATCTCAGGGATGCGGAGCCTGGTGGGCTGCCGTCTGTGGGGTTGCACAGAGTTGGACACAACTGAAGTGACTTAGCAGCAGAAAGCACAATATACAAAGATTGCCCAGTTTGTTAAAAATGCCTGTTTCTAAAATAATATAAGAATAGGGCTCATATAGTTGTGTAATCCATTTTAATGTAGAGAAAGATAAAATTATGAAATAAAAGATTAAAAATGGAGCAAGTACATGTTGTTGTTCAGTTGCTCAATCGTGTCCAACTCTTTGAGACCCCATGGGCTGCAGCACACAGTCCTGTCCTTCACCTTCTCCCAGAGTTTGCTCAAACTCATGTCCATTGAGTCGGAGATGCATCCAACCATCTCATCCTCTCTCATCCCCTTCTCTTCCTGCCTTCAATCTTTTCCAGTGTCAGGGTCTTTTCCAGATCTTCTTTATATCAGGTGGCCAAAGTATTAGAGCTTCAACTTCAACAACAGTCCTTCCAATGAATATTCAGAGTTGATTTCCTTTCCTTTCAAGTCAAACCAGGATTGACTGGTTTGATCTCCTTGCTGTCCAAGGAACTCTCAAGAGTCTTCTCCAGCACCACAGTTTGAAAGCATCAGTTCTTTAGTGCTCAGCCTTTTTTATGGTCCAAATCTTACATCCATACATGACTACTGGAAAAACCATACCTTTGACTATACAGACCTTTTTCAACAAAGTGATGTCACTGCTTTTTAATACGCTGTCTAGGTTTGTCACAGGTTTTCTTCCAAGGAGCAAGGATCTTTTAATTTCATGGCTGCAGTCACCATCTGCATTGATTTTGGAGCCCAAGAATATAAAGTCTGTCATTGTTTCCATTGTTTCCCCATCTATTTGTCATGAAGTGATGGGACTGGATGCCATGATCTTAGTTTTTTGAATGTTGAGTTTTAAGCCAACTTTTTCACTTTCCTCTTTCACCTTCATCAAGAAGTTCTTTAGTTCCTCTTCAATTTCTGCCATTAGGGTGATGTCATCTGCTTATCTGAGGTTATTAATAATTCTCCCCACAATCTTGATTCCAGCTTGTGCTTCCTCCAGCCCAACCTTTCTCATGATGTACTCTGCATATAAATTAAATAAGCAGGGTGACAATAAACAGCCTTGACCTACTCCTTTTCCTATTTGGAACCAGTCTGTTGTTCCATGTCCAGTTCTAACTGTTGCTTCTTGGCCTGCATACAGATTTCTCAAGAGGCAGGTCAGGTGGTCTGGTATTCCCACCTCTTTAAGAATTTTCCAGTTTGTTGTGATCCACACAGTCAAAGGCTTTAGTATAGTCAATGAAGCAGAAGTGGATGTTTTTCTTGAATTCCCTTGCTTTTTCGATAATCCAGTAGATGTTGGCAATTTGGTCTCTGGTTCTTCTACTTTTTCTAAGTCCAGCTTGTACATATGACATTTCTTGCTTCACATACTGTTGAAGCCTACCTTGAAGAGTTTTCAGCATTACCTTGCTTAGCATGTGAAATGAGTGCAATTTTATGGTAGTTTGAACACCCTTTGGCATTGCCCTTCTTTGGGATTGAAATATGGAAAACTCATCAGTGTCCACAGGACTGGAGCAATTACATATACACAGAGAATTCAGCTTTAAATTTAAATATTTTGTGTGGAAATATTCAGCCTTACCAATGTTCCTCCAATAAATCTGCAGATAAAAGTAACATTTAGTATTAAGATATAGAGAGTACTATTTCATACTTTACTCTTCAAAACCAAATGAAGTCATTAGGAAACATAATTTTGCCTACTTATTTTATAATCTGACTCCTAAATTTACAATATAGGTATGCTTTAAATTAAAGAAATCAAACCATGAGTACAAATTAGTTTTAATGTATTTTCCTTACTATTTATATTGTTTATAAACCCTAGGCAAAGTGGGGGATGGATTATGTTTTCCACAAATGACTACATGGAAAGAGGAAAATATAATTTTGAAGAAGTAGAGTTAATTTTATTAATTGCAGATACAATTAAAACATTGACTCAGGTCAATAAACAACTTTTTAGAAGATATAGAGAAATGTTTTTCTCTGTGTGTATGTGTGTGTGTTTGTGAATTTTATTAACATAATTGCAAGCTGAATTTGTGCTTAGAGCCCCCACTAAACTAAATGTGTACTCTTGAACATTAAGGAACTTGAGGGGACCATTAGTTTTGGGTAAGGACCTTGACTGACCTATATGTCAAATTCACTCAAACTGCGCACTAGTTCCTATGTTATAGAGATACTTGAAGAAAGGTGACCATTCACATGTCTTGCACTGTTCTGCATGTCTCTGGTAGCTTCTGAGTTAGAACACTATAAATAGCAGAACTTCCTTTGCTGAGGCTCTCCAAAGCCTTTGGATTCTTATCCAGACTCATTTGGTTTAGCTGTCTGTCATGAGTTAGGTTCTCTGAAAGTAGACACAGACATGTTGTTTGAGGAGTCAGATATTTACGAGAGATTAATATTAGTGGAGGGACACTTCAAAAAGTATGATTGGGCAAAGATAAAGTAAATTATGACTCTAGTTTGACAAAACCTGATGGGAAGTCTTGTCCTTCAGTGTTTCTTATGTTGGGCTCTAGTCTTTATATCTCTGCCTGCTGTGGATATGGGCTATTCTAGGAAAGTCATTAGTGGGGATCTGGATTTGATCCCTGGGTTGGGAAGATCCCCTGGAGAAGGGAAAGGCTACCCAAAGCAGTATTCTGGCCTAGAGAATCCCATGGACTGTATAATCCATGGGGTCACAAAGAGTCAGACACGACTGAGTAACTTTCACTTCAGGAAAGTCAAGGCAGCCCTCTGCAACTGAGGTAGACCCTGCAGGAAGGTAGACCCTGGTGAGCATCCACCGACCTCACTCCTTGCAGCAGGGTAGCAGGTCCTTCCTGGAGGAGGACTGAGAGAAGCATCTCCACGTTTATATTGCCTGTGGTCCTTACAGTCTTGAGAGTTTGAGAATTCAAGGGCCTGGAGTCAGTGTGAAGAGTTCTCAAAATCTGCTTATTCTCTTCAAATTATAGGATGCAATTAATGACTTGACATTTCACTCTAATGACTTACAGACTTATAGATAGGTAACTCTGGGTTGATCTGGTTATGTTGTGGCTTATCCACGGCAGTTTTGAATTAAAATTCTTTTTTTTTTTTTAATTTTATTTTATTTTTAAACTTTACATAATTGTATTAGTTTTGCCAAATATCAAAATGAATCCGCCACAGGCATACATGTGTTCCCCATCCTGAGTAAATTTAACTACAGCTTATGACTGAATTGCTTTTTTATTCTCATTTTATCAGATAAATGAAACCATGCAGTATTTGTCCTTCTGTGGCTGGTGTACTTCACTTAACATAATATCCTTAAGGGTCATTTCCTTAAAAAGGAAGAATTTCCTTCCTTTTTAAAGGCTGAGTAATATATCATAGTTTGTGTATGTGACATTTTCTTTACCCATTCATCCTAGATAGACGTTTAGGTTGTTTCCATATCTTGGTTATTGTGATAAACATTGGAGTGCTGATATCTTTTTGAGGTTCTGATTTCAATTCTTTGGATAAATATCCAGAAGTGGGATCACTGGATCAAATATTTCCAGTTTTAATTTTTTGGAAGAAACTATACTGTTTTCCATAGTGGCTGTACTATTTTGCATTTTCACCACTAGTGGGATTATTTTTAATTATAACAATGATTATTTAAGTAACTTTATATTCCAGATGTGATTTGAGCTTTATTCCCAAGAAATATTAGGAAAAAGATGCCAAAGGAAGAGAAACTGTAACTCTAATATCTTACTACTACACTTAATGTCTTTGGGTTTGAAAGATTTGTAAGACTAACCACTACTAGAAAAATGTTGAATTAGAAAACTATGTTTTAGAAATGAGTTCAACCAAAAATAAAACAATTAAATTTAATTTAAAAAATGTGGTTATAAGTAAATATTATACCAAATATAAAATGAAAAAGATGAATGTTTAATATTTTAAGTATGAAAAGAAATAATAGGGTAATACATGTAAGTTAAGAGAGTGTATACTTTTATTGTTTCATGTTGTAACCTTTCCTCTTTCACTGAGTTAGCTATTGAATAGTTTAGCTGTAGTCTACTAAATAATTAGTAGATTTTCTGACTGAAGTAATTTAGTGTGAATAAAACTTAATTGTGATGTAAATGGTTTTATCAAAAGGAATTGCTGTGCCCACTTACATCTCTATTGGTAGACTATGGAAGAAAAAATACTGTTGAAGCAGGTGATCTGTATTCCCTTAACCAGTTTCCCAGGAAGTAAATCACATAGAATTAAATACAGCTAAAAATTGCCCATTGCTCACATTTGTGAGTAAAGCCTAAGAGGAATGGTTAAAATACAACTGGAGCATAGCAAAAATGCTAGTTTCAAGCCAGTTATGACTCAGAGAAACAGTAGAATTATGCAGTATCTTTGCTACCTGATAGCTATTCATTTATACATTCATTCAACCAGTCAGTATTTGCTAGGTCAGCTGAGTTCAGTTGCTCAGTTATGTCCGACTCTTTGTGATCCCGTGAATCGCAGCACGCAAGGCCTCCCTGTCCATCACCAACTCCTGGAGTTCACCCAAACTCATGTCAGTCGAGTTGGTGATGCCATCCAGCCATCTCATCCTCTGTCATCCCCTTCTCCTCCTGCTCCCAATCCCTCCCAGCATCAGAGTCTTTTCCAATGAGTCAACTCTTCGCATGAAGTGGCCAAAGTATTGGAGTTTCAGCTTTAGCATCAGTCCTTCCAAAGAACTGATCTCCTTCAGAATGGACTGGTTGGATCTCCTTGCAGTCCAAGGGACTCTCTTTGTTAGGTATTTACAATAAATAGGAATCTAGCAGTGATAATTAATCACACCTCCTCCTTTACCTCTAAATTTAGGAGCAATTGAGAAACGAAACAGAGTGTCCAAAGACATAGAGATCTGAATATCAGCTTGATTACTATTAAAGCTATTTGGAAAACAGGGCCTAGATCTGCAACCAGATGGACTTCTTAGAGCCCCCATTCCCTGAAACAAATGTATTTGCTCACAGTTGCAAATTTCCCACATTGATGTGCAACTGTAAATAGATTTCTTTGAAAAAATTATTGAGAAGAGTTGAACCAGTCTTGCTCAATTCCATTTTCCAAAGTCACTAATCACACCTGTTACTCTCCCTTGTGGACCTGGGGTTAAATGATCTTTCCAAAGTCTCTGAAAATTAACATCACTGGCCATGGTATGAATTCACAGAGGTACAAAATGGCCTCCCCGATCACCTACTGTGTGCCAGATGCTGTGTTATGTGTCAGTGATACTGTGTTGGACATTTGAAAAGGCAGGGTCTCCCTGCTTGATGTCTGGTGTTGACCATAATCTTATTGGAGAAATTAGTCATATACTTGGATATAGAGCAGTAAAATTTAAATGCCAAATTTTACTTAGCTTGTGTGTGTGCTCAGTCGTGTCCGACTCTTTGCGACTTTATGGACTGTACCCCACCAAGCTCCTCTGTCCATGGGATTCTTCAGGCAAAAATACTGGAGGGGGTTGCCATGCCCTCCTCCAGGGGCTCTTCCTGACTCAGGGATTGAACCTGAATCTCCTGCGTATCCTGCTTTGCAGGCAGATTCTCTAACTACTGAGATACCTGGGAAGCCCAGTTTTTACTTAACCTTTACTTTAAAAGTGACAAGTCTTTCAATGCCTATTTAGTTAATATTCAAAGATGATTAGCTTTAGTTTCTAGCAGAGGTAGAATTTGGGTATGTGGAAGGAAGAGACAATATGTGGCAGGAATGAGGGTAAGTACCTGGGCATTCAGGAGTCATTATGCCCATTGGTCTTCAAAGTTTTCTTCTCTAACAGTCTCCCAAGAGATCTGCAGAGTTGGCTTTTAGTATGGAACAATTGATCAAATCAAAACCCAAACTAAGCAAACAAACATACAAACAAAACCCCCAAATGAGTAAAATCTGTATTTTAACAGGCAGGGTATGGAAGGGAAGGAGAAAGCCAGATAATGAAAGGTGAAAGAGATGATCAAAACTGTTCTCTCCAGCCCAACCCCATTTATACCCCTTCTTCCCTTACACCAGAGCACAATTTCAAACAGTTCCTAATGGATAGGGCTGCTTAGGGTGGGAATAATAGGGCCATGGAACAGGAAGTGATTTAGTCTATGAATTTTATTTATTTTTTCTCATGCATCTGCTCTTCTCACTGCTTTTCTTCAGAAGTATGTCCTCTTTATACTTAAAATAATTCCTCTCTAGTTGGATGAAAAATTATACTCTACTCTTATGTGGAAATGTCTTTTTAAGCTGCTTTACAATTTAGATTAGGAGTATGTAAGCAGATTTGGGTAATAGTTATTTAGGGAATAGTAATAGATTATACATATATATGTATATATGCCGTGTATAATTATTTTATCTTTCAAAATCTATGATCTGAGCATTTGCCAAACACAATGTGCTTGACCTTATTGAAAGGAGATTTCCA
Organism: Bos taurus; assembly: GCF_002263795.3. Classification (NCBI taxonomy): domain Eukaryota; kingdom Metazoa; phylum Chordata; class Mammalia; order Artiodactyla; family Bovidae; genus Bos; species Bos taurus. Next base: position 98,344,718 of record NC_037329.1, read on the forward strand.
GATAGAAGCTTAATTTTTCTGCTTCCCCTTGTCATAAGGTTCTTATTATTATCTTTAATAGACTATGAATATTTGGGTTGATAAGTAACTGAGTCAAGGGTTGATTTACATTTGATTAACTAAAGCTGTTTAAATATCTCTTAACTTCTAAGTTGAAAATGAGTACCAGTAGAACCTGAAACTTTGTTATATTTCAGTATTTTATGTCAAATTGGTTAAGTCAATATGAATAAAAGATAACATCAATGACATCTAACTAGTTCTTTGACTCTGAGGCACTTAGATCTGAAATCAGATAATGAATTAAAAGTTAAATTTTTCTAATTGACTATGATCTTGAGAGTTGAAGAATATTCTTATAATTTCATATCCATTTAAATAGTGATGAAGAATTAGACTATAATGAAAATGAGTACCCAATTAAAATTAAGCCACTAAGTGGATCCTGTCATAAGTGGAATTTAATTTACAAGAAGGTTTTACAGAGAAAAGTTATTGGAATTTTACTAAGAGACCCAGAGGAGAAAATGTGAAAAGAAGAGCTGCAGGACATATTAAAAGAATTGAGGCTGTTTATTCCAAATCTGGGAAAAAAGTAAAGTGAAAGGAAAAAAAAACACCCAACGTAGTCATCTGACAATAATGTTTATATACATGTTCATATTTTGGAAAGAGAAAAGTTGTTCTTTGTGTCTAGTGAAAGCAAACTGAGCCAAATCCTTCTCAATTCCAAGAGGGAGTGAGATTAAACTCACCTTAGAATTCATTGTCTACTTTATTGCCCTGTAGTGATCAACCTAGAGAAAAGCAGCAGACTCAAATTTCAAATTGAACTGGGTCAATCTTAGTCCATGCTAATTCAATCAATTTTGATGATTAAAAGGTTAATAGATTTCAATGTTCAAAATAACTTTTGATCTCTTTGAATTTGGCTTAGACCTTTCACTTGAATTTGCTATGCCAAAAATATGTGAGAATAATACGAGAAAGATGTTTCTGCAAAATTCATTTGTATAAGCTATTCTAAACCTAGGTAGAATACAGGATTTTCTTTCCATACTCCTATCTTTTAGGATACACTGGGTAAGGATAGCATTCTCGTTTTTTCCTGTATTTTCAAAGAGAGAAAGGGACTGAAATAGTTTGTCATATAATTCAAGCACTTCAGCCTCTTTCATGTGAAATCTCTGATAAATTGATGTAAATGATCCTTTGTTTTAAATTACCATAATATTTGTTTTAACTCTGCATAAGACGTATATGAACACTCACATGGAGCATACTCATGGAGAAGGAAATGGCAGCCCACTCCAGTGTTCTTACCTGGAGAATCCCAGGGACGGTGGAGCCTGGTGGGCTGCCGTCTATGGGGTCGCACAGAGTCGGACACGACTGAAGCGACTTAGCAGTAGCAGCATGCAGCATACTCAGTATGCATATCCTGGGATAACCATCTTCTAACCTTTCTCCCTCAATGTCAGTCACATCTCTTTCCCACCATAGCACCCCCGAGTTGACTACACTTAAGCCACTGTTGTGAAAAGGCAACTCAAAACAGATATTTGTTATTTTAAAATTTATATCTAGAACAAACTAAAACTGTATAATCATGCTTTTCAGTATTTTTAAGATAGTATTTTCTTTAGATAATCACTTAGTGATGCTTTATTTTTACAATAAAATTTAAATGACTGTTTACTCTGTCCCAGGCACTGATGTTGGTCCTGAAGGCAGGCACATCAGTGAACAAAGCTAACCAAATCCTCTGCCCACATGAGGTTCACTTTCTAGTGGGATAAGACAGATATTTTAAAGAAGACACTGGATGATATGTTAGAAGGCAATGAGTGCTGTGAAGAAAGAGTAGACTAAGGAAATAGAGTGCTGAGGGGCATATTGCTATTTATTTCCACTCTTTTTTAGATTCTATTCCCATATAGGTCATTACAGAGCATTTAGTAGAGTTCCCTGTGCTATCCAGTAGGTTCTTACTAGTTATCGGTTTTGTATCTTTGTAGTGTGTATATGCCAATCCCAATCTCTCAGTTTATTCTTCCCTCCTTAACACTATTCTGTAAACATGAACTTGTTTTCTACATCTGTGACTCTATTTCTGTTTTGCAAATAGGTTTATTTGTACCACTTTTTTTTAAGATTCCATATATAAGCGATATCATATGATATCCGTCTTTATCTGACTTACTTCACTCAGTATGACAATCTCTAGGTCCATCCATGTTACTGTAGATGGCGTTACTTTATTCCTTTTTATGACTGAGTAATATTCCATTATATATATGTACTACATCTTCTTTGTCCATTCCTCTATCAGTGGACATTTAGGCATATTGCAATGTTAAATAGGTCTTGCCAAGAAGAAGAATGACTTTGAGTAAAGACTTGAAGGAATCGTTAAACTTTAGACTCAAAATTTGATGTTTTCTTCTTAAAATTTTAATGTTTATTACTGAAATCATTGGCCTGCAAGAAAATTAAACCAATCAATCCTAAAGGAAATCAGTCCTGTATATTCATTGGAAGGACGGATACCGAAGCTGAAGCTTCAACACTTTGGCCACTTGATGTGAAGAGTCAACACATTGGAAAAGACCCTGATGCTGGGAAAGATTGAGGGCAGGAAGACAAGAGGGCAACGGAGGATGATGGTTGAATGGTATCATTAACACAATAGACATGAGTTTGAACAAACTCTGGGAGATAATGAAGGGCAGGGAAGCTTGATGTGCTGCAGTCCATAGGGTTGCCAAGAGTCAGACATTACTTAGAGACTGAACAATAATAACTGAAATCATGAATGGGAAGGAAAGGGTGAATCATTTCATTAAAGAGAAATGTCTGAATGGAAAGGATGTATTTTTATCTTTGTATTTCTAGGTGTTTCAGAGGTATCCTTTTTGACCATCCTAGCACATATCTGGCCTTTTTACTCTGAATGGAAGGGGGACTGAGGACATTTATCCATGTATCTTCAGAGCTCAGCATGGTACTTGGCACATGGTAGAAGCTAAATAATGTGACCTAAAAATCTAAACTGTTTTATTGACATGTGCATTTTTTTTATTAAACAGTTAGGGACCATGACATGATAGAGGTCATTTATTTTATAGAACTCATATTTATATAGTCTTTGGTTACTTTTCCTGACATTCTATGAGTGTATAGACTTCTCTTCATTAAGGTTTCCTTTGCACTTTTAGCATCAAACTACCAAAGTGCTCTGGTAGTAGGCATTTAAATGATCACTGAAGGTTATAGTCTAAATCCTAGACTATGCACCTCTTTCTACTAGGACTGAGGCAACTAAAATATCCTTTGATGGTAACAGTGATTTCTTTCAGACTCGTTGGAATGAAATAGCATTTGGGGACCTATTAGCTAGAAGAGGGGATTCCAAATAATAGCTCTTTGTTCAGAGTATCTTGAGCGATTCATAGATAAGTCAATTGGCACCTATCATTTGAAACTCATCAGAGGCCAATGTAGTTAAGTGGAATATAAAGGATAGTACAGGCAGTAAACAGAAGACTTGTAACAATATAATGTGCAGTGGAAAAGAGACTGGAAGATCAATAAAAGCTGCAAAAAAGAACAAAAAATATAATTAAAGGGGCAAAAAGACATATTGAACACAGTCTCAGGGACTATTTCAGACAACAGTAAATGTCTCCTCAAATATATCTTTAAAAGACAGAATGTAAAGTACAAAATAGTCCCATGGAGAAAAGAAGAGAAATACCAAATAGAATTGTAGGAATAGGCTAACAAGAGTCAGATTGCTTATGCTAATTTTTACCTTTCTTTAAAATAATTAGATGGTGTCAGATAGATCAGGGAATCTGAAATTCTTATCTGAGAAGAGGATCAGTTCAGTTCATTCACTCAGTCATGTCCGACTCTGTGACCCCATGGACTGCAGCACGCCAGGCTTGCCTGTCCATCACCAACTCCCAGAGCTTACTCAAACTCATGTCCATAGAGTTGGTGATTCCAACCAACCATGTCACCCTCTGTTGTCTCCTTCACCTCCTGCCTTCAATCTTTCCCAGCAACAGGGTCTTTTCCAATGAGTCAGTTCTTTGCATCAGGTGGCCAGAATATTGGAGTTTCAGCTTCAACATCAGTCCTTCCAATGAATATTCAGGACTGGTTTCCTTTAGGATGCACTGGTTGGATCTCTTTGCAGTCCAAGGGACTCTAAAGAGTCTTCTCCAACACCATAGTTCGAAAGCATCAATTCTGAGCTCAGCTTTCTTTATAGTCCAACTCTCATATCCATACATGACTACTAGAGAAACCATAGCTTTGACTAGATGGACCTTTGTTGGCAGAGAAGAGAATAGAGAAAAGCGAAGGGAAAAATATAAACAGAGGTGTTATTTTAGGCAGGTACAACTGAGTACAATAGATAAATTGGCATATATAAGACAACTGAAATTTGCAGTTCACATGCCAAGTTTTGCCAACTAAGTACAGTTATTTTAGGTTCTAAGAAAGTTAAATATTATTTTAAAAAACATCAGGAGGTAAATGTTTCCTGACTTACCTCCATTTTATGAAAGCATTTGGCTACACATGACTTCCTCAAGAACATAAAATAATACTTACAGTAGAAATTATTTTTTGACAGTGTATTTCCATGACTTGAAATGAAGGTTTTCACCTGCTGAAATACATCAGAGATACCTAGGACATTTTCCCAATAAATTTACCCCTATTGAGAACCACCACCTTAGACATTTGATTAACTTATAATATTCTTTGGAAATGTACTGAACATGATCACTTTTACTTCCTAAAATCATCAGCCTGTGTCCTGAATTACACATAAAGAATGGTTGACAAATTAAAATGTAAAATAAGGAAATCATATTATGAGAAGTGACATGCAAAGATGATTTCCCAGATAGAAACAGAATTCAGACTGGCTAACTGTGTTTTAAGCCAGTGTCTGTCAGGGAAGTCTTGTTATCATGCATTAGTTACATTAATTCATTACGTGCATTAATTACTTATTGTGCTTTCCTCTGTGCTAATTCCAAAAACTTTTTAGTTTAGTGGCTGAGAAGGTAAATCATGACTATTTAAAGTATCAAGCTTGAGATCTTGAACACTGGTTCCGAGGTTGTAGATATAAGAAAACTTTGCCTCAAAGATTATTTGATAAGTTAGGTGAAGGATAACATACTTTTGATTAACTCTGCTCATGGAGACTCATATACACACTGATACAAACACCTATAAAATGTGTTAGATAGTACTTTGTCCAACTTTCTGAAAGGAACTTGTACTTTGCAACTAAAGGAGGCATTGTATTTCTAAAGAGCAGTTTACAACAGAAAAATGATGAGGTTTTACCATTTTAACCCTTGAAAAGCTGAGTGCACTTTGTTAAACTAGAAGAACATAGAAACAGAGGTCTAGAAATCATGTATTGTGTTCCTATTGGATACCAAGGTTGGGGTGTGTGTGTGTGTGTGTGTGTGTGTGTGTGGTAAGACTGGAGGTGAGTGGTAGGATAGAAAAGAATTTGACACCATGGGGTCCAGAGCTAAAAATGTGAGGAAAGGAAAGGAGAGAATTAGTGTATTTCTATCTTTGATAGCTGCATTTCACCCTTGAAGAGAGAATAGCATCGTGATCATCCTTATTTACGTGATTTCAACTCATGGCCAAATTTGTTTCATTCATATCTCTATTCATTCCCCCAACTTCTGATTATTTGAAGAAATCTCAGATATGATATTAGTCTATCCTTAAGTATTTCAGTATATATCTTAAAAAATGAAAATTCTTAAAAATATAATCATAATGCTATTATCTGTCTTAAAAATTACACTGAATACAATAAAATATCAATTTAGTTTCAGATTTCCTCAATTATTACTGAGGCATTTTCCTTTATAGTTTACTTTTAATAAAATCAAAATGTTGGGGGCTTCCTTGGTGGCTCAGTGGTAAAGAATCCATCTGCCAATGCAGGAGACACGACTTCAATCTCTGGTCTGGGAAGATTCCACATACTGTGGAGCAACTAAGCCCATGGGCCACAACTATTGAGCCTGGGCTCTAGAGCCTGGGAGCTGCAACTAAGCCACCACAGTGAGAGCCCCAGGCACTGCAATGAACATTAGCTCCTGTGGCTAAGTTGTGTCTGAACTCTTTTGAGATCCCATGGACTGCAGCCCACCAGGCTCCTCTGTCCATGGGATTCTCTGGGCAAGAATAGTGGAGTGGGTTGCCATTTTCAAACTTGCATCTCCTGCATTGGTAGGCAGATTCTTTACTACTGAGCTGCCAGGGAAGCATCCTAGATATAATTAATCCAACTAAAAAGCAAAGTGCGATGTATTTTCAGATGTTCCATAGTGCTTGCTTTTGCATCAGTATTCATAGAACAATAAAGTTTTAGTTTCTTCATGATCCTAAAGCTCAGGGGAAGCGCAGCACTTGAGATAAGTTCATCAAACACAAGAGGTCTGTGGAATACAGTTTGAGAGATAACCTTGAAGATCCCTTTTAGTTCTAAGCCTAAGAATACTGATGAGCTGTATGGTACACTTCAGTGTTATTTCCCGCAAGTTATACTTGAGCAAAGCTAAGGCATACTAATAGGGAAAAGACAGACACAGAGCATTTCAGCTAAATTGAAGTATTTCTGGGTTGTCAATAATTCTACAAGTGGACTGAGGATAGACAAAGTATTGATACGCTTCAGTTCCTCTTTCAAGCAAACCAAAACACCTGCCAGTGAGAAGAGCCTACATTTGAAGAAAAGTGGTCAGTAACAGGATATCAACTTCAAATCTAGAGAGTATGGTTTTATCAAATATACTGTGCATGTATTTAATACATTTGCATATTGTAATTTTGGATTTTTTTTTCAGCTAGTTGTGCTTTATATTTTGTATTCTGCTAAGATTCACACATCTGCTTCTTTAGGCACAAACAGCACACATTGTCCTGGAAGATGGAACTAAGATGAAAGGTTACTCCTTTGGCCATCCATCCTCTGTTGCTGGTGAAGTGGTTTTTAATACTGGCCTGGCAGGGTGAGTAATGCTTCTCTTCTAAGGCTTTCTTCTTCCTTGATATAGAGGAATAACTGGATGATATGACTCATGGTGGGAAGTTGAAATCACCGCATCATCATTACCACACTATGCCTTATCCTGAAGTTGCCTTGTGCTTGTACACAGCTCGAACCTTGGACACAAACTCCTCCCTGTGGCTGTAAATGAAAGAGAATACAGACCCTGGTGTTCCCCTGGTGAAAAAGAACAAAATTAATTCTAGAAATTTAGGGTAGGTAATCCATGGGAGACCTGGTACATAGATCTGATATTTTCAAAATTTATCAAGTGAGACTGAATTTAGTATTTAAGACCTGCTAATAGATATACATCAATGAAGGTAAGAGTTGCTACAGAAATTACGCAGCTGCTTTTATCTAGCCAACAAATGTTCATCTGGCAACCAGGAGGCTGAAGTTCTGGTCTCAGTGCTAATGGTAACTGATAATGTGATATTGAGAAAATCACTCAGGCTTTCTAAGTCTTAGTTTCCATATGTAAAGAGTGAGGGAATTGGATCAGCGAGTAGTTTATAGCTGGGGATTTAAAAATTATGTCTTAAAAAATTAGGTGGTTTCAAAAGGTTTCCATTAGAGATTCAAAAGAACTAAACTGTAAAATAGTTGATGAATTCTTTAGGGAAATTCAATTAGCCTTACCTTATAAAGACAAGCAGGCATTGTGTTAACTGATATTGAAGATATTGATTGACCAAGCTTCCATTATATCATTAATGTACATTCTTCACTAAACTCTTGCTCCCTGTTTGAAATAAAGAATATTAGATGATTTTTAAAATAGTTCCACTGGTGAGAACATTAAATTACAGAGTATGAAACCTGTTTGCAAAGTTTTGCTTCACCAGGCAATTATTTAAGCCTTTCGACAGCACTAATTACTAGCTGTGTTAATATACCTGCCAACAAACAACTGTTTAATATAGATCAGAATGATGGAGGGCACTAGAGTTTTCTTCTTTGTGATGGATTACGGGTAATAAATCTTGTCACATCACAAAAGTCAAACAGGACCTGATGGATTAATTTGCTTCCAACACTGCAGTTCTCTAAGACAAGCTGTATTTATTCATTTACTGGAGAGAGCATTGTAAACTTATGTTTAAAGGGAGCAGCCAGTTCTTTTATGGAGAGAAAGAAGAAAGGAAGTAAAATTAAATTAATTAAAGGCTTTTTTTTCATGTAGAAAAAGGCGTTCATTAATAAGGTTAGTCCACAGAACCTATTTTCCATTGAGAAATGCTGCTTTCCTTCATTGGGTGGCTCACCCAGTAAGGTGGTTGATAATTAAGGGGTTATTTTGTTTTTAATCTGCAAGAAAAGCATTTATATTGTGTGTAAGCTTTGGTTTAAAAAATTATTAGTTCCTGACAGGCCAGAGACATTTGAGAAATTAGCTGATGGGGGTGTGGGTAGGTGTAAATATCACAGCACTTTCGTCACTTAAGAGTTTGCTGAGCTGAGAAGTTATTCTGTTGACAAGGGAGTTCTGGGAGGAGTTAGTCTGGGTGGGGGTTGAAGAATTCATGTTGACTATTGCGGGAGCCGAGGTTTTGAGGTTGTCATTCTGTCCCCCTCAGCACCTAAATTAAATTTCAATAGTAATCCACAAGAAAGACTAGGTTTAACTCGCTCTGTGGGAAGTAAAAATGTAGGAGAGTGGAAAAAAATCTCATTGTAGTGTATTTCAAAATATGAAATAGCTATAGATAGATCCTGAATAATATTTCATATTATTAAGAATAAACATTTTATATATAATTTTATTTATTCTAGAACAAAAACAAGAATACATGTATTTTTGTTTTTCCCTCCTTACACTTTAAAATAAAGCTCTCTGCGTTTATTCTTAATTCCATATCCTTACTTTAAAATAGTTACTTGGAATCTTCTAATTTAGAAGACAGAAATGCTTTTGATCAATTTTTGTAGAATTGATTTTATTCAATAAAAATACTATCAAACATATACTATCAATAATAATGATAATTATCAAACATATACCTCTCTGTAACTAAAATATTTAAAAATCAAGTATTTAAAAATTTATTAATTTTTTTCATAGAAAATAAATCAATATTTTAAATATTCAATAAATTTTAACAAACATATATACCAGGCAGCCACCATTGATGTAATCAGTATGTTCTTCAGTATGCTAAAAGATAAAAAGACTTCTCAACTTTTGACAGTTAATATTTTGGCAAAACTGTCATCCATCAGTAGTAAATATCAGTTTGGACTCACTCATATGTGGTACTAGGGGAATCATTGGTAATTAAAATATCTATAAACTTTAAATAGAGCAATATTGGGATGGGGAACACATGTGTACCCATGGCTGATTCATGTCAATGCATGGCAAAAACCACTACAATATTGTGAAGTAATTAGCCTCCAATTAAAATAAATAGATTAATTAAAAGATTAATACCTTATGAAGAATTTTTCAAGGTATTAAAAATTTAAGAAATGAGGGAATAGAAAATTAAATGAGAATATGCCATAGTGCATGGAGAGTGAAAAAGTTGGCTTAAAGCTCAACATTCAAAAAACTAAGATTATGGCATCTGGTCCCATCACTTCATGGCAAATAGATGGGGAAACAGTGGAAACAGTGGCAGACTTTATTTTTTGGGGGGGCTCCAAAATCACTGCAGATGGTGACTGCAGCCATGAAATTAAAAGACGCTTACTCCTTGGAAGAAAAGTTATGACTAACCTAGATAGCATATTGAAAAGCAGAGACATTACTTTGCCAACAAAGGTCCGTCTAGTCAAGGCTATGGTTTTTCCTGTGGTCATGTATGGATGTGAGAGTTGGATTGTGAAGAAAGCTGAGCACTGAGGAATTGATGCTTTTGAACTGTGGTGTTGGAGAAGACTCTTGAGAGTCCCTTGGACTGCAAGGAGATCCAACCAGTCCATTCTAAAGGAGATCCGTCCTGGTGTTCTTTGGAAGGAATGATGCTAAAGCTGAAACTCCAGGACTTTGGCCACCTCATGCGAAGAGTTGACTCACTGGAAAAGACTCTGATGATGGGAGGGATTGGGGGCAGGAGGAAAAGGGGAAGACAGAGGATGAGATGGCTGGATGGCATCACCAACTCAATGGATGTGAGTTTGAGTGAACTCCGGAAGATGGTGATGGACAGGGAGGCTTGGCGTGCTGCGATTCATGGGGTCACAAAGAGTCAGACATGACTGAGCGACTGAATTGAACTGAACTGATGCCATAGTACTTGAGTCTTTTCATATCAGTAATATCATGGGATACATTTCCATATTTTACTGTAAAATTTACCTAAGTTTGGCAAAATCTAGAGACAAGCTTGTAAGACTATTCTCATGTTCTTTAATTTTTAAGGGTCAAATAATTCAGATCATGTATGCAGAATCAGAATAAATTAGATCATGTATACAAATCAAGAATTTTTTGGTAATTTTTTTGGCATCTTCACTCAGGTACCCGGAAGCTCTTACTGACCCTGCTTACAAGGGGCAGATTCTTACCATGGCCAATCCTATTGTTGGGAATGGTGGAGCCCCAGATACTGCTGCACTGGATGAACTGGGACTCAGCAAATATTTGGAATCTGATGGGATTAAGGTAGTACCAGTGATGACTATTTAAAAAGTATAGTTGATTTATTTTAGGAATCTAGGCTAGACAAAGTTTCGGCCTCTGTCCTGTAGTAAAATAATTAAATATATAGTCTCAATCTCATTCCTAGGTATATGAGAATAAGTTTTAGCATGGAACTATTCTGAATTTCATTTCTCAGGGCACTCTGTATTTATGCTTAATGCTGTGGATGAAATGTGGCTTCATTTGGAAAAATGTTGTTTTAAGTTCAGATAACAGCGATGCTACAAGAATTTGTGTTGAATCACTTTTTAAAAGGATTTTAAGAATCAACTTTCTATCAGCTAATTATATTTTAAATCCCACTCTCTATGGGAGATAAATAAAAGATAACTTGTATGCCAGACTAAAAGTAAAAGTAAATACAATGAAAAATTCCTATTCAATGTAAATTTGGGTAATATCATGGGGATATGAACCATATAAACTATTCAAAAATTTATACAGGGTGCTGAGAAAGGAGATCTAGCTTAGCCTCCTGATTTGGCAAACCAGGTAAGACTGTCCCCCACATGACAATTAAGGTAGTGACTATATATCTTAAAAAAAATTTTTTTATCATATTTTGTTCTTCAAGTCTCCAAAATTTTAAGCATTTTGTTGGTAGGTAGTAAAAAATTTGAGCTGACTCAAGTTACAAGAGTTGGATAGCATTTTGTGATCACTTTAAAAAACTGACTGCCTGTCTTTCTAGGTTGCAGGTTTGCTGGTGCTGAATTATAGTGATGACTACCACCACTGGCTGGCTACCAAGAGTCTAGGACAGTGGCTACGGGAAGAAAAGGTGAGAAATATCCAGCAGTCAGCATCACCTAAGGATGATTGGTGGGGTCCTGGAAAGTTGGGAAGGTGTATGTAATTGCAAAGGGCCAAACAGATGAGGCATATCACACACTTTGGGATCCTTTTGTTTCAGAGAACGCTTCCTTCTGTTACTATAGGCTGAATGTCCAGAACTCATTCTTTAAACAGAGAAATTTATCAGTTCAGTCGATCAGTCGTGTCTGTCTCTTTGCAACTCCACGGACCGCAGTACACCAGGCTTGCCTGTCCATCACCAACTCCTGGAACATAATCAAACTCATGTCCATTGAGTCAGTGATGCCATCCAATCATCTCATCCTCTGTCGTCCCCTTCCCCTCTCGCCTTCAGTCTTTCCCAGCATCAGAATATTTTCCAATGAGTTAGTTCTTCGCATCAGATGGCCAAAATATTGGAGCTTCAGCTGCAGCATCAGTCCTTCCAATGAATATTCAGGACTGATTTCCTTTAGGGTGGACTGGTTGGATTTCCTTGCAGTCCAAGGGACTCTCAAGATTTTTCTCCAACACCACATTTCAAAAGCAACAATTCTTTGGTGCTCAGCTTTCTCTACAGTCCAACTCTCACATCCATACATGACTACTGGAAAAACCATAGCTTTGACCAGATGGACCTTGACTAAGTAATGACTCTGCTTTTAAATATGCTGTCTAGGTTGGTCATAAATTTTCTTCCAAGGAGCAAGCATTTTTTTAATTGTATGGCTTCAGTCACCATCTGCAGTGATTTGGAGCCCAAAATAATAAAGTCTGCCACTGTTTCCACTGTTTCCCCATCTATTTGCCATGAAGTGATGGGGACAGATGCCATAATCTTAGTTTTCTGAATGTTGAGTTTTAAGCCAACTTTTTCACTCTCTGCTTTCACTTTCATCAAAAGGCTCTTTGGTTCTTTTTTGTTTTCTGCCATAAGAGTGGTATCACCTGCATATCTGAGGTTATTGATTCCAGCTTGTGCTTCATCCAGCCCAGCATTTCGCATGATGTATTCTGCACAGAAGTTAAATAAGCAGGGTGACAATATACAGCCTTGACATACTCCTTTCCCTATTTGGAACCATTCTGTTGTTACATGTCCAGTTCTAATGATTGCTTCTTGACATGCATACAGATTTTTCAGGAGGTAGGTCAGGTGGTCTGGTATTCCCATCTCTTTAAGAAGTTTTCCACAGTTTGTTGTGATCCACAATGTCAAAGGCTTTGGTGTAGTAAATAAAGCAGAAGTAGATGCTTTTCTGAAACTCTGTTGTTTTTTTGATGATCTAGTGGATGTTGGCCATTTGATCTCTGGTGGCTTTGCCTTTTCTACATCCAGCTTGAACATCTGGAAGTTCACGGTTTACGTACTGTTGAAGCCTGGTTTGGAGAATTTTGAGCATTACTTTGCTAGCGTGTGAGATTATATTTTCAGTTTATCCACTAAGTGGCACTCATACATGCTTGGTGAAAGTGAAAGTCGCTGAGTCGTGTCCAACTCTGTGTGACCCCCGTGGACTATATAGTCCATGGAATTCTCCATGTGGAGAATATCCATGGAGTGGGTAGCTTTTCCCTTCTCCAGGAGATCTTCCTCACCCAGAAATCAAAGTGGGGTCTTGCATTACAGGTGGTTTCTTTACCAACTGAGCTACCAGGGAAGCCTTTCTCAATCTGGAAAGGGGTTAGAGAAAATTTTAGAATTCTCTGTAGTCTGGAACAAGTTAACTACTCCATCCCCTTTTAACCAAGATCTAGATATGTACTTGTGCCATAGATTCTTGTACCAGCTCAGTCATTAACTAGCTGTGTGACCTTGCTCTGGTCATGCAATCTTTCTTAATTTTAGTTTTTAATGAATGTGAACAGATTACCAGCAAATCTTATTGGGCCTAAAGGTTATGACTCAATGATATATAATTGGATATCATCTCATTTGAAGTAATAAAGGAAAAAAGTTACTAACTACTTGGCATGCTAAATCGCTTCAGTCATGTCTCACTCTTTGCAACCCTATAGACTGTAGCTCACCAGGCTCCTCTCTCCATGGGATTCTGCAGGCAAGAATACTGGAATGGGTTTCCATCCCCTCCTCTAGGAAATCTTCCCCACCCAGGGATCGAACCCACGTCTCTTATGTCTCCTGCATTGGCAGGCAGGTTCTTTACCACTAGTGCCACCTGGGAAACCCTATATGTGCCTTTCTTTGAGTATTATTTTCTAATCAAATAAGAGTATTCTCCTGGGTTGAATGTCAGACATACTTAGAGTAATTAGAGTTAATGGACCTGCTGTATTAAACCTCATTTCTACCATTATATTAGTTGCTTTTTCTTAAGTTGCTATTGGGCCTGTAATTGACAGAATATTAATCTGAAAGAATTCTGACACTCTGATGAGCATCTACTGCATGTGTATGCTTAGATGCTCAGTCATGTCTGATTCTTTGTGACCTGATGCACTGTAGCCCGCCAGGCTCCTCTGTCCATGGGATTCTCCAGGCAAGAATACTGGAGTGGCTAGCCATTCCCTTCTCCAGGGGATTTTCCCAACCCAAGGATTGAACCCAGGTATTCTACATTGCAGGCAGTTTCTTTACCATCTGAGCCACCAGGGAAGCCCAAACATCTACTAACTGGGGCTCAGTGTTGCCTCTTCCTAACAATTAAAAAGAATATTGATCTTAGTTTCCTGGATATCATTACTGCTAAATGTTAAAAGAGATAATAAAGCATCTGTATTATCTTCCAGGTCTTTTCTAGTTTCTTTCAATCATTATCTGAATTTACCTCTTTATAGTTGTCATTAATGCTTCCTTTGTGTTATGTAGGCACCTGATATTATAGCTGCTTTGTGTCAGAATTAATAGTTTAAGTATAAGCTTAATCCATGGTTTGTTAGCTTGTTTTAAAAATGTGCCTTGAGTCTTTTTCCATAATCATAGACACATAGAGTAGAACAGGGTCTAAAATTATAGCCAGGTGACAGGTGAGGGAAGACACCTTGCTCATACATCACTCAGATAATTGGTGGAAGGAAAAAGAACTAGAATCTGTTTCCTTATTCTTTTTTTTTTAACTTATTTATTTAAAAAATTTTTAAACTTTTCAAAATTGTATTAGTTTTGCCAAATATCAAAATGAATCCGCCACAGGTATACATGTGTTCCCCATCCTGAACCCTCCTCCCTCCTCCCTCCCCATACCATCCCTCTGGGTCGTCCCAGTGCACTAGCCCCAAGCATCCAGTATCATGCATTGAACCTGGACTGGCAACTCGTTTCATACATGATATTTTACATGTTTCAATGCCATTCTCCCAAATCTTCCCACCCTCTCCCTCTCCCACAGAGTCCATAAGACTGTTCTATACATCAGTGTCTCTTTTGCTGTCTCGTACACAGGGTTATTGTTACCTCTTTCTAAATTCCATATATATGCGTTAGTATACTGTATTGGTGTTTTTCTTTCTGGCTTACTTCACTCTGTATAATAGGCTCCAGTTTCATCCACCTCATTAGAACTGTTTCAAATGTATTCTTTTTAATGGCTGAGTAATACTCCATTGTGTATATGTACCATAGCAGATGAATGGATAAGAAAGCTATGTTTCCTTATTCTTAACTCATTGCTCTTTCCCCTTTTATCCATGGGGAATATGTTTGAAGACCCCCTGTGGATGCCTGAAACTGGATAGTACCAAATCCTATATATACTAATATGGCAGAAAGTGAAGAAGAACTGAAGAGCCTCTTGATGAAAGTGAAAGAGGAGAGTGAAAAAGTTGGCTTAAAACTCAACATTCAGAAAACTAACTTCATGGCAAATAGATGGGGAAACAGTGGAAACAGTGACAGACTTTATTTTGGGGGGCTCCAAAATCACTGTAGATGGCGACTGCAGCCATGAAATTAAAAGATGCTTGCTTCTTGGAAGAAAAGCTATGACCAACCTAGACAATATATTAAAAAGCAGAGATATTACTTTGCCAATAAAGGTCCATGTAGTCAAAGCTATGGTTTTTTCAGTAGTCATGTATGGATGTGAGAGTTGGACTATAAAGAAAGCTGAGCACCAAAGAATTGATTCTTTTGAACTGTGGTGTTGGTGAAGACTCTTGAGAGTCCCCTTGGACTGCAAGGAGATTAAACTAGTTAATCCTAAAGGAAATCAGTCCTGAATATTCATTAGAAGGACTGATGCTGAAGCTGAAACTCCGATACTTTGGCCATCTGATGCAAAGAATTGATTCATTGGAAAAGTCCCTGATGCAGGGAAAGATGGGAGAAGAAGGGGACGACAGAGCATGAGATGGTTGGATGGCATCACTGACTCGAGGGACATGAGTTTGATTAGGTTCTGGGAGTTGGTGATGGACAGGGAAGCCTGGTGTGCTGCAGTCCATGGGGTCACAAAGAGTTGGACACCACTGAGCGACTGAACTGAACTGATATATATACTAATGCGATATTTTTTCTTATATATATGTACCTATGACAGAATCTGATTTATAAATTAGGCACAGTAAAGGAATATCTGAATTTCCAGCATCACTGCTCTTGTGCTTTGGAGCCAGTATTAAGTAAAATAGGGCACCTTGAACACAGCACTGAGATATTGCAGCCATAAATCTGGTAATTCAGTTGGCTACTAAGTGACTCAAGGTGGGATTTGCTGGACAAAGGGGTGGCTCACATACACTATTCAGAATGGTACACAATTGAAAACGTATGAATTGTTTATTTATGAAATTTTCCATTTAAAAAATATTTTTAGACTATTGGCAATAGCAGGTAACTGAAACCACAGAAAGCAAAACTGGATACAAGGGCTAGATACCACATCTATCCCTATCTAATCTAGTCAAAGAAACTAAATCAAGTGGAGGTGTTGCCTGACTGACTAATAGACTAGGCAAAATTTAACACCGGTGCTTAAGAAGCACCTCCAGGAAACTCTGTGGGGCAGTGAAGGACAGGGAAGCCTGGTGTCCTGCAGTCCACAGGGTCACAAAGAGTCGGACACTACTGAGTGGCTGAACAACTAGAACAACCTCCAGGTAAACCCATTGATTGCCTACTAGGTGCCAGAAGCATGGATTTGCATATAATTGATGTAATTTTTTTTTAATTGATGTAATTTTGCTTATGGAGTTCACTTCACAAATTCTTTTAGTTTAAAATATACATGTATATATAAAATTTTGTTACATGTTTAACATCCTGGATTAAAGGCAACAAAACTTAGTAGAAGATCGATGTTCAGAATTTCTCATTTTTCTTTCTGAGGAATGGTCTGGGTATTAAGAGTCCTATGCCCAGCAGGAGCAGCAATTTACCTTGTTCTCATAACACAGTCATGCTAGATCAGAGAAAAGAAGGAGTAGGGAAATTATTTACTGCTCAAGTAGACATATGATGTTAAGTTGGTAACTTGAAAACACTATGCTGGACCTAATTTCCTCCAATTTTACTGTCACTACCCTTTTTTTTTTTGTTCCTCCACAGGTCCCTGCAATTTATGGAGTGGATACAAGAATGCTGACTAAAATAATTCGAGATAAGGTATAATAATCATATTTAGCCAAATCTATGTTTATATATACGTAGATATGTTTATGTATACATACATACATATATATATACATATACGTATGTATACATATATATATATACATATATATGTATGTATGTATGTTTTTTCTCAGTGCCCAGGGAACCCATTGGTATGTAAAAGAACAAATCCAGCCCATTTCTGTCATTTGGGTCTCTGTCATCCTGTTATACTTTTTCAGTTACTTGATGTGACTTTCAAGACTGAATACTTGATTGGGATGTTTGTTCATGAGTGGTTTTGAGATTAATTTGAGCAGTAGTTAATTGAGTGCCCACTTTATGTTCACTATCCCAAGTAAAGCCTTGGTGATTCAGCTCATGTGACAGGGCTAGTGAAACAAGTGGAGAAGCTAACTAGATGCATAAGAATTTTGCCTAAATTGAATACCTACCTGCTGAAAAATGCAAACCAGGAAGTGCACAGCACTAGGGCTGTTATTTATTCAGTCCTCTTGAAGGAGTTTGTGAAATTTGTGAGTATATTAAATGAGCCCTCTATGTGCTACCTCAAATAGTCTTTCTTAAAATTGTTCCAGTGACCAAGATGAAGGGAAGTTTGTCTATTGCTTTTCTATCTGCTTGCTGAAATCTTTGACCCTTCCTCTGAGAATGTCTCATCACCTTCTGCTTCCTTCTCCTTGTTATAAGAAGTGGACACTTTTTTCTCACATGAAACCTTCATATCCCAGACCAGAAAGAAACTTTTATCCCGTGAATGTTAACTGAATTTCCTAAATGCCATTAAAGGTTTCTCGTTATATTCTATACATTTTCTTGAAAAAGAAAGAAAGATACAATTTCAAAGTGAAAAAGGTTCTCCAAGAAAATCTGTTGAGATTCCTTATTAGAATACATATTGACTCAGGATCTCTTTAAACGGAAAGAAAGCTTTAAAAATAAGCTTTTTATGGCCACATACTTATGACCAGAAGGAAGACAGAGGGAATGTTTGCAGTCCTTCTACTCTACCTCTGATTTCATTCCCTTCTCCATGATTTTCCTGAGAATAAATGTTCTAGGTTATATACGTAGATTATACATCCCAGGTAGACTTTTGCATTTTCTTAGCCCAGTGATGTTGTGGGAGCAGTAAAGAATGATGAGAGTGCCAGATGGGAGGGGAATAAAATTGGGAAATTCAGCTGTGGAATTGGCAGACTGGATACAATATAGATAGGTTTAGTAATTTGGGAAAATATAAGACCGTATTATGTTCTTCATGTGATACATTAGTTTAAGGTGAACCTTGCTTTTGTCAATGGTGTAGAAAACGGCAACTCACTCCAGTATTCTTGTCTGAAAAAATTCCATGAACAGAGGACACTGGCAGACTACAATACCTGGACTCTCAAAAAGTTGGACACGACTGAGCACTGTTTTTATCAGAGGTAGCTAGGTTTTCAAAATCTGGCTGAATAGATTAGCAAGCAAAATAGTAGTATTGCCTATTATATTTGATTATGAGTAATATGGGCTCATATTAAAAATGTATGTTGTGGCTTTTAGTTCTGTGAGTCTTAGGTTGGAGAGCAAGGGTGTTTTTCATTCAGCATGCTTAAAGTAAAAGGGAATAAGAACTGAAAACCAAAGTTCAAAATTAGGGATCCATAAATATAGTCAAGGAATTCTGTGATTTGGACTATAAAAGTAAGTGGAGACCACCATGAAACTTAATAATCCAGTATGTAAGTGAAAGGTGGTTTTCACTGTCTTTCCCAGAGTTTGAGATAGTACTCTGGTTGTAATAATCACACTGAAATAACCGTCTGGATGATGTACTAGCATCAACTCATTCCCAAGTTACTTCTTTCCCTAAGAAATATGTTTCAGAGGGAAATAAAGACTTTCTTCTATTCCCTTCAGTGCAACAATTTCCTTGGAGAAAAGCAAATCAGTAAATTATTTTGATCTCCTCCCCCTCTTGATAAAGTCATCATTATGAAACATAATATGCCATTTTTAAAAATCTTTTCCCCTCTCCATAAAGTCTTCATTACTAAACATAATATAACATTTTTCTAAATAGGTCAAACTAGATCTACTAATAAATAAGCTAATCTCAGGACAGCAAAGAATAATATGAAGACATTTGCCATGTTCTGGCTGCTGCTGCTGCTGCTGCTGCTAAGTCGCTTCAGTCGTGTCCGACTCTGTGCGACCCCATAGACAGCAGCCCACCAGGCTCCCCTGTCCCTGGGATTCTCCAGGCAAGAACACTGGAGTGGGTTGCCATTTCCTTCTCCAATGCATGAAAGTGAAAAGTGAAAGTGAAGTCGTTCAGTCGTGTCCAACTCTTAGCGACCCCATGGACTGCAGCCTACCAGGCTCCAGAGGGACAGAAAATCCCTCTGTCCATGGGATTTTCCAGGCAAGAGTACTGGAGTGGGGTGCCATTGCCTTCTGGCTAGCAAGGCTAATTTGTGAAAACTTTATAGAAGGTTAAGCCTTCTCTAAAGTTCAAGCCCTTATTAGCATATGTAAAAAATGAAACTTTCATTGCCATTTCTCAAAGTTTGTGACTTATACAACATTTCATATATTTTTTGCATGTAAATTTTACTCTTTAAAATATTTCCATTCTTTTTCAATTTTCAGCAAGTTTTAGATTTCCTTTTTTTTCCTCAATCTATTATCTTGCCACATCTCCAACGAAGTAGTTTTAGGTCATAAGTACACTAAATACTCTGATTTGCACTTTCTGACAACCCAAATTCTGTTATCCTTTGACTTCACTTACCCCAGGTGACTATCTCAGCCCTAAAAGAAGTAATTTTACTTCTGAGCATGTTTCCCAAAATGTACCGTACAAACTGCTTCATCTTTCCCAGTTGAGAAGATGAAGATCTGCTGATGGTTATGAGTAGTTATAAAGACATCTAAATATTGAAGCGGCTGTGTAAGTTCCTGTGAGTTTATCCTTCCAGCACCTGCATCACTGCCCCCTATTAACTCTCTAATTTTTTAATTTGATAGGGTACCATGCTTGGTAAGATTGAATTTGAAGGTCAGTCTGTGGATTTTGTGGATCCAAATAAGCAGAATTTGATTGCTGAGATTTCAACCAAGGTGAGAGATTTTCCTTTATATTTTGTGGTTTTATTTTATTCCCTTTAGACCTTTCTATTTTGTAATACCAAAATCTACATTTAAGCAAAAATCATCTTCCACAAGCATCAGAATTGAAGGGAAAACAGTTATAAATTGATATATTGCAAAAGCAGTGCATTTAAAGTTAGCAACTTCTACTTATAGGGAACTTGCATGGCTTGATTTAGAGTCTGTTTACTATTATTTTAATTTTTCTTATTTCTTTTTGTGGTTCCCTCACTCAAGACTTTAAAATGTCAAATACAAGGGTCATTCAATTGCCAAAGATAGGTACAGTGACAATCAGTAGTCAGAGCTAATGGTCTGCCAGAGAGTTGAGAGCAGTTTATAGAATTCAGACTCAATATTATAATTCAGACCCAATATTATAATGAGAATCTGGGGTTATTTTGTGCAGGGAAAAGAATTCCTGTGCACACTGAAATTTAGTGTATTATAGCTCACTTCAAAAATTAAGTGTTCTTCATGATGGCTATATCACTCCAAAGTGAGATATGTATATTGTATATTTACAAGAAGGCATACAATACATCTAAGTACTCTATAAAATCAATACATGTGTTGATCTTGATTAGAGTTGTGAGTCTCTTGAGCTATAGTTTCTGTTCTTGGGGACCATAGCGTTTGGTGGGGTACGCAAACAAGCAATCATCATGGAGCAAATACTATAATAAATGCTGTCCTTGGAGTGTGCACAAGACACCATAAGGTCATGTGTGGGAAAACATCCAATTAAAGAGGGTAGATTAGGGGAGGCCCCGCAGAGGATTCAGGCTTGTCCTGAGACATAAAGAGTAAGTCAGTAGATGGTGAACTAGGAGAGTTTTGTTTTAGGCAGAGGAAATGGCATGTGTTGAGAGGTACAGAGGTGTGAAACGATATGGTGTGTCTGAAAAGTTATGCTTAATTGGGTGTGTCTGACCAACGGGTTTACAAATACAGCTGTTCACATTTGGCTAAAGTTGAGTGGAGATGGACGGGGCTAGAGCTAGAGGGTTTAGTGTCATTAACTCAATGAATCAACTGAACTCCAAAATCAGCAACATTTTGGAGCAAAATAAACTGGATAAAAGAGCAGGTAACTAGAAAGTTATTGAAGTTAATTCGGACAAAAGTCATGAAAGCCCAGACTGACCAGCAATAGCAGGAAAAGAAACAGCAAGATGGTTTAGACAAATAGGAGAAAGAAGGTGGCTTAGACAATAGAGGGCTTCCCAGGTGACGCTAGTGGTAAAGAGCCTACTTGCCAATGCAGGAGATGTAAGAGATATGGGTTTGACCCCTAGGTCAGGAAGATCCCTTGGAGGAGAGCATGGTAACCCACTCCAGTATTCTTGCCTAGAGAATCCTGTGGACAGAGAAGCTTGGCAGGCTATAGTCCATAGGGTTGCACAGAGTTGGACACGACTGAAGAGACTTAGCAGCAGCAGCAAACAAATAGGAGACAGAGATTTCAACACACTTTTCTATGAGGACTTCCCTGGGGGCTCAGACTGTAAAGCGTCTGCCTACAATGCTAGAAACCTGAGTTCAATCCCTCGGTTGGGAAGATCTCCTGGAGAAGGAAATGGCAACCCACTCCAGTATTCTTGCCTGGAAAATCCCATGGACAGAGGAGCCTACAGTTCATAGGGTTGCAAAGAGTCAGACATGACTGAACAACTTCACTTCACTTCACTTCTCTATGAAGAGTTGAGACACAGCGTGATAAAGGGCTATTTTTATAGAATTTTATTAGAGTTTAGAACTAACTTGGGGTAGCATTTCCTGAATGTGAGGAGCACTGGCCTGGAGAAAGTCACCTTAAAAAAATTCTATGGTCAAATAAGGTTGCAAAACACTGCAGAATGTATTTCTCTCTTGGAGAGTCCTAGCAAATTCATGTATTCCTGTTTCTATGAGGTCTTGCTTACTCTGTACAGAGGGTATATCGTGCATTTGTGAAGAGACCAGATTGCACATTTCATCTAAAACTTGTAAGAAACTTTGAAATCGTCCTAAATTCAGAGTGTGTTTGCTGACTCTTGAAGCTGGAACAAGCGAAGGCACCCAGCCCTCTAGGCTTTCTCTCTCTCTATTTCTATTATTTCTTCTTTTATGACTTTGGGGAACTGCTTCTTGGGTAAATGCCTGTGAAAATGGATCTGACTCCAAGCAGTGCTTAAAACGTACATAATGATTATGATATGCTCTGGGATCCTTTTATGAAGTCTACCATTTAAATGCAAATGATTGCACAGTAACCTAAAGGGACCAGTGGTCTACACTACCTTAGTGATTCCTCTGACTCAGACTGATTTTATCCATTAGCCCCACTTCCTAAGCCTCATGCACAATAGCTCTACCTCATCCAAACTTTACTGCAAGTTGAGGATCAAGAGGTGTTTAAAGCATGATGTATCTATTATTACATCTGTTTAGTGCTGAATCAGGCAATAATACTTGGAAATTCCATTGCTACTGGTTGTTAATGAGGCAAAACATGGGAAAAAATGTTTGTTAATTATGGAAGCAACCAGTTTCTTAGGGATAATTGTTATTACTGTAATCAACATTTTATACCAAACAGCAAAATACTTTGTTTTCATGAACAAGATAGAATTTGTGGCATTTGCTATGTCTTTCTTACAAACTGATTGTTAACGGCCAACCACTCCCTAGTAGTTAGCTATCAATCTGCTACCAAGTGCAGAGCATCCTGAGATGTGTTTATGGTATTGGTGTGTTGCTTATAGCTGGACATTCCCTCTGACTCTGGTTTTTAAAATGGCAGGATGTCAAGGTATACGGCAAAGGAAATCCCATGAAAGTGGTAGCTGTAGACTGTGGGATAAAAAACAGTGTAATCCGCTTATTAGTAAAGGTAAGTAATTTGTTCCATCTCAAGGATGGGGGTTTGTAATACTGATCACTAGTATTAATCTGATTTTCTGTTTCAGAGAAAGCTTGTATACTTTCTCAGAATGTTAGAAGATATATTCTCGCTGCCTTTGGTCCATGAAATAATACATTTATCCCTGTTAAAATTAGAGATGTAGATTGCTATTAAAACCCAAAAATGTTCAAAGACTACAATACACAGAAGAAAATGATGACTGTTCTTTTCACTTACTGATTGACATTCTGAGACATGGTACAAGCGCTGATTAATTTTATTAACAAAAATGTGCATGGACTCATAAACAGTAGATGCTGTAGATGGCTTAGCCATGTGGCCCTCTTATTTTATCATTTTAAGCCATTTAGTCCATCTTCCAATTGCAAGTGTCTGCATCTCATTGCCTGAGGGCTCTCTTTGGTTGGTTGGAGGCTGCTGGCAGGCAGGAAATGATATAGAATTAATGATCCCTGGAGCAGCCCCAATCAATGACAGTGTCAATTCCCCAGCTCCTTTGCCACATGGGTAGGCTGTTTTTAGGTGAATATTCTATACTGGTTCTCAGAGTTCCCCAGTGATCCAAAGCTCTATTTGTGTGTTGTGGTATCTGATTGATAATGTATACTTTATTAGGGTCTTTAACCATGTTGCTTTGCTATTAGTATTTCTTGGAAACTTTTCCAAAGAAACTTCTTTCTCTCAAATTCTTGACTTGCTAAATGCTTCTAGCAAAACAATCAAAGCCATCTTCCATCCACTTTTGTATAGAAACGTTCTAATTTTTCTATTAGAATATAAGTATGAAAAAACCGAGGAAAGAAGGCTGATTAAAATTTGGTAAGATTAAAAAAATGAGGAATTGAAAAAGGTGAGAGGTGGACCAAAATAAATATTGGAGGAAATGGGTTTATCTTCTGTTTTGCCACTCCCTTTCCTGGAGTAAGTGAAGATCACCTGTGTTCTTGCGTGCCTAGTCATGAAGCCTTTAGGTTTGCAACCTCCTGAAGTGAGAGGAAGTATGGGAAACTGCATTATCTATTTTTTTAGAATCAAAACTTAAATGCTATTTTTTCCACATTTTATTATAGAGTCCCTTTACACCATACAAAATATGTCACCTAAAGAATTTTTGCTCAGCATTATTTATTTGAGTCATGTACTCTGTTTCCCTTCCCTTTCGGGAATAATTAGCCAAGAGAAGGTTAAGCACTTTGGCAAAGAAAAATATTATTAAATTGAATTATTAAATATTATTAAATTCTTTTATAAAAAAGTTTTTTTTTTTTGATGTGGGCCATTTCAAGTCTTTATTGAATTTGTTACAAAACTGCTTCTGTTGCTTATGTTTTGTTTTTTTGGCCATGAGAATCTTAGCTCCCCAACAAAGGATCGAGCCCATACTCCCTGTGGGGCACCAGGGAAGTCCCCAGTTGACCATCTCGTGTTTCTTTTCCAGCGAGGGGCAGAAGTGCATGTAGTGCCTTGGAATCATGATTTCACCAAGATGGAGTATGATGGGCTTTTAATTGCTGGAGGACCTGGTAACCCAGCTCTTGCACAACCACTAATTCAGAATGTAAAAAAGGTATGGTGAACCTGGAGAGTGTGTGTCTGTGTGTGAACTGGAGGGAGTCTGTTCTGTAATATACTTTATTTATACAAAAATATTTTTAGTACTTCTGTTTGTGACTTTCGAGGTAATGTCAGCACAGCCAGGAGAGAGTTCTACAGGAGAAAGAGCAAAGACCTTCAGGCAGAGTAACTGAGATTGTGTCCTTGAGTGTTAATAGCTGGAGTCCGATTTCCAAATGTGTTGTCTGAACAATTGTAAGATGATAACTTGTGTTACTCACCATGACCTTGGGACCTATAAGACTTTCAAATTTCTAGAGAAATATTAAACTAGATTTAACTTAGTCTGGGTGTTAAGTACATTATATTGAATTTTAATGCTTGCAAATTGTCAATCCTGTCCTTAGTCATAATCTAACCTTTTATTCAATTACTATTTTCTTTACCTTGTAAATTAAGGGGCAAAAATGCTTCATTTTACTTCTTCAGAGGTTGTATATATTTTTATATTTTGGACCTGATCTTTTGGATTAATAAAGTTTTTTTCCTAATTTAGATCTTGGAGAGTGATCGCAAGGAACCATTGTTTGGAATCAGTACAGGAAATTTAATAACAGGATTGGCTGCTGGTGCCCAAGTCTACAAGATGTCCATGGCCAACAGGTAAGGCAGTTATGCTTCTGTTTACATGTCAGACTGGCTCTGAAATACTGTTAGTAACTAAACCAAAAAGGCTTAGAGAACTTACATGGCGTTTTCTTCAGAATAAATAGATAGCCACACTATTACATGGTTCACAGTTGTCTGACTACCTGCTACAATTTTTATCACATATTGGAAAGGCAGCCTTCTCTAACAATAACTTTGTCAAAATTTAAAGTTATTTTCTTTTCCTTGACTTAAATTGAAGTTATAATACTCAAATGATATTCCAAGGGAAAATGTTCGGATTTTAAGCTTGATTTCAGAGCACTGCTGCTGCTGACAATTTTATAAAACTAGTGTAACTCAAGAACCCAGCAACCTTCAGATCCTATTGGTTTTACTTCCTTACCCTAAATGATGTTAATTTATTCAACATGGAACTTTCCCTCCCAGTCCACCCTCCACATGAAGTATGATTCAAAATGATTCAGGACTGAGGAGTAACCTCTTTATTATCCCCTAAGTACTCTCTTTTGGCTTTAAAATTACTGCAGCAGCATTAAAAGAAATTGCTTATATTTGTCTGTCTCTAAGCTAGTAAGCATCGGAGAAGGCAATGGCACCCCACTCCAGTACTCTTGCCTGGAACATCTCATGGACAGAGGAGCCTGGTGGGTTGCAGTCCACTGGGTCGCTAAGAGTCGGACACGACTGAGCGACTTCACTTTCACTTCTCACTTTCATGCATTGGAGAAGGAAATGGCAACCCACTCCAGTGTTCTTGCCTGGAGAATCCCAGGGACGGGGGAGCCTGTTGGGCTGCCGTCTATGGGGTCGCACAGAGTCGGGCATGACTGAAGTGACTTAGCAGCAGTAGCAGCAGCAAGCTAGTAAGCATCTCTTAACTTTTTTGTTATGAGTGCAATTCCCCTTTTTTAAAACCGATCATATAAGTTTAATAGACCTGATATTTAGCACACAACAAAGCTTCCTGAATTGACTTTTTTTTTTTTGCTAAAATTATGGGATTAACAATCTGTGATTTTTCTCATGGAGTAATTTTTCACTAAGCAATTGAAACTTTTGAATTTTAATAGGCTTTTCTTACTCTCTATTTTACGTCTAATGCATTTATATTATTTTCTTTGCCTTTCCTTTTCTATATTATTTTTCACCTTTTCTATCCAGAGGGCAGAATCAACCTGTTTTGAATATCACAAATAGACAGGCTTTCATTACTGCTCAGAATCATGGCTATGCCCTGGACAGCACCCTTCCTGCTGGCTGGAAACCACTTTTTGTGAATGTTAATGATCAAACAAACGAGGTAAGTGAGTGAAGAGAAATACAGGAGTTTTAATACTCTGTTTCACAAATACCTTTCCCTTATTTATGTGGGCTTTTCTAGGGTATGTATGTGGAATAATTCTTGTTATAGATTATTTTCCATAGCCCTCTACTTTTTAAAAAAGTAATTTCTTTCTGTCTTATTCCCTTATCAGTTGACTCATTAAAGACCCACAATTTGAGTGGTTAATCAATGACTGTTTTACACATTCATTGCTAATGGGTGATTGGTAGAAGGAGATCTGTTTGGGACCAGTCTATGCAGGTCTCTGCAACTCAACACTGAAGTAGCCTTTGAGAAACCCTTGGAGAAGTAATTTAGGAGTTGGAAAAAAGAAGAGGATTTGAGTTGGTTCTGATCAGAGCCTAGAAGGGCCTGAAATGTTATAGAACAGGCTAGGTTTTTTTTTTTTTTTTTTAAATAGGGGAATTGGCCTATTTTTATTAGTACTGTTTATTTTTAGAACGTTCTTAAACTTTTAACTTAGTTTTGAAAATTTGAACTTCATTGTCCACTGATTCATACCTATTCCTGGTTGACACTCATTGTTACTGAATGAATTTCTTCCAATTTCTTATTCCTTTAGGGGATTATGCATGAGAGCAAACCCTTCTTTGGTGTGCAGTTCCACCCAGAAGTTGGCCCAGGGCCAACAGACACTGAGGTATGTCAGAAAGATGAGGTCTATTACATATTAAAATTCTTTAAAATCAGAAATATACTTATGTGAAAAACTGAGAAAACAAAATAAATACCTGGGTGGTGTTGGTACAAATCATTCTTCAAAAGAGTGCTTTGATAATGCCTGTGTTGTTTGAAAAATTTCCCCATGAATATCATGGAGGAAACTTCAATCTTTTTAAAAATTTGAAGTCGGAAAGCCCTTAAGAAACTGTGATTTTTATTTAAATGATTATCATTTTAATATATTTAGTTCTGAAATTTACAATTGTTGCACTATGCAAATGAATTCCCTCTTGCTCTCTGGTTCTCATAACTGAAATGAAATTTTAATCCCCCATCTGTAACTTCACGAAAATCCCTATGGCAACTGGTTGTATAGCCATAAAGGGAAAATAAACAGCAGCAGGAGCAAGAAGAAGAGCAGGGTTGTGGGGAGTGGGGAAGGTATGCTTGCACACACATATGAGTCAGATGGCTTAAGCAAAGAACCATAAGGAATGCCTAGAGGAGTTTTGTTTTAAATTTAATATTTTTACATATTTGTGTGAGTTTTTGGTTCAGTGTTCAAGAACATCTTTCCAAAAAGGGCTTGTGGAGATATTCAGAGAAGTCTGGGAAGTCTGAAGTGACTCTTCCTCTTGTACATGCTAGGGCCTGCAGTAGTGGTACTGACAATTCTTCCTTGTCAGCAGATGCTCTCAGAAAAGACAGCTAGGCAAAATGAAGAGAAGAGGAATTTTCCCTCTGTAGACTCTACTTCCTCATCCCCGAATTGCCCTTTTCAGATATTTGTATTTTTTTCTTGTTTCAGTATTATTAGGAAAGAACGGTTCTTAATAGCCAAAGTCAGTACAACATTATCCACACTCAAAAATAACATTAGTTGCATACATATACATCTATTGCCTAATGCGTGCTAAATACTTAACTTAAAATTTAGATTATTTGCCTATTATTTGCCTACTTCAGATTAGGAACACTGAAATTAAAATATGTGATATCTGGTCTCACTTAGTTCTTTTTTTCTGCCAAATAGTTGCAAAATGAATATATTTGTTGAAATTTGTCATGTCTAGTGCAACAGTGGAAATAAATTCATTGTAAAGCTTATGAATCTTAGAAATATTTGTATATGTAACACAATCTTTAGAGATATTTTTAGACCTGATAGATAATTTAAAAATCCAGTTATTTCTCACAGTAGGGTGCATAAGTAGTATAGCTTTTCTTTTTTTTTTTTTTTGCACAGCTAGAGTTTTATTTAGAAGAAGAAAATGCTTCATAATTAAGGGGCTGAAAATGACATTCTCAGAAGGCATTATCTGAAATGTTCATTGTCTGCTGAAAATGTTCTTTTAATAGAATTTGACATGAGCAGTTAGAAGTGTTTATTTGATCTAATTCTTATAGTAATAAATATTTAGTTTTGCTAGCTTTGGCAACCCCCACCCCCAAACAAATATTGATAGGAATACTTATCCTAAAAAGTTATTTGTTGCTTATCTAAAGTTCAAGTTGAACTGGACATACTGTATTTTAAGTGACAATTTTGTGAGTTTTGCAACTTCTAACTAGTTGGCTCTATTTTTTCTAGTATCTGTTTGATTCCTTTGTCTCACTGATAAAGAAGGAGAAAGGAACCACCATTACATCGGTACTACCAAAGCCAGGCCTAGTAGCATCTCGAGTTGAGGTCAGTATACGTGGGCTTCTTTTTGGTGTATGTATTTTGGATTTTCTCTATTGTGTGATGCCTTTATTAAGTGAATGAAGTAAACTGTTTTGATGTCTATGAAAGATGATTGGTGATATTGCAATCATCTGTCATTTTAACAGCTAACTATTTGGTCTATTCTACATGAGTCATTGGATGTTCACTGGAACCTTCATGTTGTGATTTAAAAATCATGTCTTTTAAAGTTCACCTCTTCTAGAACATTTTTAATAAAAATAATTTAATAAGGAGTAAGACTTAATTTAATTTCAAATTTGATGAATTGTCCATTACTCGATAAACCAGAGCCCGATGCGTGCTTGAGATACAGTTCAGACTACAGTCGTTATAATGATCACATTTTTTTAACTAGAAGATCTATTATTTAACATCATGAATGGAATAATATTATTTTACCTCCAAAGAGCAGATAGATAAGGATTAATATAGCCTAAGACTTGAATCCTTATTTGTTTGAATATGTATGTTAATATGAAAAGGTTTCACTCATTTCTTTCAAAGTTAAGGCATACTCACATCATTATTACATAAAATGTAGAAGGCTATAGATGTATTTTTAAGTATATATACATATATATATGTATATATGTGTATTATATATGCACACACACATATATGTATATATAGGTACATACACACATGTACATATATGTATATTTATTATATATGTGTGTATATATACACACACATATATGTAAAATCCTCTTATCATGAACAAAAATAATTGATTTATATGCTTACATAAAATGATAAGTTGAATTAGATAGTTTGTGTTAAAGATTTCTATGACAGCCTCTTTTACTGAGATGGAGAGATTGGAGGTAATCCAGCCACTCAGTGTGGAATCAAACTGTGGGTTCTCCATAGCTAACGAAGCCATCCACCATATAGTGTTTTTCTCATAATATCAGCTCATATTTTTCAGATGCCTTCCTTTTTTTAAATGGTGAGGTAAAGGGGAACTTGGGATTCTACATTGCATTACACACAGTAGGCACTCCATTAATACAAACTGTTTCCTAAGTCCTTGTTTCTTGCAGTGACCTAGAACATCTTCTATCCTCTGAATGGCTTGGCAGTTGTGGTTAAAAATAAGCAGTATTATTACTTGCTTGAAGTCATATGTATAACTTGTATGAATTTCAGTATGTAGCTAAAACATGATCTTTTTATTATTGTTTTTTCTGTAAATATTTCTGGATTGAACCACAAAGTAAGGCAAAATGTAAATATAAAGGTGTTCCTGTTTCCCCTTGTCTTCTGTGTTTTCGTTTGTTAGGAAAGGCTCACAGGCTTGTTTCCATTTATGCCCATTATTTGTCCAGCAGAAACCCACGGAATAATAATACATTTAGCCAAATAAATTTTAAGGAGATTATCTAAAAATTATATATATTATATTATTATAAACACATATAGATATACATTTCCATATATATGTAGTTATTTTTAGATGTTTATATATGTTTAAATAAGATGTAGACCTCTTCCAAAAATTTTTTGCTTAAGTGAAAGAAGCTTCATGATCTTTGGAAATTGCTTTTTGAGATGTTTAAATTATTGATCTTTTTACTCATGTATATTTCAAAACATTGTACTTTAAATCCCCACATAAAGCCAGACAATATAGGTTATTTACCATACTTAAAAATGACTTATTTTCCCATATTAGTAATAAAAGTGATGTCATTTTTTTATTGCTTACAGGTTTCCAAAGTCCTTATCCTAGGATCAGGAGGTCTGTCCATTGGTCAGGCAGGTGAATTTGATTACTCGGGATCGCAAGCTGTAAAAGCCATGAAGGTGAGAGACCATGATCTTTCCTGGAATTAATATACTCCCTTTAATGAGTCTAATTAGTATTTTATAATTTAGATTTATGACACTATCTCTTTTCAAAGTCACTATAATTAATTTCCTTCACTATTCCTTACACATCTTATATAAAAGGAAGTTTGATCACAGACAAGAGTTTTAACTTTCTCAACTGGGCACACCTGCAAATTAAGAAGATTGGATTAATCTCCAAAATTATCTAAGATATCCCTATTTAAACTAAAAACATATAAGTCTACACTATAGATAGTACTTGTTAAGGCAGTGAGCTTTTAAAGCATATTTGTCTTTTGTGTGAAAGAGAACTTGGACATACCTGGTGCTGTAAAGTACTTTGAATGTTCTAAGGGATACTTCAGGCTTCTCTTTGGTTGAAATGGGGAAGATCCAACCAGAGGAGTAAAGGCAACAATGACTTTTGTCCAATCTTTAGAAGTTATTGTGGGCCACCTAATTTCACTATCTGTGACTTGGACTGGATGACCTACCAGGATAGTATAACTGGATTTTCGAGTGGAATAGAGGGTTTAATAACTAAGTTGCTAAGAATATCCTCCCTGTTTCCTCAGTCTCTGGACATCTTCCCCATCTTTATCATAGTAAAATAAACCTGTATAAAACTCACTGTACATGTGTGCTATTTCTGTTGAAAAACTAACTTGCCTTCTCTTTGGTGTCCTTATTTCCAGAATAGTCCACATTTTAGTGTTAATCAGGCCATCCAAAGGCAATGTGTGCTCTCTGTGACCTTGCCACAGGTTTTGTGGTGTTAAGACACTCTTACAAAGAGACCTGGCTCGGAAAGAGCTACATAGGGAAGGCAGCAAGAGGCCAACCAATATGAAAGATGGCCAAATTTTTCCTTTTTCTCTTTATTTTATTCAGTATTCTATATACAGAGATTTTTCTCCTGACAGATGTCTGTTGAAAATAGACACAGCCCCCTGCCCCAATTACTTTACCCTTCTTTCCATTTGTTTTTATTTTTAATACTCTTCTCCATACACCCATGTGTGTTCACCCACATGCACACAGGCTTTTTTGTACATTTTCTTTTTTTTTTTAAAACATGATTAAACAGGTTTCTTTATTTCTTTCTTTTTTCTTTTTTTTTTATTTTTAAACTTTACAATATTGTATTGGTTTTGCCAAATATCGAAATGAATCCGCCACAGGTATACATGTGTTCCCCATCCTGAACCCTCTTCCCTCCTCCCTCCCCATACTATCCCTCTGGGTCGTCCCAGTGCACCAGCCCCAAGCATCCAGTATCGTGCATCGAACCTGGACTGGCGACTCATTTCATATATGATATTATAGGCATTTCAATGCCATTCTCCCAAATCATCCCACCCTCTCCCTCTCCCACAGAGTCCAAAAGACTGTTCTATACATCAGTGTCTCTTTCAAAGTGTGCTTTATTTCACAGTTCAGTTCAGTTGCTCAGTCGTGTCCCACTCTTTGCGACCTCAAGGACTGCAGCATGCCAGGCTTCCCTGTCCTTCACTATCTTCCAGAGTTTGCTCAAATCCATGTCCATTGAGTTGGTAATGCTATCCAACCATCTCATCCTCTATTTCACTGTATTGAGGTTAAACTTATCTTTCAATAGATAATTAGTGGGTGTCCAATGGTTAAGATTGGTTAGAACACAATTTAAATGTGTTCAGAGTTTAGAACACATTAAACTAGCCTGCAATTTCTTTATCCTATTTGGTAGTTTTATTATGAACTAATATTTTCATAAGTTGTATTAGTATTTTTTATATGCATTACATCCAAAAGGTGAAGTTATACATTTTAGATGAAGAATAAGAATTAAAGAACATCACAAGTTTTAAGGCACTATTTGAATTTAAGGTAGCATGAAATATATCTCATTTTTCATCCAGACCCTCCCCCTAAGGATATGTAGGGCTTTCAAGGATGATTTCTATACTTTCATTTGAATATTTTGTTGACTTTTTAGAAGAGTTCAAAATTGACATGTTGATGGGTAAAAAAAAAGAACCATCTGGCCATATTTCATAATAATTATTTTACTAACTGTCACCCTTATCCTGGTTTATAAAGTTATTATCCTTAGTACCCTACATGAAGAATTATTTTAGGGGTCTCTCCAGATGTCAGGAATGAGATAGGGCTATGAATATCTTCACACACACATATACACACAAATTTTTATTTTTTCTTTTTTTTTGCCATATGGTCATTTTCTTTTTATATTATATGTATAAACAGTTGTATAACGCTCTTTGTCAAAACACTACAGCAGGCATGAAAATCTAAGGAAAATGGAAACCAGCAGAAGGCTCTCAGTGCTTCCAGCTAGATGGGAATACATTATCTTGCATTTAAAGCACATGCTCAATGTTATTTTTCAAGAAACGTTAGAAAAGGAAGCAGTTTTGATGTTGTCTTTTTTTCCATTTTATATTTTACTCATTCAGAAAAATTCAGAATATTTTATTCTTTTAGGGTCAATTGAGCCGTAAAGTTGCGTAGTATTTGCGGACCTCTGGTCAAATTCTATAGAAAACATCTCCAGCTTTGCTTGATACAGGTAGTGACAAGGAATTTAGAATGATTGTCATGAAGTAGCAGTTCTTTTTAGATAGTTTTATTTTCAAGAAATTTTCTTTCTTCCTCTCACCAAATGTTTGTCATCTTTTAACTTCCATTCACAATGGTCCTGTTACTGATCTCTGCAGCCCATGGAATAACCTAAAATTTTGTTACCCAATAATACTCTTCATTTGAATTATGACTATTCTCTTTAGATCACGTGTTAAGATTCTAGATCCTTTTGTTTCTTTCAGGAAGAAAATGTCAAAACTGTCCTGATGAACCCAAATATTGCATCGGTGCAAACCAATGAAGTGGGCTTAAAGCAAGCAGATACTGTCTACTTTCTTCCCATCACCCCTCAGTTTGTCACAGAGGTCATCAAAGCGGAACGGCCAGATGGGTTAATTCTAGGCATGGGTGGCCAGACAGCTCTGAATTGTGGTGAGTTCTTTTATTTGCAGAGTTTTGCTTTATGTACCTATATATAACAATTTATTTTAATTTATTTAACATTTGTGCTCTGTGTGTTCATAAAAGCTTTCCTCCGTGTGAGGAAGCTTAGCAAACAGCCACCTGATAATGTCACATGATGATAATTACCAGTTTATTCCCCAGAACAGCTGGGGCACAAAAGGGAAACCTTTTGCTTTAATGCTTTGCGGTGGTTAAGTAGGTTTTTTTGAGTCCCCTCCTCTGTCCCATGATACTGCTTTTCTCTGCTTCCAGTGAAACTCTGAGAACTATTATGAATGAAAAATGAAAATTAACATTGATTAAGTGCTCTGTGCTCTTATGTGTTACATATATTTTCATGGTCACATAGATGAGTCTCTCTATCATCCCTTCACACAACTGCTGAGTCCAAGCTCTGTCCTATTTAAAATGTTTTAAACCTTTAGAAATAGATCATTATTGAGAATCCCATGGCTAGTTCCAGGAAGCAATTGGTGATGTAATGTGTATATCAACTGTAAAAAGCAGCCAAAACTAGACGTCAAGTTAGTAGGAACACAAACAATTTTGATACTTTTTAGCCCAGATAGATACCTACATCAGTGGGATTATTTAAATAAGAGAAGTTCATTATAGAAATAGACTTTCCTTAGAAGGAAAGGAAATATACTAAAATCTTAAGCCTTACAGTAATCCTATGATTTTTATTAATTAGAATAATAATTTTTATTCTGAGAATAAAAGTGAACATACATGTAATAGTAACACCAACAAAGTGCATGTGTGTGCTAAGTAGCTTCAGTCATGTCCGACTCTTTGCGACCCTATAGACTGTAGCCCTCCAGGCTCCTCTGTCCATGGGATTCTGCGGGCAAGAATACTGGGGTGGGTTGCCAAACCCTCCTCAAAAGGATCTTCCTAATCCAGGGATCGAATCCACATGTCTTAAACCTCCTGCATTGGCAGGTAGGCCCTTTACCACTAGTGCCACCTGAAAAGCCCAGTACCAACAAAAACTTTTTGGAAAAAAAAATTCTGAAGATATTTTAGCATCAACAAAATATGTTGCTAAAATGTCTTCAGAATTTTTCTTTCAAAACTTTTCTTTACCCTAAGTATAATTCTTTTGTGGCCAATGGGAGCTTTTTGTAGTTAAGATTTTTTTTAAAAAAGTTGCGTTCAGATATCTGTTATAGAGAACATAAGATATTTTAAAAACAGATTTATTTTGCTTATTTATTATTGTTATGTATTGATTTATTTATTTTGTTGTTCTGTAGGAGTGGAATTATTCAGGAGAGGTGTGCTCAAGGAATATGGTGTGAAAGTCCTGGGAACTTCAGTTGAATCTATTATGGCCACAGAAGATAGACAGCTGTTCTCAGACAAACTAAATGAAATTAATGAAAAAATTGCTCCAAGCTTTGCAGTGGAATCGGTAAGAAATCTTTGTTCTAGAGAAGCAGGGCCATTATGTGTCTTGCATTTAGAGAGAATGATTTGTCATGCTGAAAAATAATAAAGTGTTTTATTTGCATATATTTTCTTCCAGAAGTGTGTTAGTACTTCAAGGACACTGTGTATTAATTGCAACATTCAATACTGAAACATTAGGGATGCATATTAATATTTTATTTTATGAAAAGGGAAGCATAAAGCCACAGGTGATGTGGTTTATCAATGGCTGAAGTGCCCTGAGTATCAGATCTCCTGAATCAAAACAAAGAAGCATATCAACTTGCAATGCCAAAGTAATTTTTACCTTCTTCCTGGGATTAGTCACACATTTTGTGAGAATGTCCTACAAATGGGAAATGATTGATTTTAAAGTTTTTGTTAGAATGTAATAAACATTTTACAATAAAATCATCTTACAAAAAAGGCCATTGGATCTAATCAGTAATATTTATAATTGAGAAACCTGTGACTTAGTTGTTTAAAGAGGAAAGTTTGTTCTGCATTTCTCTTAATCACGTTCTATAGTGTCCTGTACCTCTTGATAGGCTTTTACCGGATACCAGGAAAAAGTCAGACTTTCTGTGTATCTGTTTTTGTCTGTGACTTTATTCCTGATTTCAGGCATACAGTCAGTGAAATGGGGGTAGTGGAAGCAGTTTCTGATGCAACTTCCCCATTGTAGAAACAGGCAAATCTTCTGGGATAAGGCAGATACTGCTGGGACAACTAAAAATGGGCTATGTGTGTTTTCAGAAAAGAGCATTATCAAGTACATAGCATGTTGCAAAGCTGTCAATCAGGAGTAGTCCCAGGATAGCTCTGCTGAACATTTGGAAAGCTCTTGCTATACATTTATTCTTTCATTGCCCGATTTAATTATGTCCTTGCTTCCTTAGGATGAGAAACAGGCATATGGGAAAGGTGTAATTACACTCCCATTGGTAGTGTAATAATATTCCATGACAGAAAAATATAGCCACCATATGTTGTATTCTGTAAGTTAAAAAACAAAAAAAATTCCAAGCTTCTGGGACCACTCTCTGACTGAACTTGGAAAATGAAAACTCTCATTCTAGATAGCATTCCAGTTAGATTCTGTAGTAGAAAACCTTGTTTTGTTACGAGATGAAGACTTTTACACTGAATGTAAAATTTCAATACGGCCCTCATTCTCAAATGAATGACAATTATTTTGCCTTTGGTCATTATTTCTATTTTTTAACAATTTATCATTAATATTTTTATTAAATTTTAATAAAATTTACCCCAAAGGGATTAGAAAAGAGCCTTCACTGTACATTAAAAAATCCTAAAATTTAACTTAAAATCCTTAAAATAATACTTCTTTCTCAGAAGGCAATGAGGGAATAATTGAACATAGTCTTTTCCCCCAAATAAACTGTCACACTTGAATCACCAGACTCTCTTGGTTGGTATTCTCTGCTAGTGTGGTCAGCATTTACAGCTTTGAGTCCATGTTCTTGTTGACAGATTGAGGATGCACTGAAGGCAGCAGACAACATTGGCTACCCGGTGATGATCCGTTCTGCTTACGCCCTGGGCGGGTTAGGCTCAGGCCTCTGTCCTAATAGGGAGACTTTAATGGACCTCAGCACAAAGGTATGTGTTTTTGCAGACCAAATTCTTAATAAGAAAACTCCCTGATGTACTCTTTCAATTAAAGAAAGTTACACAGATTAAAAAAAAAATGACCTTTTCTCTGTTTATAAATCACTGCCACATCTCTAAATTGTTGTCCAAGATATGACACTTTTGAAATGGAAGTGCAGTGCAGCTATCTTCACTGTACTGTCTACTGATTTCATTGTTGGGCAGCCAATCCAATTCTATCTCCCTCTGCTTCAAAATCTGCTCCAAAACACATATGATGTTAAACTTATTTTAGTGGCTTAAAAAAAAACACCCAGAATATAATATTCCATTTTGCTGTTATGTTTTGAAACAATATGACATGGATGGTGTCCAGTAAGGAAAATATAACATATTGAGCAGCTTAGCTTTACCTCAAATTTAGGTGTCTAAAATAAATACAGTATAAACCTCATAGTATCATGAATGAGTGGTTTCTCTTGCCAACTGCCACACACACATATAAGCAAAAGTGAGATTTGAGTGCTTACAATTTACTTTTCAGCAAAATCACTCTAATGGATTTCTGAATACTTCTTTTCTTAAGTATTAAAGGGAAAATCTTGAGAAAATTCAGATATGCTCCAAAAAATAGATATTAACACAGAAACCATGCTCCATGAGAGCAGTGACTTTTGTTCACATTTAATGGATGTGTTTGTGCCCAAGAGGCTCATATAACTTTCCATGGGGCAGTTATGGATACAAAGCTGACAGAATTATTGTGATGGCTATTTTGGGGGGTGTTGAGTAAATATCAAGCAGAGTTTATACCTTTATCATTACTTTTGAGAGTGAAACAGAAAAGATGATGTCCTTGAATTGTTGTAAGATTTTGAGAATAGATAAATAAAGTTAAATGTACTTAAATAACTGCAGGGCTTCCTTGGTGGTTCAGTGATAAAGAATCCACCTGCCAAACAGGAGACATGGGTTTGATCTTTGGGTTAGGAAGATCCTCTGGAGAAGGAAATGGAAACCCATTCCAGTATTCCTACCTGGGAAATGCTATGGACAGAGGACCCTGGCAGGCTGCAGTCTATGGGGTTGCAAAAGAGTCAAATTTGGGCTTAGCAACTAAACAACAACAAATAACTGCAATGGCAAATTTACATGTCCAAAACATGGACTGAGTTTTTCTAAAGTTGCCAAAACAAACCTCCACAAAGAGAAACATTTCTAATATAAATGTTTCTTGTTTCCATTCTGGACTTTTGAATCATGTATTTAAAGAAAAGATGCTTATGGAGGTATACATTTTTTTCCTCTAGCACATTAGATATTCCTAATGTTTTTAATATTAACAACCTCATTATTACTGTCAATCATGACAATGCATATTTATTCTCAATTAAAAATATTTTTTTACAGTATAAAAGCACTCTGAATATTCAGTCGTCCAAAATATTTACAATGAAGATTAACTTTGGAATGGGATACTTTAAATTATTTATACAGCTAGCTTTTCCTGTGAGAAAAATGATGTATATTGTTATATTCTAAGCAAAAGAATCTGCCTGCAGTGCAGGAGATCTGGGCTCAATCCCTGAATTTGGAAAATCTCCTGGAGAAGGGAATGGCAACCCACCCATATATTCTTGCCTGGAGATCCCATGGACAGAGAAGCCTGGTAGGCTATAGTCCATGGGTTCACAAAGAGTGGGAAACAACTGAGCTACCAACACTCACTTTCAAGCTACCCCTTACTCTCTTGAGATTATATTTAGCATCATTAGAAACTACATTAACCTGATGTAGGTCCCTAAATTATCTTTGTATAAAATCTGAGACTTGAAAGAAAAAGTAGCTGAGGCAACAATGGAAGCTCATCTTAACTGTCCTTGTGTCCAGTCTGTTGCATTAGAATGCAAAAGGCTTCCCCCATTCATCTCCTTTGTTTCTGAGATTTCTTCTATTAGCAGGTAATCCAAATCATAAATTAATCATTATTAAGTTGTTCACACTGGCTACAGAGTTTCTTAACCACTTTGAAAACCTCATCATGGGTAGCTGTGAGGCCAAAAGTGTTACGTTTTCAAGTGCACATGCTGGAGCATGTAGTGTTGACTGAGGTTAAAAAAAACAGTGTTGAGGCACATCACAGAATAACTTACATTGAGTTATTATTTCATTATGGTACCTGCTAATAATTTGAAAAAAATCAGACTACGTTGTCCAGTTGCTTTCATTGCCATCACAAATCAAATCTATTATGAGACAAAGGGACATTTCTTCCTTGGATTTTTCAGCAACTAAATGTCCTAAGGTTAGAGACCACCTCTTTCAGATTTTGGGTTCAGCATTCTACTCAGCAATGGGTACAGAGTAAATAAGGAACGATAATTATACTAATTCATATCTGTTTAATCAAGCATGCATGATCTATGACTCAATATTTAAGCACTTAGGCAGTGATTACCCATAATAATAGCTGCATATGATTCTTCTAATTCCCAAGTTTCATATGCCATCTTGGCTAACTGTTTACAACCATCATCATCTCCTTTCTTCCCCTCATCAACATCAAGTGACTTTTATTGTGTATGTTCTTTACAAAGCATCCTCAGCTATTTTAGAGAAAGAGTCTTTAGACTTATTTTTCCATATTTATTTGCACTTATCACATTTTCTGGTTTCACAGAAGCCTAGCTACTGAAATAATTTCATTTTCCTTTGCCTGATTGCTCAATTATTTTCCCTTTTGCCTAAATTAGTTTGATTTAATGTCATATCAGCACTTTGAATGGCAAGCCTCAATAATATAAATCAAGCATATTCACTGCAGGATGCTATTCCTAGTACCTCACTGATTTTCTGACACATGGTGCCTTCTGGAGCATAGAAAAGGATGGGGACTAGGCTTGAGACTTCAGTGGGACCAGGGTTTAGGCTGGGGCACTTTGCCAAATACATTAAACCTAGTTCCTTTCTTATTCTTCGGTTTCTTTTTTCACCAATTTCCAGGCTTTTGCTATGACCAACCAGATTCTGGTGGAGAAGTCAGTGACAGGTTGGAAAGAGATAGAATATGAAGTGGTCCGAGATGCTAATGACAATTGTGTCACTGTCTGTAACATGGAAAATGTTGATGCCATGGGTGTTCATACAGGTAGGCAAGGAATCTTCAAGCATTATGGTAATGCCTTCAACTCATGTATCTGATGGCTCAAAGCACTTGTTATTAAGTTCCTTTCTTTAAATTAGTATTCTTAGCGGGCACAATAGTGATACAATTGTATACATACATATTTCACAGGATTCAAAATACTCCCATATTTAATTTAATCTTCACAAAAACTCTCTGAAGTAGGGGATGTATTATTATCTTGATTTCACTTGAGGAAGGGGTCAAACATAAGCAATATAGTGAAGATGGAATATGTAAGACTTGATGTTGAGAAGTAGGGCATGAGATTAAGAAGGCTTAAAGCAGACTGAGTTTTAGTCACCAGGTGAATAAGAAAATAGCCACAGTAAATAGAAATAGATGAAATAAATAGGTTTCTCAGCAAGTGAAGCTAGTTAGACAAGAGGGCAAAGATGATGACTTAGGATTTAGAAATGCTAAATTTGAAGGGTGGGTGGAAATCTCTAAAAGAGGTTTGAGAATATGGAGTTGTAATTCAAGAAAAAGGATAAAAATAAAGAAGTTAATGCAAGGTTATTGGAAGTCTTGGTATAAAGGAAATAGTGGAAACTGGAAGCATAGACTGAGTATTCAAGACCATAGATGTAGAAAGAAAACTAGAGTCAATGATCAAACCCTGGGAAACAGATTTATAGGTGGAAGAAAAATAAAGGATTGGTGTTGAAGAAAAAGAAGGGAGTGATAGTTACCAAGTAAGCCAATGTAGGCACAAGTTTTATAAAAGAGCTTTGATTTTGACTGTAGCAAATACTATGAAAGGTCAAGAATGAGGATTCAATGTTGCTTTTGGATATTTAAGAGAACAGTTTGAATGCAAGGTTGGTTATGTGAGCCATGTGGAAAGGAATTATATGGCTGCGAGTGATGAGTAGAACTGGTAAACTTTCAAGAGGTTTTGTCATTAAGGAATGAGAGAGATGTTTTTTGTAACCATCTGGCAGTTGGGGAAGGGGCTTTTTGAGCTTGTAATGATTAGAGCTTGTTTGTAGGTGGAAAGGATGGTGACTAAGGAATAACATATTGAAGATACAGGGGGCTGTGATGGGAGAGAAGTGAGAAAATGGGAAGGGATGTGATACAGAAAATTGATGGATGAGCCTGTATAGGTGAAGAGGAGTTGATATTTTATGGAAGGAATTAGTTGAGAGATGATTTATGATACAGAGAAGAGAAACTGAAGAAGTTAATGTCAATCGAGTAAGTAGATGACTAAGCCTTGATTGCTGGATACATTTGGGAAAGCTTAGAGTGATTTCTGTAAACGTGTCTGAGCTATCATGGCTTCCCTGATAGTTCAGTTGGTAAAGAATCCACCTGCAATGCAGGAGACCCTGGTTTGATTCCTGGGTTGGGAAGGTCCGCTGGAGAAGGGATAGGCTACCTGCTACAGTATTCATGGGCTTCCCCTGTGGCTCAGCTGGTAAAGAATCTGCCCACAATGTGGGAGACCTGGGTTCTATTCCTGGGTTGGGAAGATCCCCTGGAGAAGGGAAAGGCTACTCACTCCAGTATTCTGACCTGGATAATTCCATGGATTGTATAGTCTATTGTCCGAGTAATATAGGTGAAACAATCAGAGGGAACGTGCTTTGTATGTATTTCCTTAAGATAATTCTATTCCCAGCAAACCCTTAGTCTATTCTGTGTCTTGGGTCACGCAAATGGATTGTTAAGTCACTGAGCTGATTTATATATGCTTCCAAATAACAAGTGTTTCCTGGATGTACAGGTGACTCAGTTGTCGTGGCCCCTGCCCAGACACTCTCCAATGCGGAGTTTCAGTTGTTGAGACGTGTTTCAATCAATGTCGTTCGCCACTTGGGCATTGTGGGTGAATGCAACATTCAATTTGCCCTTCATCCTACCTCAATGGAATACTGCATCATTGAAGTGAATGCCAGATTGTCCCGAAGCTCTGCCCTGGCCTCAAAAGCTACCGGGTAAGACCAGAACGATTGACCATGGGTCTGCAGATTCTTTACAGACTGATTTGGAAAAGTGACAGCTAGTGAAAGACTGTGCTGCATTTGCAAATTATAGTCCCCATTTCTGTAGGCTGGCTCCCAGTCACGTCCTCTATGAACGTGGTTATTAATGAGCTTGCTGCCAGATTGAGGCAAATGGTTTTGTGAGCTGGCTTTGTTTGCTGGCTAATCATAAACTAATCAAAATCTGGGTGGTCAAAACCGGCTGTGAAAAATCTGCTTCTTAATTGCACTTTGCAGATGTTGTTAAAAAGTGCAAATTAATTCTTAATTTGAGTCCTCAAGTATCTTTGTCAGGTGTATAGCAAGCGTTAGACAAAAAATATAGTTCTCTTGACTCAAGGATGTAATACACATTATTTTATTTCAGCAAAACTTCGCAAGACCAAACAACATGTGGTTTGTCTATAGGTAAATCTCACAACTAAAGGAATTTATATCTATTTAACAATTGCTAGCAAGCACAACTGGAAGGAAAAGTAATTAATGCCTTTTGTATCTATTAATATATTTAACATCTGGTATTTAAAATCCATGCCATTTATATGAAAATATATTTACCTCTAAAGGTATTTTGGGGGCTTCCTTGGTGGTAGCTCAGATGGTATATAATCTGCCTGCAATGCAAGAGACCCAGATTCAGTCCCTGGGCTGGGAAGAACCTCTAGAGAAGGGCATGGCAACCTTCTCCAGTATTCTAGCCTGGAGAATCCTATGGACAGAGGCTTTATAGTATGTGGGGTTGCAGAGTCGGATATGACTGAGCAACTAAGCACACACAAAGGTATTTTTATGTAGCAACGGTGTTTCATGGAGTGTGTAAGAAGTTTTGACTTAAGAAAGAGTCAGGGAACCTGAATTATCCTTTTTATTCTTCCACTGACTGTGGAACTTTGGATACATCAATATTGTCTCTGTCATTTTTCTCACTTGTTAGATTGGGAAGTTGTACTAAAGGACTCATATATAATTCTATAGTTCTATGAATTGATTTTTCAAATACAATTACCCAAACTGACATTCCAGAAGAGTAAAATCAAGTTTCCAGAATATTAGCTGTGTAAAGAACCCAAAGTTCAAAGATAATTTGGAGACAAAGCAAGGACCCAAACTTTCAAGGACTGCATTTTATGATCATTACATACTCCATTGTTATTATTGTTGATTAGTTGCTAAGTCATGTCCAACTCTTTGCGACCCCATGAACTGTAGCCAGTCAGGTTCCTCTGTCTATAGAATTTTCCAGGCTAGAAAACTGGAGTAGGTTGCCATTTCCTTCTCCAGGGGATCTTCTTGACCCAGGGATCAAACCCGCATCTCCTGCATTGGCAGGCAGATTCTTTACCACTGAGCCAGCTGGGAAGCCATAGTACCAGCTAACTTCACTGTCTTTCCATGTATATATTTTTATAAAAGAATATTCTGTAGATTCTTAGTGAAGGTTATACACAAGTGAGTACTTTATTTATCAAGGAAACTATTGATTTTGGACTGAAAAGTTGAAGGTTGGGAGTTGTAACACTGCATGTCAGGCATAGAGAGTGAACTCTTTTGTGATTCATGCCTCTGTACTTTGTTATGACTCACTATGTTTTATAAGGAGCTATTAAATGTTCATACATAACCAAAAATCAGGTATGCTTTATACCCTGATGTGAAATAATACAAAAATTTCTAAGAAGAGCCAATTTATATTTTGAGCTGTTGTTAATACTTATTGCTGAAAGAAAAAATTGTCTCCTCCTTTACAGTTACCCACTGGCATTCATCGCTGCAAAGATTGCCCTGGGAATTCCACTTCCAGAAATCAAGAATGTTGTATCAGGGAAGACATCAGCCTGCTTTGAACCTAGCCTGGATTACATGGTTACCAAGATTCCCCGCTGGGATCTTGATCGTTTTCATGGAACTTCTAGCCGAATTGGTAGTTCTATGAAAAGTGTAGGAGAGGTGAGTCCTTAGTTAATTCCTCTAGTTCACTCTTCTCAGTTATTTTGTCAAACCCTTAATGTTTTTGAAAGTCTTAAGTTTCCTTGGTTACTGGGTTCTTGACTGGAAGATACTTCAGTTCAGTTCAATTCAGTTGCTTAGTCATGTCTGACTCTTTGAGAGCCCACAGACTGCAGCACACCAGGCTTCCCTGTCCATCACCAACTCCCTGAGCTTGCTCAAACTCATGTCCATCAAGTCGGTGATTCCAACCAACCAACTATCTCATCCTCTGTTGCTCCCTTCTCCTCCTACCCTCAGTCTTTCCCAGAATCAGAGTCTTTTCCAGGGAGTCAGTTCTTTGCATCAGGTGGCCAAAGTATTGGAGCTTCAGCTTCAGCATCAGTCTTTCCAATGAATATTCAGTGTTGATTTCCTTTAGGATTGACTGGTTTGTTCTCCTTGCTATCCAAGGGACTCTCAAGAGTCATTACCAGCACCATAGTTCAAAAGCATCAATTCTTCGGCATTCAGCTTTCTTTATGGTCCAACTCTCACATCCATACATGACTACTGGAAAACCATAGCTTTGACTACAAGGACCTTTGTTGGCAAAGTAATGTC
Source organism: Bos taurus (assembly GCF_002263795.3). NCBI lineage: Eukaryota > Metazoa > Chordata > Mammalia > Artiodactyla > Bovidae > Bos > Bos taurus. The sequence goes on from NC_037329.1 coordinate 98,389,505, forward strand.
TTTGCTTTTTAATATGCTGTCTATATTGGTCATAGCTTTTCTTCCAAGAAGCAAGTGTCTTTTAATTTCCTGGCTGCAGTCACCATCTGCAGTGATTTTGGAGCCCAAGAAAATAAAGTCTCTCACTGTTTCCATTGTTTCTCTGTCTATTTGCCATGAGGTGATGGGACTGGATGCCATAATCAGTTCAACTCAAATTAGTAAACATTTCCTGAGTTTGTCCCTTGGACTGTAAGGAGATCAAACCAGTCGATTGTAAAGGAAATCAGTCCTGAATATTCATTGGAAGGACAGATGATGAAGCTGAAGCTCCAATAATTTGGGCACCTATGTGAAGAACTGACTCATTGGAAAAGACCCTGATGCTGGGAAAGATTGAAGGCAGGAAGACAAGGGGACGACAGAGGATGAGATGGTTGGATGGCATCACTGACTCTATGGACATGAGTTTGAGCAAGCTCCAGGAGTTGGTGATGGACAGGGAAGCCTGGTGTGCTGCAGTCCATGGGGTCTCAAACAGTTGAACACAACTGAGCTACTGAACTGAACTGAACTACTACATATAAACACTGGAATGATAGAAATAGTGAGTGAGATGTAGATAATGGTGACACATTATCTCCAGCTCGTAAATTCAGAATACATTAATAGACCTAAGTATAATATGAATTCAGTTCAGTTCAGTTCAGTTGCTGAGTTCACTCAAACTCACGTCCATCGAGTCGGTGATGCCATCCAGCCATCTCATCCTCTGTCGTCCCCTTCTCCTCCTGCCCCCAATCCCTCCCAGCAAACTGTGGTAAAAGTTAGAACACAGTATTTACAGGCAGGCGTTATGCGAATGCAGTTGGCTAGGGTCAGGGAAAGCCTCAATAGTTATTCCATTGAAAAACGGTGCACTCTTCACTTAATGGATATGAATTTTAATAATGTAAAGTATTGAAAAGCACAAATTTTGAACAAACATGGTTATATATTCTTTTATTGTTACATTTCCTTCTCTTTTATTGAATGTTCTCCATATACTATCATGTACTCAAAAATAATAAAAATTCATGATGAGTTACTTATAGAACTAGTTACTGATACTGAAAATTTTATAAAGTACTTTGAAAATATTTTCTTAATTTGGTAATACTATAAAGTACCTTATTTCTGCTACTCTCTCCTATGCTTAGGCTAGCAAATCTATGAATACATTGTCTAACTCTTCAAATACCACTATGCTTCACAAATTGCATATCTGAATTGGACTAACCTTTTTTTTTATCCTTTTCTTGAGACTCTTCCCTTATTTATAATTAGGTTTGGAGCAGTGTGAAAAGGTTATCTGTTTGACTTTAGTGATCTTTGAATATGCGGCTTGTCACACAACTGACATGAAGATTTACTAAATTGACATTAATGAGAATTCCGGTCTATTTGAGGCCTCATGGAAGTTTACTGAAGGCAGTGTTATGCCTGTTATTATTTTGAATTGTAGACCAAAAATGCATAGCAATCTATTATTCCATGGAAAGAATCAAAGCCAGTGTTTATCCACTGAAAATAACTGGGTAGGCTTTAAGGTTAATTTAAGTTTAGTTCTCACTTGAACTTGTCCAGACCAAGTCAGCATGTGGTTTTCCTAATTGATTAGTGTACAATTAGCTACAAGCTTGTGGGAAGACATGTTGAATTTGTCACGGGGAATTTAGTCTCCATCTATATTCAGAATCTGAATCGATCAGTATTTGTTATGATTCTCAAGGTTGTATTAATATTAATGCTTAGCTGTAAAGAAAGCCAACCTGTCTTGGATACTGACTGCCATTTAAAAATAGTTCTGTTTTTGTGTTAATATATGTCTTTTCTCTTCATTTACTTTTTATTCTAAAGGACATCTGCATGAAAGCAAGATCTTTTTAAGGAAGGGTCTTAATGTTCTGGCCACAGATTCTTTTTTTTTTTGATGCTATGGTTCAGAGCAAGTACAGATGATTTCTTTATCAGTCTCATCAAATCAAGCTAAATTCCCTAAGTGGTAAAAGAGTGACCTAATGATGTTAAAGACTCATTATATCAAAACCATGGTAAAAAGGCAAGGATGACCTATAGGTGATTCATGTTGATGTATGGCAGAAAGCAACACAACATTGGAAAGCAATTATCCTCTAATTAAAAATAAATAATTTTTAAAAAGGCGAGGAAGAAAAATAACTTAAATTTTAGTAGCACCCTTCCTTTATACATCTTGTTCCTAAGTCTTTTCTGAAAAATATTCAGTTTCTAGCTTTGTTACAAATTAAAAATATTCAAGCTATTTTTAAAAATATGAGTCTTAAACCTGTGTTACAGGTCATGGCTATTGGTCGCACCTTTGAGGAGAGTTTTCAGAAGGCATTACGGATGTGCCATCCTTCTATAGATGGTTTTACTTCCCGTCTCCCAATGAACAAAGAGTGGCCATCTGACATCGATCTCAGAAGAGAGCTGGCTGACCCATCCAGCATCCGCATCTATGCCATTGCCAAGGTAGTGTGTGACAAGGGGCCCTGAGCTACCTTTTATTTTCTTTTCACAATATAGTCAGTCTGGACTTCAATGTAAAACTGAATCACAAAGTGGTCTTGAATTCAGGGATTTCTGGAAAGTTTTTAATTCTTTTTAATAGTATTAAACTGGAGATTTATTTCTATGGACTTCATCAGATCATTCCCTAATTAATTAAAAATTTTGTTTCACTTTAAGCCTGGACTTAAGGAGAACATTGCATTATTTTTTAAAGATTTTTTTAATGTGGATTATTTCTAAGTCTTTATGAATGTGTTACAATATTGCTTCTGTTTTATGTTTTGAGTTTTTTCTTTTTTTTTTTGCCAAGAGGAATGTGGGATCCTAGTTCCCTGATCAGGGATCTAACCTGTACCCCCTGCATTGGAAGGTGAACTCTTAACCTCTGGGCTGCCAGGGAAGTTCCAACATTGCAGTTTTTGATCACACAGATTAAATGTTCTTCCCTTTTAGTACAGATGTTATCAATACTCTTAAATATTTGATAAGATTGACTTTTGATTTCCCATCACTCTCATTACTTGCTTATTGAAAAATGGGTAAAATTACATTTTAAAAAGAAATGCATAAAATGGTATCATTTAGTATGTGCTACCTAAGACTCCAGAATGAACTTTATTTATTTGGTGGTTCTTCTGTGTTTAAACAACAAACTCTAGAGAACTACCATGATTATAGGCTTTTCTATGTAATTATTTTATTGTTCTTAGAGAACAAAAAAGCCCCACATTTCTCTCTTCCACTCACCAGTTCCCTTTAATGTAAATGAAATGCCATCTTAATCTCCTTTCATGTTTACTATGCTTAGAGTTTTGAGGTTTCGGTTCATTTGATTTTATAAAAGGTGATTTTGGCAGCTGAGATCTGTCTGGTCAGAAATCCCTGAATTGCTTTTTGACATTTAAGGAAGCTTAGGTATTAATCCTCCAACTGTATCAAACCACACTGAAGCTGCAAAGCCCCACTGACCATTTTATGTGTGTATATGTACATGTGGAATGAGTTGATGAGAATATGAAATTTGTCATGGGAATCTGTCTCTGTAACTTGTCTTTGTGAATGTGTGTGTACTAAGTCACTTCAGTCATGTCTGACTCTTTGTGACCCAATGGGCTGTAGCCAACCAGGCTCCTCTGTCCATGGGACTCTCCAGGCAAGAATACTGGAGTAGGTTGCCATGCCCTCCAGGGGCTCTTCCCCGGGTTGTGGGAATCTTCAAACCCATGTCTCTTGTTTCTCCTTCATTGACAGGTGAGTTCTTTACCACTAGTGCCACCTGGGAAGCCCCAGCTTGTCATTGTGGTGACAAGTGCTGTTAGTGATTTCAAACTCTGCAACTTTTATGCTCATATATAGAAGGAGGGAAGGGAATCTTTTCTTCATTACATTTAATGTATACCTGCCTCATCTTTGTGGCTTCTAAATGCAGAATATTTCATTTCCATTGAAATGCTGAAGTAGTCTGAGAGATACTAGTATTTTTTGAGTGACATTTCTCAGTGTTGAATCTCAAAGTAATAGTTAAAACATTTTTCCATGATGGTAGGAATGACTCTAGTGATTAGAAGTTGTTTTAGAAAGCCATTTCACTTCTTGTTCTTATTTCAGACTTCTGTTTAAAAAGCAACTTGTCACATTTATACATGTATGTATATGTGCATGTGTATGTATGTGTACATATTTTTTTACCAAAGAGCAGTAAATAGATCCCCCCACTTGAGTCTAGTCATCATCCTTCTGCTATTTTGAGGTGGATGAAAAAGGGGAGTATTTCCAAGTTCCTAGTGAGGCTGTAAAACTCAAGAAAGTCTCTCATTCTTTTCTAACAGACTTATAAAGGATGAGAATTCAGGGAAAATGCGTAGAGATTCTTTCTTGTACAGAGAATGAGCATGAAGTGCAGAGCCTGAGGTATAAATGATTGCCTGCCAGCGTGCTGGGAGAAGGAACTGATTTCTGTTTGTTAGAGGTCATCATTACTGTTCATTTCCACAGCAACCAGGAACTTGGTGATTTTGACAAAGAGTGTAAGGAGTGTGGAGGGCTGAAGGGGAAACAGAATGAAGGGAGTGAGTAAATCTTCACTCGCTTTCATGATTCTTAGAAAGGGCAACTTGCTCTGAGGTCTGATTTTTGCAGCAGTCTTATTTCAGGATGACTGGATCATCACCTCTTTTGATTTGGGGAGCATACAGGGCATTATTTTAGATTTGGTGAACATTAGAGTAACCTCAAGTGTGTTTGGGGTCATTATGATCTTCATTACAGCTGTGTGACATGGCAAAGTTGCAGCGCTTGAAAGACAGGCAGGATCTGTTTGAAACTGTGCATGTGATTCTAGTTGTCCTTTCTCACAGTAAAATGACTACAGATTCTGAGTCTCCATCAGTTGCATGATAATTACTGTGTGCAACTGTATGAAAATGTCCTTTAGTCTGTCCGTAGTGACACTGCCTTAAGGTTCTACCCCCTCACAGTGTTGATGGCCAAATAGCTAATTGTCCCTTTAATCACTTGGCAAATAAGGCAGAATTAAGTCTTTGGGAATCTGGCTGTAGTTAGAGGGAGAATTAAACAAACAAACAAAAAACAGAAATGGGTTTAGGAAAAAAAACATGTCTTTGAATATTCACATTAGAAGTCATTTTATTTTAATCTATAGAATTATGAGTTATGTTGTTTCTCAACATGTATGATCATGGTTTCTCTGATTCTAGAAATGAGTAAATTTTTAAAAAAAATTTAGCTCTCTGAGTTGAGATATAACAGCCATTATTAGTTGCATATATTTCTTAATGGGATTTAAAACTATAGTGTGCCATTCTAAAATATGGGTTTTGAAGTATTATGTGATTATCGCTTTTCATTGAGTATAAATGTGTATATAAACATTGCAAAAAATAAGAGTAGACATCTTTTGAAAGTGAAGGTTTTGGCTTTGAGAGTTTATCTCTTTTTTCAGCTATCTTTTGTACTCAGCTTAATGACCCATAGTTGTAATTTTACTTTTGAGAAATTGCTAAAGTAAGCTTGAATAAAAAGCTGAGCTGCCTATCAGAAGTTATTACTACATTGTTTTGGAGTATATTAGGATATTGTAAAATGCCTGTCTTAGGACAAAAGTCATAGTAACTGATTCAAAATAATTTTTGTTTGTTTGTTTGAAGTGTCTCTGTGAGGAAATGTTTGAGAGAAATAACACCAAGCCAGATATGATTCATAAATTCTCAATGACTGGTTTGTGTGACTATGGAATGAAGTGATAAAAATTTGTTAAATATGAGAAAGGGTAATTATCCAAAATACAAGTTAAATGATCATTATATTGATTCTACATTTTCTTAGCAGTTTGGCACAACTATAGTTTCAAGAGATTCTCCTTAATGCCAAAAAGATGTAGCAGATTTAGAACATAATTGGTAACACAGTCATGTAAAAAGCCAGGATGCAGAGCCTGTTAGAGGGGTTTTTCTGAGCAGACGCTGCTCTGATTAACTCAGGGCACCTCCTTTGTATCCCATTTGTAGATATAGTTGGCAGTATCTGTAGGTTTATTGGGAGAAACGTCAATGATATGATATCAGTTTCATTCTCAGCCTGTAGCCTCAGGCTCTCTGAGTAACATGGAGAGGAATGCCTGCCATGTTTTTAACCAAATAAGACATTTATGAGATATTTGCCAAAGAAAGCATCTCTTCTCCTTTTGGCAGGCCTTGGAAGACAACATGTCACTTGATGAGATTATGAAGCTCACATCCATTGACAAGTGGTTTCTGTATAAGATGCGTGACATTTTAAACATGGAAAAGACACTGAAAGGGCTCAACAGGTAAGGCCCTAGTGCTCTGATTCACTCCAGGTATCTTCTGTGCAATTTTGTCTTTCTTTCCCCCTTACATGTTTGGCCAAAATTCTGCTTCAGTGAAATAAACAGTGTCAATGTTGGAAAGACATAGCCATAGTCAGAAGAAATGGCAGCTTTTAGATGTTTACCTTTTGAAAGGCATCTATTAATAATTTTATTTCTCTTCTACCCTTTCTCTTGCCATGAAACATAGTGATGTTTTTATTAGGTCATTTGAATTTACGAAAATCTATGTACATTTATGAATTGTTGTGCTATATAATTACTAAATATGACCTTCGTGTGTCCTAAGTTGCTTCAGTCGTGTCCGACTCTTTGCCACCCTATGGACTAGCCTGCCAGGCTCCTCTGTCCATGGGATTCTCCAGGCAAGAATACTGGAGTGGGTTGCCATGCCCTCCTCCAGGGGATCTTCCAGATCCAGGGGTCAAACCTGCATCTCTTAAGTTTCCTGCATTGGCAGGTGGGTAATTTTACCACTAACGCTGCCTGGGAAGCCCTTCAAACATGACCTAGATTTAAATTTTATTAATAATAATGAAACTATTTCTGCTTTCTATACATTTTCCAAATGCTGAAATCTGTTTTTCTCTTTTAACATCAACCTACTCATTTCTGTGTCTAGAGTGAGCAAGCATATTCCTCTTGCATTCTACTGATATTTTTAATCTTAGGACATCCAGTTAATCATACAAATAAGCCACACTCAAATTTTTGTTAATAGACTTTTACCTCTCAGTAATTTGCATTTTTATCTCCTTCATGACCAATTATTTGAAAATTTTTATTTCATGTTCAGAATATTCTGATAATGTCAGTGCGTTAAAATCTACATTTTTCTATTTCCTGAGAATGTTTGTAGAGGCTACCCAGGCATATGAGTCACAATAGATTTTAAACTTGGATCTGTGATAATAGGAGCATGTATTACCAATTTAAGAAAGACAGTGTAATTCTCTTTAGCTTGTCTCCTTTAAGAAGGCTTTGAAATACACTACTATTGGAAAAAAAAAATCTCACCTACAAGCCTAGGCGTATGTTTAGAGAGGGAAAATTTTTGCTTGCAGAAATTATTCTCAAATGATTTTAGGAAATGTAAAAGAATTAATCGCTTAAAATGTTGAAGACAGAGGAAGCTCTCAAAGCCTAATTTTCTCAACTATTTAGAAACTGCAATATATAATTGGGTTACTGGGTTTACCTAAAAAATACACAAACTGGGCAATGAAAAAATTTTGCCTTTTTTTTTTTTTTTGAGCAAAATGAAGTTCTTTTTCATCTATTCAACAATCACCCACAACAAATGCTTAGTTTTGAAAATGGGGGATTCCAATCTGTCAAAAATGAAACTAGCAATAGTTGCTTGTAGATCATCCTTTGTAGTGATCACATAAAATGAACAGTAGATTGAAGTTAAGAATTGAGCCTATACATTCGTCTTAGAATTTTGCTGACTTAAGGTTTGCTTTCTTGGTTTACGATGCCAGCAGAACTTCTGTGTTGAATTATAGTCTGTTCCACTGTTTTCAGTTTCAGACAACTGATTTCAAATGCCTATGAAACCATTCCAATTAAGCCACATGAGGGTGCTAGAAACATACAGTATGCCAATCGCAGCAGTGGAAGAGACCTGGGGTGAAAAACAGCAGATGTTATTGTGATTTAAATTTCCACTTGATATACATTCTGATTTTTGGACAAATTCAGTGTTTTAATTGAATAGTTTTTGTTACAACCAGAAGGTAGGTTGAAATTCTAACTAAGCAGAAATAAGTGTATATTGATAGTGAAAAAGCTGCTTGGAGGCTTATTAGAATCACTCACTGTTGTAGATCACCTACAACATTGCTCTGATTTCAACATTCTGTTGTATTTTTTGCTGTTAATTTGACATTTTAAAATAAAGTCCCCATTTTCTGGTGTAAATATAATTGTAAGTAGAGATTTTTCTATTGGTAATAATGACCTACAATAAATTTTTTAATGTAAAACTTAATAATTTAAAAGAATCTAAAACATAGTACTTAACAATTATCTCTTGTTTCAAGACCTCAACAGAAGATCCATGGTGTTGGTAAACTTAAAACTGAACTTATTATTATGTGATGGACACTTCATTGTTTATTTTTTAAAGTATCTTAGATGCACACATAGAAGTTTGATAACGATTGTTATTTAGAGAAGTTGGATAAATAAAATAAGAATAGATGGCTACTGAAGCTACCTGTCTCAATCATTCTGTGTTACATTGAGATCTGAAGTTGGAAGGATATTGTAGCTGATGGAGGGTGAGTGTAGGACTTGGAGGTTTTTTTGTTTGTTTGTTTGTTTGTTTTCCCCCTATTTTGATTATCTTCATGATTACCCTGGATTATGACATCTTCCAGTATTTTTTTTTTAGCCTCTAAATATCCAAGGAAGCTTGGTCATTGAGGCAGATACTACTCAAATAGTGATAGTTCTCTAATAACATTTGTTATTATTCATCTCAGTTAAGTATTGCCAGTTTGGAGGAAAGTCAAGGTCAGCTGCTTCATTTTTATCTGTGGTTCACTTTGTTTCAAAATCTCAACTGCTTCCATGTTGGAAAGGCTGATGTTAGATGTAGGCCCAGGAAGTAGCTATTTATTTGGTCTGATTTGGGCCAACTCCCAAATTCTCTTACCTGATCATATCCCTGGTACCTGTGTGCCCAGGTCCCTCAGCAACTTTCTTCTAAGTTCCTGGGAAAATAGGTAATGGGAATCTTAATTAGGAGAAAAGGAGAAACTTAAAGAGAGGATAAAGTATAGAATTATAGGCATTTGTTAAATTTCAGCTGGTTCCTGCCTTGTGCATTGGAAGGAGTATATTCTATAGAACCAGTCAGATGGGTGCAGTCTTACCCACTGTGGAATCACGGGCATGTCACTTCCCTCAATTCTCCAACCTCTTCCTGCTAATGTCTGCTTTATAGTTTTGTTTTGCAGCTTAAATAATATAAACACAAAGGATCCCTTGCACAAGATGAGTGTCCAGGAAAGTTTTCTCTATGCCCCCTGAAAATGAAAATGTTACTTGTTATACTGAAGAGTATTTTGTGATTTTAGATATATGCTCATTTTCAGAGTCATAATTTGCATTTGTATATATATTTTATAATGTATCATTTCTTAACTTTCTTTATGATGCATTGTCACTTATTTTCATACCAAATGTATTCTTATAAGGAAGCAATGATAGCTAGTGGTACAAATGCCATTCTTATCAAAAGATCAATAATACTCGATTATACTAATGAACAAATATTCCCAATCATGCTAAAGTTTTTCTAAATGCAATAAACACATTCACTAGCAGAAGATGAGACTAGCACTTAGATTGACAGCAGCCTATTACTTGTATTTATACATAGTCACCTGAAATGAAGCTCAGAATTTTAATTCCAAATGGAATACCCATGTATTAGGTATATATGTGGATGCCCACAGATTAGAGTAGAGAAAAAAATAAAAAACAACAACACAGTGATTGTCGCAAGGTTAGCACTATGGAAATAACTGATATGTTTTATGTGTCTGTTACAAAGTAGAAATTACAGTTTTCTTATTTTCTTAAAGGGTGGAGATTAACCTGTATCATGTTGAGGATGAAGTATGAAATCCTAGTCTTATTCAATGATAAGCCAAGTTAGGTGTTAGAATAATGAACTCAGTACCCCAGGTCTGAGTGCTTGCTTTCATCAGAACTCAGTTTGCTGTCTTCAGTGTATGAGCATAGCAATGGCAATGGTCTGGAAACTTCCAGAGCAAATATCCATTCTTCCCAACTTTGGTGTTAATCATTATTCAGACAGCTTCAGCAAAAAAAAAAAAAAAGAAGAAAAAAAAATTCTCTTCTATACTTCAGTTCACTGACTTTCTCTTTTTCTTTTTAAATTGTTTGCTGCTGCCCAAGGGTGTGCTAGGAAAGTTGACTGTCTTAGGCTTTCCCCAAATTTATAAGCCGGTGTAGTGGCATGAATCTACCTAGAATGATAACATATTTCACAGTGGATTTCTTTAGTTTTGAAGAGTTTCTCTTAATGTGATGAGTTGTGTCATGAAGGATTCCAATGCATATTACACTTATGTACTGGGATTTATATGTTTGATCTATTAACTTCACGTTACCGGATCACTTAGCAAGAAGTTTAAGAAAAACTAAGCTCGTCAGAATTTTCTGTGTAACTGCAACATTTACAAAACCTTTCTTCAATGGCCTTCACTATCAAGCTATACAGACTTTAGTATATCTGTTTTTCTTATACTCATCTTACCAACACTGACTCTTTCACATATAATGTGAAAGTGAAAGTTGCTCAGTCATGTCTGACTCTTTGCAACCACATGGACTATACAGTTCATGGAATTCTCCAGGCCAGAATATTGGAGTGGGTAGCCATTCCCTTCTACAGGGGATCTTCCCAACCCAGGAATCAAACCCTGGTCTCCCACATTGCAGGCAGATTCTTTACCAGCTGAGCCACAAAGGAAGCCCAAGAAGATATATTGCTCCTCCCATATAGCATTTTCACTAGAATAAAAATATGTTTATTTTGATCTATTAAAGATTACAAAAGTCTCACCTGAAATTCTCTCCTCCATTGGTTCATAGGCAGATTCAGTTTTAGTTGTTCAAATAAAACTGGATTGGAGGACAGAATGACCGGTACTGTAAGTCAAACCGATAAATATGTCAAATGTCTTTATCATTAGATTCTCTTGACATAGCTGGCTCTCTAAAGTAACAAAAGAATGGATTTAGAACTTTATTAATATAGAAATCTGAATTTTGATTCAAACACATTCCAAGTTTAAGATATTGGGTTGGTCAAAAAGTTCCTATGGTTTTAAGTAAAAGTTAAAGACAGTTTTCATTTTCACCAAGAACCTTATTTAACAACGTATTCACTTAACAAACAAACTTTGACCAAACCAATAATATGTGTGTAAGTTTGTGTGTATACATATACACATTTATGTATACATTAGGGGTTTAATAGCAAATATTCTAGGTTCTGGAGTTCAATTCTATCATTTATTAGCATGGGATATCAAGAGCCTCAGTTTAATATTTATGAAATTGGGATGATTATTGACCTTCTTAGGTTGTGGTAAGGATTAACTGTAATTAGAACAGTGCCTGATATATAGTCAATGAATTCAGTGATTAATATTAGGTTGGGAACACACACACACACACACACACACATTTAGGTTTGTAAAAATGTAGAAAGGTAGATTATATAACATCTGGAGGAAACAGATTACATGTAGTAGATACTTCCAATTCAGTAACAGTATTTGATAAAAGGATGATAATCCCATATCACAGATCTAGCATCATCATAGAACTAATACATTTGATAAAGGTTTCAACAATATTAATAATTAATAGCTAAGAACAGGTACAAAATATCACTTTCACTATAAATAAGAAAGTTAACTGTAGGAAAGCTTCTTTGTCAGCAAGAACTATTTTAAGACACTACACTCCAAACCTTTTTATTTATAATTCCAGGTTGAATTAACAATTTTAGATTGAAAGATAATCATGGTTGTGTCTCATGATTAAAAATCCCAATCTGAACAGGCAAGAAAAAAATGTGAATGTGCTAATTACCAGTTTTGAACATCTGCTTATAATTCTTTTTAATTTTTTTATTTCCTTATTTTAATTTTTAGGTTCTTTTGTTATTTCTGACTGACATGTCTAGCTCAAGAATTTTCTTATACCCTTCTAAATTGTATAATTTTGCTTTTTTACTGGCTAAAACTAGATTGAATTAAGTTTTGAGTCCTTCTTTCAGTTATTAGCTTAAAGAAGGCAGCTAGCCATTGCTTGTGTTGTACCTTGGTAAGTCGCCAAATGGAAAGTTTCCACCATTTCTGATGACTGTTCTTTTGCATTTCATTCAAATTGGGCAGTTTTCCCAGTATGGTCCATTTTGCTGTTTTGTTTTTTTTTTCCCTCACAATGCTGCTATATATGTTAGTAACATAATGCTTGACTGTTTAAAAGGACTCTGCTTTCGTCCACTTTAGATGTTCAAAAGTAGAGGGCGTGACCATTGTGATACAGTTTATACCATATATAATATATAATACATTATACCATATATTGGGGAAGGCAATGGCACCCCACTCCAGTACTTCTGCCTGGAAAATCCCATGGATGGAGGAGCCTGGTAGGCTGCAGTCCATGGGGTCGCTCAGAGTTGGACAGGACTGAGTGGCTTCACTTTCACTTTTCACTTTCATGCATTGGAGAAGGAAATGGCAACCCACTCCAGTGTTCTTGCCTGGAGAATCCTGGGGACGGCGGAGCCTGGTGGGTTGCCGTCTATGGGGTCACACAGAGTCGGACACGACTGAAGTGACTTAGTAGCAGCAGCAGCATGAAGCTAAGATTTAGATTTATTTCTAAAATAATTATTTTTTAATGTTTATTGGAGTATAGTTGATTTACTTTATTAATTGTTGATATAAGCTTAATTTACTTTGAATTAATGTGCAAATTGTTTAGATTTTGCCCACTATTCATGTGTTGGTTAATTATTAATTCTGATAATATTAATATCTCGTCCCTCTATACTGCCCACTTATTGCTGTACTCAGTGTAGTAAAAAAGAGGAAAGTGTGCTTTTGAAGGACACTAATTTTCATCTGAGCATCTCAGTGTTCAGTGTGATAAACTACATCCATTGATGGGTGCTGAAAAGTCATAGGTGTGCCTATAGCTTAGGAAAACAATCTAGGGCAAGCCTGGTGAGTTCCACTTGGGCATTCAAGTGCTAAATTGAGCTCAGTAAAGTTGGCCATTTCCCTGCAGCCGCAAACTTCTGGCAGATGTAATAATTCAAGTATCACCTTAGCTGGAACACTCCCTTTGAATGTCCTCTTCTACATGTGTTAGTTTCTATTGACTTTTTATGTAACTTGCTCAGGAGGCATGGCAAAACCAGACAAGAACGTTTTTTGCTTGTATTTAATTGAAGTTTTCAAGGGAGAAGTGTTACCTAAAAGTTATTAAAACTTAGGCACAACTACTATGTACAAAATAGTAACTAATGAGGACCTACTGTTTAGCTCAGGGAACTCTACTCAGTGATCTGTGGTGACCTAAATAGGGAGGAAATCTAAAAAAGAGTGGGTATATGTCTATGTATAACTGAATCACTTTGCTATACAGCAGGAAACTAAAACAACATTGCAAAGCAACTATACTCTAATAAAATGTTTTTAAAAAACTTAAGCATAAGACAGAGAAGGGTCAGTACATTCTAAAGATAATTTTTACTTTCTGGTAGAAAAAATAGCATTAAGCAAATATCTTTAAAGTGTATTAAATATAGAAGTGACTTAGAGAAGGAAATATATATTTCATTATGTATAACATATAATACATGTTATATTTTTATGATCCTCTATTATGATTTATGGGGCTTCCCAGGTGGCTCAGTGGTAAAGAATCCACCTGTCAATGTAGGAGATGCAGATTTGATCTCTGGGTTGGGAAGATCCCCTGGAGAAGGAAATGGCAGTCCATTCCAGTATTCTTGCCTGGGAAATCCCATGGACACAGGGACCTGGCAGGCTACAGTCCACAGGGCCACAAACAATCGCACATAACTTAGCATACAGGCACTATTACTTTGCTTGTGGTATCATATATTGTTTTCTCCACTACAGTCTGTGGAAATTCATATATACATATATGTATATACACACTAGGTATGTGGCTCTGTATTATTTTGAATGTAGAATGAGAATAGAAATTGTTGCTCACTTTAGTGGAGCCCATTGATCTGATTTGCAGAAAATAGTTTGTGTCCTCTGACTTCATTATCAACTCATACAACATATCTAAGTCTCAGTTTCACTCTAGTTTTAAAAAATATATTGTTTTATTTCACTATTAATCGTGCTGCTAAGATGAATATATAATATATTATGTATAAACTAATTGACTCAAAAGCAAAATAATTTTATTAGTTACTATATATTACTAGCCAATGATTTTAATCTTGAATACCCTAAACCATTTATCTAACAAAGAATACTAAATACTGGACCTTATATAAAATAGTTATTTTTTCTCTGTAAAATAGGAACATTTCTATGGGAATTTCCATGCCTGTGAACTAATGCAAAAAAATACTTTTCCTTTTAAATTTGTTTTTATGTTCCACGTGTTCAGTTTGGTTCAGTCACTCAGTTGTGTCCGACTCTTTGTGACCCCATGGACTGCGGCACACCAGGCCTCCCTGTCCATCACCAACACCCAAAGTTTACTCAAACTCATGTCCATTGAGTCAGTGATTCCATCCAACCATCACATCCCCTGTTGTTCCCTTCTCCTCCCGCCTTCAATCTTTCCCAGCATCAGGGTCTTTTCAAATGAGTCAGTTCTTCACATCAGGTGGCCAAAGTATTGGCCATGTGTTAAGATAGGATATTTCATGCAATGTCACAGATTTGACAGGCCTCTATTAATTTCAACTAATAATGTATTATATTGGTTACATCTTGAATAAAATTTCACATTAAACATTTAATGTCCTGAGAAATCTCATTGAATTTATTAAACAATGTTTTAATTGTTTTGACAAATAATTATGCATTTTGAAAGTATGTGAGAGAACTTGAATCTTATATGGGCAAGATTCATGTTTCATTTAAAATATTTTCAGAGTGATGGCCACATCACTCATAAAATAAATATTATTTATTTTCTGCACATGTTTGATAGTTCCAAAACCCTTAGGTTAATTTAAAATAACATATACTCATACTTTGTATGTATATATTTATGTATCTATTAATTGTCAGGACTTAACAGATTTTCCCTATGTCAATATCAGTGATCTCAGCTTGATAGGATGTGTATTTGCTTGATGACATTTCTCTTTATTAGGAAATGTTATTAGACCAAATGGTATTGTTAGTTCCCTTCAGTGGGTTTGTAACCTATTTTTGAAAATTTATGTAACCTTCAAATTTTGATTTGAAGATTTGTATACACTTAGGTATATGTAAGATAGGATGCTTTTAATGGACCAACAAGAGGCAGAAATGCAAAGCCAGGAAAGTACGTGCGTGTGTGCTAAGTCACTTCAGTCATGTTCAATTCTTTGTGACCCCATGGACTGTAACCCACCAGGATCCTCCATCCATGAGATTCTCCAGGCAAGTCTATTAGAGTGGGTTGCCATGCCCTCCTCCATACGGAAGTAGAATACAGGTTAAAAACCAAAGCTCTAAGACCTTTGTGTACGTTATCCAAGTCACAGTTTAAGAGTTCATATGTATGGATCCCTACCCCATAATTTATAAACAAAATTATGACTCAGAATATTTAAGTAAATTTTTCAAGATTTCAGGGGAAGTGCATATTGAATTCAGGATTTTGGTTCAGGACTTTCGGAATCCAAGGACAGTGTCTTTTCTTCAATATATACCTATGTCATAGGAACCAAAGGAAAAGAGAATTATGAATAAATAATATAGGAAAAGATACTTTTTAACAGTATGGCATGGTTTAGGGAGAGCAGAAAGGGAGAGAATTGATCAAGTCCATCAAAATTGATGATGGGGAGGTAGGAGTAGGAGCTAGATTATAAGGACCAGATGTGCAATGAGAAAGAGGAAGTAGGTAAATGGATAAATTCTACTTCAGTTCAGTTCAGTTCAGTCGCTCAGTCATGTCCGATTCTTTGTGACCCCATGAATCACAGCATGCCAGGCCTCCCTGTCCATCACCAACTCCTGGAGTTTACTCAAACTCATGTCCATCGAGTCGGTGATGCCATCCAGTTATCTCATCCTCTATTGTCCCCTTCTCCTCCTGCCCCCAGTCCCTCCCAGCATCAGAGTCTTTTCCAATGAGTTAACTCTTCGCATGAGGTGGCCAAAGTATTGGAGTTTCAGCTTCAGCATCAGTCCTTCCAATGAACATCCAGGACTGGTCTCCTTTAAGATGGACTGGTTGGATCTTCTTGGAGTCCATGGGACTCTCAAGAGTCTTCTCCAACACCACAGTTCAAAAGCATCAATTCTTTGGTGCTCAGCTTTCTTCACAGTCCAACTCTCACATCCATACATGACCACTGGAAAAACCATAGTCTTGACTAGATGGACCTATGTTGGCAAAGTAATGTCTCTGCTTTTCAATATACTATCTAGGTTGGTTATAACTTCCCTTCTAAGGAGTAAGCATCTTTTAATTTCATGGCTACAGTCACAATCTGCAGTAATTTTGGAGCCCAGAAAAATAAAGTCTGTCATTGTTTCCGCTGTTTACCCATCTATTTCCCATGAAGTGATGGGACCAGATGCCATGATCTTTGTTTTCTGAATGTTGAGCTTTAAGCCAACTTTTTCACTCTCCTCTTTCACTTTCATCAAGAGGCTTTTTAGGTCCTCTTCACTTGCTGCCATAAGGGTGATGTCATCTGCATATCTGAGGTTATTGATATTTCTCCCAGCAATCTTGATTCCAGCTTGTGCTTCTTCCAGGCCAGTGTTTCTCATGATGTATTCTGCATGTAAGTTAAATAAGCATGGACCTTTGTTGACAAAGTAGTATCTCTGCTTTTCAACATGCTGTCTAGGTTGGTCATAACTTTCCTTCCAAGGAGTAAGTGTCTTTTAATTTCATGGCTGCAGTCACCATCTGCAATGACTTTGGAGGTCCCCCCCCCCAAATAAAGTCAGCTACTGTTTCCTGCTATTAACATCCTCCAATTAAACTGTAAATTCCATTATGGTAAATTTCAAAGGCCATAACGTCTTACTTTACTTTTATTAGGAGATTTTTCTTAAGAGCTTTTGCTGATTTATGTGATTGAAGAATGGAGTTCACCATTCTAAAGTATTGTGTCAATTCTAGAATAGATATGAATGGCTTCCAAGTCTTTATTTACTATATATTTTCTTGGGAATTGATCTTGCATAAAGTAAAACTCAATGATGTTTGTATGATAATTTTCCCATTAAATGAATGAAAATATATTCTTGGATATATTTTCCAAGAAATGTAAAATCAGAATATAAAATCAGAAAGTAAAAATCAGAATTTCTCAATCAATCTGCAGAAGGGAAATTGGAGTGGAAGAAAATGTATTATAATTCCTGATTGCCCAAGGGACTCACAAAATTATTAGTTGGCAAATATGTAGTGCAAAATATAAGCTCTGTGTTGGAAGACACTGGAAAGCAGCATGTCTAGGTTCTCATTATTTAAGTGACTATATATTTACTAGGAGGGTCTTCCCAGGTGGTGCTAGTGGTAAAGAACCCACTTGCTAATGCAAGAGATTTTAAGAGACATGGGTTTAATCCTTGGTTGGAAAGATCCCCTGGAAGAGGTCATGGCAACCCACTCCAGTATTCATGCCTGGAGAATCCCATTGACAGAGGAGCCTAGTGGTCTATAGTTCATAGGGTTGCAAAGAGTTAGACACGACTGAAGTGACTTAGCATACACATAAGCACACACGTATTTACTAGGAAGGCTCTGAATAAACTGTTTTCTAATAAAAGGGGATTTATCTAATTATTTTTCATTGTCAAATAGGGATTTTATGCACTGGGAGCATTATAATACTTAACATGGGCATTATAAACTCTATTGGGAATGAGCTACAATTAAGAAAGCTTTGATTTTAAAAATTATCTAAGTCTTCAAAATTGCAAATTTTTAGAAAAGTTTTTATAAGGAATATTCATAAATATGTAGAGTGGTAGCGAAGGCTATGATTTAATTAACCAGCAAACACAGCTAAGGCAAAAGTACATAGCTATAACATTTATAATACAGAGATTTATATTTCTCTTGTGACAAAGTACATTTCTGTTATGATACAGTTGTAAAATAATTACTATTCTATTTTTGTAGAAGGTGAAACTGAGTCACACAGAGGTGTGTGTCCTGCTTTATGTCACACCAGTCAGAGGGAAGCAATAAATCTAGCCCAGGGCTTCTGCCTTCAGTTCTAGTCACTAACCCTTTTTAAAAGCTTCTTTGTAGAGATATGACTTTTAAATCAGACAGCTGGAGATCAGTTCCTCCTTAGCTGTCAAGTTGCGAGCTGCATGTTTTCCTGCCTGGATTGTTGACCTCACTTAGAGCAGAAGCCTTGTAAGAGATGTGCCCTTCTCTAGAACTCTTGTGAGGAAAACATGAGGGCCTGGCAGGGAGAAAGCCTTGGTGAGTCACCTTAAAAGATGTAAACAGAATTTTCAAGGGTATGGAGAGCTAGCATAAGAATTTTCTTTTTAAATTTTGCTGTATTTATAAGACAGACATCTCTCTCTCTCTCTGTGTATGCACATATACGTACAAATACGTATATTTCTTCTTTAAATGGAGGGGTGAGAGTTTAAAGCTCCTGAAGTATACAATGGAAATTAAACTTAGTCAAAATAGTCTGCTTGAGCAATAATTACAGATGCTAGATAATCCCTCTCTGGCTCCCAGGATTTTTCACCTGCTCATTCATTCCTGAAATGCCTTAGTGGGTGTAAGACCACCGCATGTACGCTGGAAGCTGAAGTGGGTGATGCCTACCTCGAGGAGTGAGGCAGTGGCCTTGACTTCTGACAGCGGAGTAAATGCCTGAGTGAACATTATCTCCAGGAGATTGTTTATGCTTTGCAGTAGATATGAAGTATAGTGGGCCTTGCCCCCTCAAGATCTGGATACAGGAATGCTACAGAAAGAGGGAGGAGACAGACAACCCAAGATGCTAAGGCCACGTTTAGGGGACTTGCCAATCTTGTTCTGCTAAACTCCTGTTGCTTCTCCTCTACCTCCTCTTCCCCTTTCTCCTCTCTTGTGCCTGCTCCTTCCCCTTTTCCTTGTCTTCTGGCCTTGGCATTTATGAAGCACTTATTACCTAATTGGCATGTGCTAAACACTTGACATGTTTATCATTTCATCTGATTAATGAGATTTTTATCTTAGTGTAGTTAGTTGGAGCCTAACTCTAGATCCAGCCAGTAATATTGGCTTATCTCAGGCTTCGTAGGCAATTAGGCACTATTTGCCTATGTAAATATAGTGATGGTAATGTAAAGGCCATCACACGGTTATGTTGATATTACACACACTGCCTCATACTGCACCTGCTATCTATCTTTGGCTGATGGTCTGGTTTAATTGACCATCCTTTGCTCTAGCTAGCTTGAAGTGGGGGCTACTGAGTTAGTTCTTGAATCTACAGTCATAAGTATGAAATAGATGAGAATTTTTGCTATCTGGATATTATATGTCTTCTTCTGAAAAACTCTCAGTGACAAAGATTTTTGACTTCCATGTGGGTGGTAATCCTCAAATTAACATAGATCTAGTGTGACATGGTACCAGGACTTTAATCTGAGAATTTTTCCACATCCTCCTGAAAATGGCTTCAGATTTTTCTCCTTCCTAGAAAAGGTTTACATTTTCTTATTCAAGAACTGGGGAATATTGGTCAAAAGTTATTTCTACATATGTTACACTTAGCAAGGAAAAAAAAAATCTAAGCAGGCAATGGCACCCTGCTCCAGTACTCTTGCCTGGAAAATCCTATGGATGGAGGAGCCTGGTAGGCTGCAGTCCATGGGGTCGCTAGGAGTCGGACATGACTGAGCGACTTCACTTTCTCTTTTCACTTTCATGCATTGGAGAAGGAAATGGCAACCCACTCCAGTGTTCTTGCCTGGAGGATCCCAGGGACGGGGGAGCCTGGTGGGCTGCCGTCTATGGGGTCGCAAGGAGTTGGACACGACTGAAGCGACTTAGCAGCAGCAGCAGCAAGCAGTAGTTATCAGTAAATAGGCTTCATGTAATTCTGGGCTTCCCTGGTGGCTCAGACGGTAAAGAAACTGCCTGCAATGTAGGAGACCTGGGTTCAATCTTGGGTCAGGAAGATTCCCTGAAGGAAGAAATGGCAACCCACTTCAGTATTCTTGCCTGAGAAATCCCATCATCAGAGGCGCTTGGTAGGCTACAGTTCATGGAGTCACAAAGAGTCAGACACGACTGCATGACTAACACACAAAATTCTAAGTAACAGTTTCTAGAAGTCAAAGGAAGTCACATATTGAAATTTATAATACGTTTGTTTCTTGGACAACATATGTGACATTTGAAAAACTCCTCTGTGAAAACATGACTTGTTTTTTTTAAGATTTTAATTTTTTTTTGGTATGGATCATTTTTAAAGTCTTTGTTGAATTTGTTACACTATTGCTTCTGTTGTTTATGTTCTGGTTTTTGATTGCAAGGCATATGGGTGGGATCTTAACTCCCCAACCAGGGATCAAACCCTCATCCCCTGCATCGGAAGTTGAAGTCTTAACCACTGGACCTCCAGGAAAGTCTCATGCTTTAAACAAAGATGATGGATAAATTTTAAAATATAGGGCTTCCAAATAAACTTGTTTGTGAAATAACAAATTTTTTAAAATATCAAAGAATACTCATTTAGTGTCAATTTTCTACTGGATCCTTATACAGTATTTCTTTTTATCTTTGGATTTAAATTCTGGATGTATAACAAACCTATGTTTATAGAAAAATCTAGGATTTTGCTTACTGAATACTCTCTTAATTTTTTAAAAAAGAATACACTGAATTCATTTAAAATTATGAATAAATTTGCTAAGCAGAAATAATAGGAGCACTATCCCATAGTATAAACTTCGCCTTTTAGCTCAGTCTGATCAGGTAAAAGCTATTTCTTTAATAAAAATATGCTCTTTTGAGTGTAGCAGAGAACTTTTTTATATACTAGTAAACATGGTGGCTCTGTGGTAAAGAATCTGCTGGCAACGCAGGAGATGCGTGTTTGATCACTGGGTTAGGAAGATCCTCTGGAGGAGGAAATGGCAACCCACTCCAGTATTCGTGCCTGGCAAATCCCATGGACAGAGGAGCCTGGCAGGCTACAGTCCACGGAGTCGCAAGAGAGTCAGACACTCCTGAGGGACTGAGCATACACATTCATAGGACACAATTATGAGATTATAATCCACAGTATATAAATATACCAGATTAAAAGTTATATAACAATATTTCTGGATTATTGGGATTGCTAAAGATTGGTTAAAAATGAACATAGGATTCAGGAGTTTAAAAATATTCTACTTAAAGATACCTATAATATAAATTTCTCATAGTATTTTCTTTTGTGTTTTGATTTGTTGCTCGTAATACCCTTTAAAGTGAAGTATAATTTTGTGTGTCATCAGCACT
Organism: Bos taurus; assembly: GCF_002263795.3. Taxonomy (NCBI): domain Eukaryota; kingdom Metazoa; phylum Chordata; class Mammalia; order Artiodactyla; family Bovidae; genus Bos; species Bos taurus. The sequence goes on from NC_037329.1 coordinate 98,411,184, forward strand.
TGCAATTTTATAGCATTGTTGTGATAGTGCTAAGTGAGCCCAGATCCTAATAAATACTTTTCATACTCACATGGTTTCATATGAACATGGGATCTAATTGTTTGTCCTGGACACAAGAGAGAAAAGATTAAGGCTTTCTTTAAATCCTCTGAGGACCTCACTGCTGTACAGAAATGAAGCATGGTGCTCTCAAAAATTAAGAGAAAATAGTGCTACTTACCCGATTTCCTGGGTTTTTATCATTTTCTTTCCTAAATGCTACTGCTGCTTTTGAAAAATGTCTTTCTCATTTCTCTCAAGGAAAGAGGTAACAACCTGTCTCCTTGAAAGAAAAGATGAGAAGACAAATAACGTCTCCACTTGATTTCATTATTGAGATTGTGGCATGGGCTTGAACCCGTGAAATGCCAAAAATAATCAGTGAAGCCCTGCAGAACTCAGAAGAGAGGCTGGTGAGGGGTCTTGGAACAGAGAACATACATCTTACTCAGTTCTCTTCCCTTATGAGATTTGCTGTCATTACTGAACATCAGGCCTTCTCCGTAGCTTTTCTTAGCTCCTGCCTTTGGGGGGATTTTTTAAGAGAAGATAATAACAATTACAAGCCCATCTCATAATTGTAGGCCAGGTGGAGCACTCATTTTCACATTAGGGCCTTGTGCAATCTGGAGGGAAATTTGTTTAGTATTACTTATGAGTTGGTGGATCAGATAAAAGCCAGTCAAGTGGAAGAGAGGACTGTGTGAAGTATGTGGGCTCCCCTGGTAATTGCAATGCTGCAGGCGTTCCTCTGGTCGGGTAATAGATTTCCCCAGCTCCTCTGTGCCAGGTGAAATTTCCTCATTAAGGGGAATTTATTCCATTTCCTTTTATCATTTATTATTGAAGACTAAGTGTGAGTGGAGGAAACCTCAGAGATGACAGGCTAGAATTTTAAACAACAAGATCTACACCGGAAGTAGAAGAGAAAGAGCAGAGAGGCTTGTTTTGTTTATAAAAGGAGAGAAGGCGGGAGAGAACACTTCTCCCTCTAGAAGCTGAGCCGTCCCGTCTTACGGTTAAAAGATGATGGCAGTGTGTGTGAAAGTATGATCGTCTTATTTTTAAGACTTTTTTTCCCCCTCTAAAATTTCAGACTGTCATTTTGTGCTGCTCAGGAGAGAAAAACTGAAGGTTATGAAAAGGCCAGCCTCAGAGCTGTTTGGTGTTTCTTTGTTTTATTGTTTAGATTCTATTAAGCGATATTGAAAGTATAACCTTTAAAGAGTTTGCCCTTGAACTCCGAAAGCAAGGAAAGCTGTTAGGAGAAAGAAAAGCTGTATATGTATTTCAGAGGATACAGTTCTGAATATGGATTTAATGTGTTCATATTCATAAGAGTAAAGATAAACATAGACTTTCTAGTACACACAAATACATATAAAATAACGGAAGAGTAATTTGTTTATTGTATAGATTTTAAAACTGTGTGCTTTAGTGCAAGATGCTCCATTCTGCTGAGCACATTTCTCACTTGGTATAATGCTTTTTCAATTTACAAGATAATATAAATGGAACATTTTCTATTGAGGATTCAAAACACAGTTTTGAATTACAAATTCAAATTTTGTCTTTCTTTTAGTAATTATTCTGTTTTTAAGTTTGCTCCAAATTAAGATTTTCCTTTAAAAAAATAGAAATATGATAGCCATGTTTCTAAAATAATTTTTACCTAGCTCGATTTTAAAAGACAAATCTCATTCTGATGCAAGTTCTTTATAGCAGACAAAATGGAGGGCAGCCCAATATATGCTGATAAAGATGAGGAGCATATATCTAAATCTCCACATTGTTAAATGAGCTTTATGTTCACTTAAGATTATTCATCTTGTATCTGATTCTGAAGAGGTTTAACCTTATCTAAATCACTGGCCCAAAGCTAATGAATCGTGTCTTCAAACTGTCTCTTCTTTTATTTTATTATAATGGAACTCAAAATAAAATTTTGTATCAGAACAAGTAGGGAATGAAGTGAATTTTCTAGTGTGTGTAATGACATGCCAGCCAATCTTATGTGGTGCAGTGGATACAGTGGAGAGAGTGAACGAGGCAAATTTGGAGAGCAGCCACCTATGTCGTCCTGTGGGTTAGGGACACCTCACAGAACAAGGACTCTGGTCAATACGGGAAGAAGTCTAACTCGTCTGTATCTTTGTAACTGCCATGTTGGGTCAGAATCCTCATCTCTTTTTTCAGTGAGGAGGATTGTAATGTACTTTGCACTCTTTCATGAACATGTCTAAAGAGTTGAAATTATTAACCAGTGAGGCCATGATTTCATTCATGGCCTATAGAAGACATATCACTTTGAACTCCGTAGGACTGTATCTATCCCAAATTTTCATTCAAGTTGTGATGAACATGAATATATTCATATGCCATTCCAAATTAGTACATCCTAATTTTTAAGATTTGTAAAAATATCATGCTATTGATCTAGTTATTTGAATACTGAACGAAAGTTTAAAGCAATTTTTGGCTCACCAAGAAAATATTCTGAAAATCAGCTTGTGAGCTTAAAACATGCACTTTGCAGGTCTATCTTGAAGCATCTGTTTTAGAAAGTTCACCAGGTATGATTTGAGGGGGCATCTATGGAGAAATAGTTTTCACCCCTATTCTGAAACTCTGTCATTCATTATTCATTATTCTGTGTTACTGTTGCTTTTCTCAGCATCCCCCTTAAATAATGAAAACTCTCTGTGGTCGGGATGCTATGGGAGCAGTAATGATTGAGTTAGTTTTAGCTATTTTTTGCCACAAAGCTGAACACAAAATTAATTCAGTTTACTTTTGTATGCAGAGGGCCAATTTTATCAATCCACCTTTCTTTTCCTCTTCTTTTCTTTTTTTAAATTTGTTTGTTGGTAAGACTTCAATTTTATTTGGTGGGTACCGGAGGAATACTGTGTATTTGCTGGAGATGTCTTTATATGCTCTATTGGACTCTTTGGTGGGAAAGAATAAGAGGAATTATGCATATTTCAGCAATAGAAAAGACTGCATAGCTGAATGTGGATAAAACAAATGCAAATTTCTGCATCCCTAATAGAAATTTGAGGAATCTGAATGTTTTCTTTTTTGCTTGTTTGTTTAATACCATTATTTATAATTTTTATTTAAATTATTATCACAGTCTTTGAAGAATTGACTGATCCTCTATATTATAAGAAAAATAAATCATTTGAAGCAAAATAATAAAAAACTCACCAATAGGGCTAAAGATAAATATGTTACTTCTGGTTATTTTTTGACTTGAAGAACTTGCATTTCTGCTAGTCCATAGTAATAATTATAGGTGTGATGGTTCTTTTCAAGGCATGTTTCTTAGTGTGTCTGTATCCTTTTGTTCAAGGTTAGAATATAGTCATTTTAGTTAAAGTGATTGTTGATATGGTAACATGGGTTTTGCCTCAGGTAGTTTTTTGTAATAATGACGAAATGTCTAATTGAAGATTTATTTATTTTTTGCTTGTTTTTCCTTTTACTGCTATCCCACAATGATGGGAAAGTGTTCTAGCAGGTAGCTAGAAAAATCTATGGGTAAGAATTCACTCAGTGTTATATGTACAGTGTTTCTCCACCCAACTCAAGCTTCATACCAGTGTTTATAATAAGACTGTAGATCACAGAGAAAATGTGTAGTCTTTCCTCACACAGGTAAACATGATTGAAACTGTTCAGGAAAGTCATGATTTAAAAAGAACATCATCCAAAGTTTTAATTTAGGAAAATAGTTTATTTGTCAAGCATTTCTATTTTGAGCCTGAATGCACATTTGCACATAAACAAATGAGCAATTGGTGTAGGAACATAGTCTTGGCAAGGAGAGTGGAAATATACATTTCTAAAACAAGTAGAAACAACAACAAAAAATCTTTTCTCTGCTTTTGTCTGGAACTTTTTTTTTAAACTAAAAGCAAATGCCATCAGTTTGAGTGTTTCAAGGGCCCTCAGAAGCTCATCAGTCACCTTCACCTGTTGGGTAAAACTTTTCCAGACTTCCCCAGTGGAAAACTGAAAGTCAAAATCACTCAGTTGTGTCCAACTCTTTGTGACCCCATGGATTATACAGTCTATGGAATTCTCCAGACCAGAATACTGGAGTGGGTAGCCTTTGCCTTCTCCAGGGGATCGTCCCAACCCAGGGATTGAACCCAGGTCTCTCATATTGCAGGTGGATTCTTTACCAGCTGAGCCACAAGGGAAGCCCAAGAATACTGGAGTGGGTAGTCTATCCCTTCTCCAGTGGATCTTCCTGGTCCAGGAATCAAACCAGGGTCTCCTGCATTGCAGGTGGATTCTTTACCGGTAGACTGGAGCTATCAGGGAATCCCTTCCCAGTGGAAGTTGGGAGCATTTCCTCTGAACCACATCATCTTCTTGTGTGCATTTATCTCATAGTACCTCTCACTGTGGTATCAGAGAAATAGCGATTCATTTGCCTGGTAATATACTCTCAGCTCCATAAATGTAGAGATATGATATTTTAATCTCTCCATCATTAAAATACATGGGACAGAGTTCTGATACACGGAGCAGTTGTTCACCAAGTGTTAAAGAACTAATGAAGGAATGACAGTTAGTGTTGCTCAACCTTCACAATCCATAATTCCCTACTAACTTGGATTTCCAACAACAAATCCTCTGTAAGTTTGTATATGCCCTGCCATGCCCATTGCTTCCTCACATTATTGCAGACACAGTGCCCTTGCCTTGTCAACCCTTTTTTTCCGTATAAACCTGAATTTACTTGATGGCTCTGTATTCATCCCTCCACTGCCATATTAGTTCTCAAGTACAACCACTCACACGGTTATCTCTCTTCTCTGACCTCACATTGCATTACATAGCTTATTTCTCCATAAAAGGTTTGGAATCACTATTACTGCATCGTCTCAAATACTATTTTGTATCTTCTTGAGCATCATTGTCTGGTAGAATTTTCTGTGATGATAAAATATCCTGTAATCTACAAGTGGATTACAGGATACTTTATCCTATAATCTACTCTGTCCAACATAGTAGCCACTTGCCTGTATGGCTACTGAGCACTTGAAATGTGAGTAGTGAAAGTGTAGCTCTGAATAATTTAAAAAAATTTAAGCCAATGAATATCTGAATTTAAGCAGTTGTGTGTGGCTAGTGGCTGCCATCTTGGCTGGCATAGTTCTAGTTAGCACAGTGCTTGGCACATAATAAATAATACTTAATAGGCAGGTTGTGTTTAGAAATTTGGCAGGAAAATGTGTTGTTCTGGGGAGAATGCTTATCAAATACTTGGGAAGTTTAAGAAATCAAAATGAAATAGGAAAAAAGAAATTAAATTCACTAGGAGAAATAATAGATTTGAGAGAGAGAAGAGAAAATAGGTCCCACTGAGAAAGCGAATTGACTAGGAACTGCTGAAGCTTCAGAAATCCAAACTAACACTGATGTACAAAAGCTAGAGAAATAGTTATTAAATGTACCAGCTTGATTCTTTCTTCTGTGAACTCAAAATATGAATTAATTAAATTAAGAAGATTGAAGGATAGAATGAACAAAATGCAGTATTTAATTCAATCATACTCTATTAGCAGAATTTTGATGAAAATGTTTTATTTATTATTACATCTTCTGACAAAAACTTTTATATTTTAATTTCATTGTATTGACTATAAAACTGTTATAATTGAATTTTATTGTATCGACTACTGCTTGAAACAGCTTGGCGGTAGCTATTTGGTTAGAGATGCTTTTGTAGTATTTAATTCTTCTGTACCTCAACCCTTTGAAAATTATTTTGTGTACATTTGAATTCTAGTTACAAGTATATTTCAATAGCTTCTTTTTCATGTAAAGTAAAAATGCTCTAGAATTACAGTTTCCTTCATTCATGTAATAAATATTATTGAATGCTTTCTGTGAGCCAGACAGTGAGCTAGGCTTTGGGAATAATCTGGTAGATGAGACAAATATATTCTTTGCCCTCCTGGAACTTGAATCTAGCAGGAAAAATGTCTGGATACTTAAGAAAAACTAAGAAACATTAAAAATATCAGGAGATAATGACATGCTAAAGAATATCATTCCAACTATGCCCCTGGCTCCAACAAGAGTCAGTTAAAGGTCCAGAAAGATCCATGTTGGTTAGGGCAGACTAAGAAGGCTTAGAGGATGAGCCTTGGCTTTAGCTGACCTATGAGGCATGGCTGGGATTTGGAGAGAGGACAGGTAGGTGATGGGAATGTTAAAGGCGTTACTGGTGAGAGACATAATGTGAATGGTGTCTACACTGTGGAAATCATCATGGGACAGTGAGGAGACAAATCTGGTTTGAGTGGAAAATAATATCAAAATCACAGAACTATCTTCTCAACACAGAGAGATATATGACACTAGTAAATAGAGATAGTTTATGAAGAGGACACCCAGCCCAATGCCATGTTGGGATGCCTAGGTGGAGAAATTCTCAAAGCCCATAAAGACCTGGAGCACAGGTCAGACACAGGAGAAGGGGCTGTGAATTTGGGGATTATCAACTAGTTATGTAGGATAACTGGTCATTATGAGCCAATGGCAGTGGCTAAATTTAGGAAGGGAGAGAAAGTAGCCAGATGTAAGCAGGCATTGGAGGACAGAGCCGTAGAGAATAAACAGTAAAGTGTTGTTGTAATAAAGTAGGGTGAGAAGCAACTTATTGCCAGAGACATATATTTTTAAGGAATGAAACATCAAAAGGATCACATGCTGACAGACTGCGAAGGTGAGAATTAAGAAAGTGCTCTTGGGTTTAGAAGGTCCTGACTATTTTTGAAAGAACAAATTCATTAGGACAGTAGATGCAGAAGCCACTTTTCAGGAAATAAGAGAAGAGGATATATAGGGTGGGGGTGGGAAACCACGTGTTTGAGAAAGCTGGCACTGCTAATGGCACCTCATAGAGCCTAGACCACTTAGTGGGTTATTTGTGTATTTTTAAAAGTCAGCAGACCTACTTGGAAAGTTGGAAAATAAGGAGACTGGTGATTTCAAAATTGACTAGTTCACTGCTTCTTACTGTGTCTGGTCTAAACTTGAATTCTCTTTTTCATTAAATCCTAGTGAGTCCATTACAGAAGAAACCCTGAAAAAGGCAAAGGAGATTGGGTTCTCAGACAAGCAGATTTCAAAATGCCTCGGGCTGACTGAGGCCCAGACAAGAGAGCTGAGGTTAAAGAAAAACATTCATCCTTGGGTTAAACAGGTAAAGGAATAAAGGAATTTTTCTTTCTTCCTAGGATTCCACGGGTAAAATATGGGCACCAATCACAGAGCCATTTTTAATAGAAAGAGGTGGAATTCGAAAGTGAATTTACTTGTTCAACCGATGCACATGACGTCACTTGTTTTATTCAGCATGGGATTGATTTATGATTTAAAGGGGAAAGGATGTAGGGGCATTGGGATGTAGAAGGAAGAGTGAGGACATGATTTTCTTGGCCTGAATGAAAAAAACTTAAAATGACCTCTCCTCTACTTTTTGACCCGTGTGCAAATATATCAGTAGTAAGAGAAATCCTTAGTGTAATAGAAGGGCTTGAAATGCCCTAGTGTAGTGGCTGACTCTCTTGAAAAGAATAGTTATCTCTTTTGGCACTGACTTTTTACAGGGTAATACTTTATTTTAAGTGCCCTATCATTATGGTTCATTTAGTATTCATTGTGATAGGGCTGGGCATAATGAGCTCATCTAGTATTCATGACAATCACACTAGAACTTTCATAGGTGTACCGTTGTGATTCTTTTTGGCCTTTAGGAGAAGAGATGCTTTGGCTTAAAGTACCACCAGCTGGTTTTTGTCCTTTAAAATCATTGGCTTTTCCCTGTGTGCTCAGGGGGCACACACATAACCTTAGGTCTGGGACTTGATGCTGAATATTTTCTACTCAGCAATTATTATCTTTCTTCCTTCTCACTTGCCTTACATTAGTTTGCCCTGTTGGCCCCAAAATCTTGCTCACTAAGCTGAGCTCCTGGCCCTTGAGAGCTGAATTGATTTACTTTCCCCAAATATGTTCAATGAGATCTAGTCCCCTTCCCTACTTGTCTATGCTTTGTGGTATTTAAGTCATCCCATTGCGCAGTGCCATAGGTAACTTCAGTCCTATGCATTAATCTGCAAACCAAAGACATCCATATATATAGATCATTTTGTTCTGGTTTTATGTTTTATTTGTAATTGCTTAAGACAGATGGTTGGGTAAGTTTTCCTGGTAACCAGTTGACTATATGAGCATTTTCTTGTGTTCTTGAGAGCTAATACATAGTAATCTGATACTCTGTAATGTGTATTGTCATTCATTGCCCAAGAGATAGCTAAATCATATTGTTTTTTTCTCTGCTCTCCCTGCTATAATTAGAAAGCAACTGGATGATACATACATTTTTCTTGTCTTTCTATTTGATAGAAATGGGCATTAAAGGAATATGAATGCAGAACCAAAAACAAAATTCATGACCTTCTTGAAAAAAATTGTATTAAAGGGGAATAAAAATCCACATGTATGTGTGTATTTATTTTACATATGTATTTATTTCTCTTTCAGATTGATACACTGGCTGCAGAATACCCATCAGTAACAAACTACCTCTATGTTACCTACAATGGTCAGGTAAGAACTGCCAAAGTTCTGTAATGCAGAAAGCTCTACATTTAGTAGATGGTCTATTTACTAGTATATTTAGTAAATAAAAATGACATCATTTGAATTGAATGTGATGATGTACTTTTGTACTCAGTCTTTTAAGAACTGCCTTAAGATGATGAAATAAAACAAGTGGAGAGATAAAGATAATGGTTACATGATTGACACAACATTATAAATTAATTAAAAAAGACTGGTGACATAAACATAAAATTATACTGTATTCTCATGGCTAACTGAAAATACTGAATACTTTTTTTTACAAATAAGTAGGGTTTATATAACATTTTATACTTATGGATTCCCAAAGACTAATAGAAGATGCATATAAACAAGAGAAAGAATGAGAAAGACACACTCAAAGGCATGACACAGTTGAATTAGAGGGAAGAATAACATAATAATTGCCATTATCTTCCTTTTTCTCCCCCTTAGGAGCATGATATCAATTTTGATGATCATGGAATGATGGTGCTGGGCTGTGGTCCATATCACATTGGTAAAGTGATAATTTATATTTACATAGAACTTTTCAGTTTATATAGTACTTTTCACATATGTTAATTCCATTATTCTAAGAACTATGTAAAGTAAAAGCTGTCAAAATAAAAATTTTACAAATTAGGAAACAGAGGTTCAGAGCCATGTATCCCAATGTATATAGCTATTAAATGAAAGAAGTAGGACTCAAATGTAGGTCTCAACCACAAATTCCATCTCCTTCCCTTTTACCTTGTTATCTCTTTTTCATTTTCATTCTCATGAGCTAAACTTAGCCTCTTACTGGGGTTGGGGAGTGAATTACACTTTAACTTTTTATCTTCCTGCATAATTTTTCACCAAGATCTGTATTTGTTCAATAACTTTATACATAAAAGAGTAATCATTTTTGTAGATCCAATGTCTGACCTAACATATGACATGGGTTGACATCAGATGCAAAGAGCTCATCTCATTGAGACCCAGGAAGAGTATCACATAGTTTAATTAAGACATTCTCACCAGAATTTGTTGTATTTCTCCCAGTCACTTAAAATTAGATATTTAATAACAAATCAAGATCTATTACAGTTACAAAGTATATATTTAAATAGATGTTTCTTAGCAAGTATATCTAACATCTAGCCTCTGCAAGGTGTTCTAATATGGAAATGATGAAACATATGATTTAAATGTATTTTAAACATAGAGTTTATTACAGTTTTTACAATTAAGTGTTTCAGGAAGTGTTAGTTTGCCAATTTTTGGCCAAGCCTTAAAGTAGGCCAAAAGTGTTTATACCTTTGCCACTCTATCTTATGCTTAAATAGCTTGGACACCTTCACCAGGACCTACCCTTCTCTAAACCTTTCTTCTTTCCTTTTCAAATTTCACCTAATTTATGCAACCATTCTACATTACTTTAGGGTCTAAGAAAAATTAGCTGAGCTAATAATCAAGTGTGTACTTAATTGATAGTGAGATTTAACATGCTACTATATTTGGACAACTTATTATGCTGACAAGCATTTTTAGGAGACAAAATCCTAATGCAAAGGATTAGTACAAATCCCTGAACTTCAGTTCTATGGCATCCCAGTAGAGGTGATATTTTGAGGCATTTAGGCCATTATTATACATCAAATCACTTCCTAGAAGGTCACTCACTCTGCATGGGGTGGCCTTGCCAAGCTTAAAAGGATATGCTTGGAAAGGCCAGGACTTTCCAATCAATCAAGACATGTCAGAGCTGCAAGGCACCTCAGGGATCATTGGGTTTGGCTCTCAGACAGCAGGGTAAGTGGAAGGACTTAAACAAGAACTCAAGTGTTCTGATCACAAACTTTATTATGTGTGCTGAGGTCAATATGTTCACTTTGAGTTTCTTTTCAGTAAACGAGGTTTGTAAAAATTATTATTATAATTCTCCTCCATTAACTTTGAGGTTCTGAATGTTCCAAATATGGAGATTACCTCTTGCAGAACTTAGTATACAAAGCAAGCCAACCCGTCGTTGTGGTTTAACGAGTCCCTGTTTTTCCTACTAATAATATAGTAGGAAATAGTATGCATAATATCAATAGATCTGACATTTATATTTCGGAAAAAAATTGAATTGAAAGGGCATTAGCTCCCTTAGCATTGACTGACTGGCAATATATGTCTGCTTCTCTTTGTGTTATAGCTTCAGGCTTCTCTTCCCCTCTCTCCCCAATTTCATTGTCTCTGTAGGTAGCAGCGTGGAATTTGATTGGTGTGCTGTCTCCAGTATCCGCACATTGCGTCAGCTTGGCAAGAAGACAGTGGTGGTGAATTGTAACCCTGAGACCGTGAGCACAGACTTTGATGAGTGTGACAAATTGTACTTTGAAGAGTTGTCTTTGGAAAGAATCCTAGACATCTACCATCAGGAGGTAAGAAAGAAAAAAAAAGGAAAAAAAAAAGAATAAAAATATATACAATGCATACTGTATATACGTGTATCCATGTATGTAGATTTATATTGCAAGTTACCTTCAGAGAAAGAGCTTCTGGTGTCTTCCATTGTCTAATTTTGTAATGAAACTCTGAAAAATAATCACCCCAGCCTTAGATTCTTGAGGCCGTGGCACAGAGTAATTCTTTTTCATATAAAATACACCTTTTCTTTCTCAGCATTCCATCTATATTGAAAATTCTTCTTGGTAACATGTGCCAGACACATACTAATTAGCATAAGACAGCCCCGATAGATATTTTGTAAAGCCATTTAATTGATCATGTAGACCCACGATAAGAAGCCTCTCTTTAGTTCACATCCTGTTGTGGTTTAATGATGACCACTTCTCAGAGGAGACAGGTTAGTCATTCACAAAAGACTGGTTAATTCTTTGTGCTACAGATGAAGCTGTTAGTCTTCAGTGTAAAAATCAATGAGTTCATTCTAAATGATTTTGGTAGCATTATAGCCTTCTCTTCTACTTCCACTCCAATATTATAGAGTGTATCTTCACTGTGGATTTATATGATCCTAGGTTAACAAGTTAGTTTACAATTAAAAAAATGCCTACTTGAAAATTTTAGTCATGCCTTTTGATGCTGTTATAATTAATTAACCATCCCTATGTACAAAATATGGTCACTTAAGGAAAAAACAATTAACTTGGAGCCACAAGACTTAAATTTTTGACTTGAAAATTCGTTGATTTGTGCCAGTTACTTAAATCCTCTGTGCTTCATCTTTGTTATTTTTGTTAATGAATCATATGAGTGTTAAAACATGGTACATGTAGGTTTTGTGATGGTAACATAGATTTGTGGTTGAGATCGCATTGTCGAGTATAAAGTATAGTGTTAGAACAATGTGATGATTTTATTACTGTGAAAAGAAATAGACAAATTTAGGATTAATATATCATCATAGTTTTCTATTTAGGCCTGTCCTACTAATCTTTTAATATAATGAAACGAAACCATTAGGTACGGATTCCCAGGTGGCTAAGTGGTGAAGAATTTGCCTGCCAATGCAGGAGATGAGGGTTTGAACCCTGGGTCAGGAAGATCTCCTAGAGGAGGAAATAGCAACCGACTCCAGTATTCATGTCTAAAAAATCCCATGGACAGAGGAACCTGGCAGGCTACGGTCCATAGGGTCGCAAAGAGTTGGACACAACTGCACACAGCACACAAACCATTAGGTAGACTATACACAATTTTCAGTTCTTTCACTGACCAGATTTTTCTCATAATTTCTTTATTCATTTTAGATAAACTGGTGGGGATCAAAGCAAGTACATATTCTACAAATATTTCTTGAGTATCTTTTAAAACTCAGGTTCAGCAAGATCAGTTCAGTTCAGTCACTTAGTCATGTCCAGCTCTCTGCGACCCCCATGGAGTGCAGCATGCCAGATCTCCCTGTCCATCACCAACTCCTGGAGTTTACTCAAACTCGTCTCCATTGACTCAGTGATGCCATCCAACTATCTCATCCTCTGTCATCCCCTTCTCCTCCCGCCCTCAATCTTTCCCAGTATCAGGGTCTTTTCCAATGAGTTAGCTCCTTCGCATCAGGTGGCCAAAGTATTGGAGTTTCAGTTTCAGCATCTGTCCTTCCAATGAACATTCAGGACTGATTTCCTTTAGAATGGACTGGTGGATCTCTTTGCTATCCAAGGGACTTTTAAGAGTCTTCTCCAACACTACAGTTAAAAAGCATCAATTCTTCAGTGCTCAGCTTTATTTATAGTCCAACTCTCACATCCATACATGACTACTGGAAAGGCCATAGCTTTGACTAGATGGATCTTTGTTGGAAAAGTAATGTCTCTGCTTTTTAATATGCTGTCTAGGTTAGTCATAACTTTTCTTCCAAGGAGCAAATGTCTTTTAATTTCATGGCTGCAGTCACCATCTGCAGTGATTTTGGAGCCCCAAAGAATAAAGTCTGTCACTGTTTCCCCATCCATTTGCCATGAAATGATGGGAACAGATGCCATGATCTTAGTTTTCTGAATGTTGAATTTTAAGCCAACTTTTTCACTCTCCTTTTTCACTTTTATCAGGAGGCTCTTTAGTTCTTCTTTGCTTTCTGCCATAGGGGAGAAATATTCAGGGAGGATAGAGAGCTGTAAAACCAGGTCCTTACCTTTGAGACATTGAAATAAAACTGGGATTAATGACATAATATCTGAAAAGTTACATAATTATTAAAAAATATTAACAAGCATTATAAGTGATAGTGGCAGGCATTTAACATGTAGTTAATGATTTCTGTATGAAGTGGTTTAAGGAAAGATGAAAAACTTCTATAGTTGCCTTTGTACATATGAATGCTAATGAAGTCCTTTTATAATTGAATTCAGTATGATAGAAATAAATAAACTGGCCCTTATTTGAAGCTAAATTTTTTTTTTTAGTGCCACTACATATACTGAGGTAATTTTAAATGTTGTGTTGAAGACTATAAGAACAGTATACCATTGATATATTCTTTATGCTACCCTACAAGAAATGTGATTTTAATATATCACATGCACATATCAGGCACATATGTATGTATATTTGTGTATATGTTTCCTTGTATAAGGTTGTTATGTATCTCCTCACAGCAGGCTTTACAGGCATTGTCTCTCGTAACGGGTGTGCATCAACCTTCAGGAGGCTGCCCTTGTTCGACCTTGGATGTCCCTAGTGATCAGGAAAGCACTGAAGCATTCAGTAGTAAATTTGAAGAAAATTGGAAGCACGTCTAATCTTATTTAAAAGCACACATTTGAGTCACTTAGAAGGGCAATAGGCTTTCCCAAGGATACATAGCTACATGGGATGATAGAAAATATGATAGGTCCCTTGGTCCAGGTCACTTGGTCGAGTTCAGGACCAAGCTTGTTTCCATGGCATCAAAGGAGCACCTCGAAAGAAAACCTTAAAGGGAAGTCAGAAAAGTGATGTGCCCTGTGAGAAAAGCAGGCTGCTTTGGAGGGACGTCTGGATCAGAAGTTGAGTGAGAGAGGATGCTAGAAATGCTGAAATCTCCTTCCCACTTCTTTTTTTTTTTTAAATAGAAAAATTTGTAGTGATATATCCCTTTAGCTTCAGGCATTATTTTTGTAGTTGTAAAGGGCAACCCTTTAAACTGAAGTCATTAATTCCTTATGATTGTATTCATGGATTCTGTTCCCTGAGAAGAGCTTTGCATTTTTATTTTTTATGTTTTGGTGTGTGAGTGTGGAGAAGAGCCAAGACATTGAGAAGTGGGTGTCTGCCATCTATAAAGCTTCCCAGGTGGTGCTAGTGGTAAAGAACCTGCCTGCCAATGCAGAAGACTAAGAGACATGGGTTCAATCCCTGGGTCAGAAGATCCCCTGGAGAAGGGCAAGCCAACCCAGTCAAGCATTCTTGCCTAGAGAATCCCCACGGATAAAGGATCCTGGGGGACTACAAAGACTAGGACACTGCTGAAGTGATTCAGCACGCCATCTACATGGCTTTGATGGATGATATTTTTAGCCTGGTTCAGTTTTGTTTAGGACACTCCTTAAAAAGGAAAAAGATGTTCTCAAATTATATTGAGGTACATGAGTTGAAAATGATTACTTTGTTTATAGAAGTGCTAACACTGATCTTCTCTTTTATTAGTGTGCTCAGTCACACAGTCTTGTCCAACTCTTTGAAATCCCATGGACTGTAGCCTGCCAGGCTCCTCCATCCATGAAATTTTTTAGGCAAGAATACTGGAGTGGGTTGCAATTTCCTATTCCAAGGGATCTTCCCAAGTCAGGGAGCAAGCCCATGTCTCTTGCATCTCCTGAATAAGTAGATGGATTTTTTACCACTGCACCATCTAGGAAGCCCCTTTTTAAATTAGATCTATTGTTAGATCTGTTTCCCTGGGCTGCTGCTGCTGCTGCTAAATTGCTTCAGTTGTTATGGGTTATGCAATAATCTTTATAGACTATGATGATAAGGGAGACTCTCACAGATCCTTTCTAACTTCACATTTCCCTTTCTTTCTTTGGAGACTCATGGTTTGAAAAGTTATAAGCAAAGCACATTTATTTTCTTTTACTTCCAAACCCTATTTAGGACCCATTTCTTAATTCTGCTCATTAAAAAACAGGTTGAGTTTAAAAATTCAGGCAACATGTTTGACACTTTATTATGTCCTGTCTGATTTGAGTCCTGATTATGTATTTTTTTTCTTTTACAATGTATAATTTACTGGATCATACCCTATAAAGATGTACTCTGCTTAATTATTTAATTCTCCTATTTTTAACACCTGATGCCATATGTATTGGAGAAGGACATGGCAACCCACTCCAGTATTCTTGCCTGGAGAATCCTGTGGACAGAGGAGCCTGGTGGGTTACAGTCAGCAAATGGGTTACGGGATTGGAAATAGTCAGACACGACTGAGCAACTAAGCACATCATATGCATAATAGACAGTGGTACCTCTGTATCACAGCTTGAATTAAGTGAATGAAAGAGTGACAGCCATGAATTAGTGATAGACAAAACACCTTAGGGAATGGATCACTCTAAACTAGAACTGGGTTTCACTCCTAGCAATTGGTTTCATTGCAATTAAATCTTAAGATTCTGTCTGAAATGTTACAAATGTTTTACTAAAATGTGAATTACTGAAATATAATGCATGTGCAACCTCACTGATGGATGTATAAATAATGAAGATGTAAATTAGAGAAAATACATGAAATTACAAAAATCAGGGCTATTTTTTGGTGAAGTAAATGGTATATCTGTTAGTAAGACAAACTTTCTTATATTGCATTCTGTCTATATTAAAACATTTAATTTGTCTGTAAAATAAGGACTGACCTAAGTGATTAATATATAAAAGAAACTGAAATGATCTGAAATACATTTGAAGTATTTTCTGTTAATTCCTCACCACTAAAAATAAATTTGTGGTGTGATTTCAGCTTAAAAATTATTGCAGAAATATTTTTGTAAGGTGATGCCTTAGCTTCATGATATCAGGTTTAAAAACTAGGAAACTAAGCTACAAACAAGTTTAGGTAAGATCAGTAGAACTTTGGGAGCCTAGTGGAATTATTTTAGGCCTAACATATTTAGAAATCTGTGAAACAAATCTGCATTTTAGAATATTTTGCTTCAGTAAATTACTTGAAATTAAGTGTAAGTGATTGTATATGATATTAATTCATCTGTGTAGATACCAGATTCTCTTCTCTTAGTCTCTACAAGCTCTGTGCTTAGAGTTGGGACCAATCTAAGATAAAATTCTTCCACAAAATTCTCCTCTATTAACTTCATCCCTCAAATATGTTCTCTTTTACTGAATTCCCTTTGCTGTGCAGACAAAATCTGCACTCAACCATCACACCATTACTCTAAAACATTCCTATGGACATGATTTGTCTTCCAAATAATGGTCTTTATTTTTGGAGGTCAATGATGAGAATAGGATATTGGAGTGAAAGTGTTTCTATCTACTACTTCCCAGAAAGAATGTTTGAGAAATATCTCTTCTACCCTTTAACATTCACCACCTTTGAAACAAGCCAGAAAAACAGGATTGATTTCAAATTCAGACTTGGCATATTAGGTGAGCATAGCTGCTTTACGGAGAAGGCAATGGCACCCCACTCCAGTACTCTTGCCTGGAAAATCCCATGGATGGAGGAGCCTGGAAGGCTGCAGTCCATGGGGTTGCTGAGGGTCGGAAACGACTGAGCGACTTCACTTTCACTTTTCACTTTCATGCATTGGAGAAGGAAATGGCAACCCACTCCAGTGTTCTTGCCTGGAGAATCCCAGGGACGGGGGAGCCTGGTGGGCTGCCGTCTATGGTGTCGCACAGAGTCGGACACGACTAAAGTGACTTAGCAGTAACAGCAGGTGCTTTACAATATGCAGAATCTCATTCAAGTAATTCTGTGTTTGCTAGGTAAGAAATATTGGCAAGTCACTTGACCTTCACCAAGCCTGTTTATTTAGCTGTAAAATAGGGATAAGTAATAACTGCCTCAGAGTGAAAACCATGAAGGTCAAAATGTAGTTTAGGTGTATAGTAATGTACTAAATGGGCTTCCCAGGTGTCACTAGTGGTAAGGAATCCACTTGTCAATGCAGGAGACATGAAAGATGTAGGTTCAATCCCGGGATTGGGAAGATCCCCTAGAGGAGGGCATGACAACCCATTCCAGTATTCTTGCCTGAGAATCCCATGGACAGAGGAGCCTGATGAGCTACAGTCCATGGGGTCACAGAATCAGACATGACTGAAGTGACTTAGCATGCACACACACAGCGTATTTAAGTAGTAGTAGTTTATATTATGGGGCTTCCCAGGTACTCAGTGGTAAAGAATTTGCCTGCCAAGAAGGAGAGCCAGTTTGGTCCTTGGATCTGGAAGATCCCTTGGAGAAAGAAATGGCAACCCACTCCAGTATTCTTGCCTGAGAAATCCTGTGGACAGATGAGCCTGGTGGGCTACAGTCCATGGGGTTACAAACAGTTGGACACAAAACAGGAGCAGCAGTTTATATTATTATTTATAAAGTTGTTAATTTATTGAAAAATTGAAATCAATTCCATAGTTATTTAAACTACTGATATATTTATTATACACAGCTTTTTAATTCATCTTTAAATGCCTGTTTTAGTCCAATTGACTCTAATATTTGCTCATAGCTGGTTACTTCTCCCTTAATTTTAGAATTTATTTTTGAAGACTTTCACATAAGAGACTTTTTGTATATATTTAATATTTAATTGAAGAATTAGTTTCTAGGTCTCTAAAATATTAATGCCACTAATAAACTAAAATAATAAGCAAATAAAAATACTATAGTTAAGAGAATAATTTTTATTAAAAGTTTTGCAAAAAATAAATAGTGAACATAAAAATGATGATAAAAGCAGCTTAAGTGTACTCATAAGTATGCAGAAATGTGGACTGTTATTTTCCATAATGTTTACAATGCATTTAAGTACTCAATTGCAGGGTGTTTGCTTAGGCAGTATATAATTTCTCTTATCAGAGAGAAATTAGTTTCGCCCCTTTCAGTAATATTTCAGAATAATTTCAAACAGTGACAGAAAAACATTTGTGTGTGTGCTAAGTCACTTCAGTCATATCCAACTCTTTGTAACCCTACGGACTGTAGCCTTCCAGGTTCTTCTGTCCATGGGATTCCCAAGGCAAGAATACTGGAGGGGGTTGCCATTTCCTCCTCCAGGGGATCTTCCCCACCTAGGGATTGAGCATGTGCCTTTTATGTCTCCTGCATTGGCAGGTGGATTCTTTAACACTAGTGCCACCTATTACTTCAGTAATATTCAATTGTAGGTTGTTAAGGCAAAGATAAATTATGTCAAGATCAATGGCCTATCTGATATTGTAATATTTTCTAATATAAATAATAATGTCTTATTTATATGCTTACAAGGTGTAACACCTTTAATGTTTATTATCCTATTTAATCTACATACATAGAAATCTTATGAAGTAGGCAGGTATTATTATCCTAATTTTATAGACAAGGGGATGGAATCCCAGGGAGAGTTTCACAGAGGGAACCAGGAAGGGGAGGGACTTCTAAGTCCAAATCCAATTCCCCACCGTCCCTCACTGATTCCCCCATCATCTCTATAACACTTGTCTTGAGAAATTTGAGATTTTGTGGGCTTAAAAAAAAACTTAGTGTTTTGACTATTCATAGGAGATTAATGTTAATAATTCAAGGACTGCTTATATGGCAAATAGTACAGAAATTGGAACTAAAATCAGTTATGGGTACTGTAGACAGGTACCAAGCAGCAGTGAAGGGCAGAGGATGTCAAAGTGAGAATTAGGATTTAGACTGCACTTCAGGGGTGGTTAGTTTAGATAAGGGGAAGGAGAAGGAAGGAAGGAAACAAGGCCAGGAAAGGTTAAGTGGTGGGAATGCATGTAGGTAGTGACAGGGGGTAGGTGGTCTTCCTGGCGCTGAAGGAGTGATTGTAGATAAGACTGGAAAGCCTTAATGGCCCTGGTGGTAAAGAGTTAACACTTTACCCTTTAGGCAACAGAAACATTTGGAGAACTCTGAATACAGAAGTAACTTGGTGAGGAGTCTTGTGAACAATTAGTCTGCATCTGTGGCTTCCCACTTGGCACTAGTGGTAAAAGAACACGCCTGCCAATGCAGGAGACGTAAGAGACGTGGGTTTGATCCCTGGGTTGGGAAGATCCCCTGGAGAAGGAAATGGCAACCCACTCTAGGATTCTTGCCTAGAGAATCCCATGGACAGAGGAGCCTGTCCATGGCGGGCTACAGTCCATTGGGTCACAAAGAGTCAGATGTGACTGAAGCGACTTAGCACGCATGCACAATCTGAATGTGAAGTGCTGGAGTGGAGAAGAACAGCAGAGATGAGTGCTAAAAGGAGAGATCTGGAGCACATGTATACCTGTGATGGATTCATTTTGATATTTGGCAAAACTAATACAATTATGTAAAGTTTAAAAATAAAATAAAATTAAAAAAAATGAGAGATCTGTATCCATTCAGGAAATTACAACAGTAGTTCAAGAATTAATTGAATATAATATAAAGCACAGGATGAAAATACTCATTGACTTGATTTTCTAATTGCCACACATGCAAATGTCATACATTGACATGTAATTGTATGGAAGTCATATTTGGTAATCATATACAGGAGTCTTTCATGCTAATCACATGTAGTTTTCCAGGAGTCTTAACAAAGATTTTGGATGGTGTGTGCCTGGGGACTTCCCTGGTGGCTCAGACAATAAAGACTCTGCCTGCAATGCAGGACACGCAAGTTCGATCCCTGGGTTGGGAAGATCCCCTGGAGAAGGGAATGGCTATCCACTCCAGTACTCTTGCCTGGAGAATTCTATGGACAGGATCCTGGTAGGCTACAGTCTCTGGGGTTGCAAGGAGGTGGACAAGACTTAGTGACTAGTGTGCCTATGCGTGTGTGTGTGCCTGGAAAGTTAGGACAAAATCCGTTTATCTCTCTGTGGCATAACTTAATATTATCCATTGATGGGAATAATGAAAATATCACAATCATGTTCCGCATTTTCGGTAAGGAAATGGAAGCAGTAGTATTAGCCCAGTTGTTCATCACCCAATAGCTGATAAGAGGACATATTTTTCAGGCATGTGGTGGCTGCATCATATCAGTTGGGGGCCAGATTCCAAACAACCTGGCAGTCCCCCTGTACAAGAATGGCGTCAAGATCATGGGCACGAGCCCTCTGCAGATTGACAGGGCTGAGGACCGCTCCATCTTCTCAGCTGTCTTGGATGAGCTGAAGGTGGCTCAGGCACCATGGAAAGCTGTTAACACTTTGGTAAGAAGAGAATCACATGTCTGTTTTTAACATTTCCTTTTGAAAAGTCACGACCTGAAGGCTAGCTACTGTGGATGTTAACTGCAGGGCAGATAGAATACACTATGCTGAGTGAATTTACTTTTTAAAGTCGCTGTATTTCCATGATTGCAGTTAAGTGGGGGTTATAAATTGATAGGAGTACTCTCATTAAGATTCCGACAATGAAAAGAAGTTCACACTATTTTTGAACTAGATTTGATATTTAGAATTAGAAACTAGAAATTTTATGTATTTCTATGTCCAATTTACATTTTAATGGTGTCTTTTGAGAGGAAGAATAAAAGGAGTTGAGTTACCACTTGTTCTAATGATACCATTCTGCATTTTTATTGACTGCTTTACACTATTCATGCATTTGTTGTTGTTTCTGTTCATTAGAATGAGGCATTGGAATTTGCGAAGTCTGTGGGCTTCCCCTGCTTGTTGAGACCTTCCTATGTTTTGAGGTAATATATATTGTGTTCTGAAACAATTATTCAGAAATAGGAGATACCAAACTGCATTCTGTATGCTAGGAGCACTAGGCTTTGATGTGTAGTAATTTGTAAATCCGTCGACAATCCCCACGCCAACAAAGCCAGGGTGAAGACCTGGGTACTGTTCTTCAGTGCAGTTAGTGCTTTTCCTTCTGGGAGTGACAACAGTGTGTCCAGTCCTACATCTTAGAAGCATGGCTTACGCCCTCTCCTTGCCAAGCAAAGGGAGGATATCTTCACATTAGAGAAGAGGACAATTAAAAAAACTGAAGAGCAAAAACAAAACAAGCTTGGGGTGTCTCTCAGCAGCCTCTGTTTTCTGATACTCAGAAATGAAAGTTAATCTTTGACTCTTGTCATCTCCTTCCAGTAGTGCTTGTGGTTTGAATACTGTGGGGTTCTTTTTGAGATCATAATTTTTAATAAGTGAATTATAATGTTGGAGGACATGGACAGTGTCTTTTATAATAAACTTGGAAACTAAGTTTTACTATCAAAGGAGAAGTTGTCAATTGTTACTTATTTTCTTCAGATGTTACCACATGTGAGGAACAATTTCAGTGAACAGGGGATAATGAGAGAAACGTACTTTGCTGTGCACAATTTGCAAGTGTAAATGGAATTGGAGATGCGATCCTTTAAAATAATGAAAAATTTCAAATGAGGTGGAAAACTTTCCTTTTTATTTAAATGACATTTTGTGTAAACCACATTCTGATAATACTACTTCTCTGAAGTATTAATGTAAGTTAATTTCAACAACATAGAGACATTTAAGGAGGATTGCAGAAAGCAACTCTGAGTTCTGTGCTTCTTCTCATCATTTCAGTCCATATCTTTTAGTTTCTTAGGCTGTGAATTATCAACATTATTATTACCTTAGCCTTCTTGCCTTAAATAGATGAAGAAATTGAAAGCTCTTTATGCATAAAATTTGCAGTATAGTAGAAAAGGTAAGGCGAATGATACTTTTTAAAAGGAAGTAGAAAGTGATATTTTTCTTCTTTATGGCTTCCCTTCCTCTTAGTCTTCCTTCTTTCCTCCCCTCCTATCCCATTCTGCAAATGCAAGCTTTCCGAATAAATTGATTTCAGATAGTATTCTTTCTCAAGAATTTGAAAGGACACAGCCGAATACATTTCAGTCAGATACTGTACATTATATTAGCAAATGTTACTAAAAAAAATTGATTCTTTTGTAACCCAGCTGAGATAGTGGAATGAACTGCTTTGACAGCATATTTGTGGGTTAAAATCTGCTGTAGGTACTGAACTCTGAAGACACAAGTTTAGAAAACTATGTCCTGGCAGGGATCTTGTTACAGTTTTAAGTGTTACCTGGAACCAGAAGAGAGTTAAAATGATAAAGAGAAAGGATGAACCTTGAGAATGTGTCATCTCTAAGACCTACCATTGTACTCTTTGGGCATTCTCACAGTTCTCACACCCTTTTTACCGTCTCCAACCTGGGGGACTTTTTACTTTGGTTGATTGTCCTGTTGATTACATAAAGTTTCAATGTAGAAAGAGAGACCTTCTTACTCACCCTAAATTGAAACTAGAGTTTTCCTGGAACTAGTCTGAGAAGCAATCGTGTCTAGCATGCTTTACTTCCGAAGTGGTGAAAGAAATTGACCTCTTTGTTTTGTTTTGTTTTTTCCTTCTTACTCAGCGGGTCTGCCATGAATGTGGTATTCTCCGAAGACGAGATGAAAAAATTCCTAGAGGAGGCCACTAGAGTGTCTCAGGTAGTGTCCTGTTTCCTCTTGGTGACTTTTACCTCTTCTGTTAATTGCTACCTTGTTTTATATGTTGTTTTTCTTTGCACAGGATGTTTTTCCTTTTTTTTTTTCCCTTCTACCCATTATTCTCCCAAATACAGAAATGACAAAACGCAAATGCATTGAATTATATTTGGATCCTTGGGGTTAATGGAAGAAGGGGAAGACCAGTGAATATTTCATCATAATAGAGTTTTATACAATTTTAGTCTCCAGGAGCAAGGCTGAATAAGCATGAACTTTGTCTGTTCATGAGTTAGATGCTGGTCAAGTTACCCTTGGGATTCCCAGCCTTAAGGGCAGCCCAACCATGGTCATCACAAACAAGTGAGGCTTCCCTGATTTTTAATTCTCAGACCTGGAGAGATGTTCTTTGCCTTAGTAAACCCTGCAAATTTAATAGTAAATCCCCTCACTCACCTATTGATTTTTCTCATTCTGGTACATTCTGTTTGTAAGTTAATGAAAATGTTTATAATTTTCTGGCCACTCAACCACCTTCCTCCACTGCCCCCAGCTTTTACTTTCTCCTTCAGCGTTACCTCAGTGTGATCCATTTAAGATTTACCCAGTGGGGTTATTGATCTGCAGACCTCATACTGTAGAGGATAAAAGTAACGTTTTCTTTTTAAAAGCTTTCAAAAGCTAGTTGGGGCTAAAAGAAAAAAAAGGAGAGAGAGAGAAAGCACAACTCATAGAGAAGAGTTTGATGTTAGGCAAGTGGAGTTTGGAGGGAGCCAGGCAGTGAAATCAGACGCACTTCAAAGGGGAATAAAGAGTGTGGATAGTTCCTGCACCCATGAAGCGGCGCTTCCTCTGTGTGGTAGCTGCTCCCCATAGAAATTTGTTCACTGTAAAGAGTGGATAATGATAAAGAATGAGGAGAGACAAAGAGTAAAAAAAAAAGGCAACCAAGTGGATTTTGAATTCACTTTTGTGTGAAAGTTAGATAACTGAGGAGGGACTCTTTCCAACGGGTCAGTTTTCATTAATATGTTCTAAAGTCAGACATGGTCCTCTTCTCTGTTGCACTCCCTGAGAGGGATCCTGCAACTCTGATGTTTTGAGAAAACAGCAGCTACACCCAGCTAGTCTCATGTGAGTGATGAGGCAGGTTTTCTCTGTCTGGGATATTGGATTTCATAGGCCCTCTATTTGGTAGAATATTTTTTAAATAATTTTTTCCATATGGATAGAATCCTAACAGGCCCAAAGTTGTATCATAGAGATGTCCTAATGGAGTACTAGGTTGAAGTCTTCCATTAAACTACAGCAGGACCTGGGATTCTCAATTCAGTGATCTTAGAGTAAAACTACCACTCATTATGACCTGCTATGTAGGGCTTTCCTGGTGGCTCAGATGGTAAAGAATCTAGCTGAAATGCAGGAGACCCAAGTTTGATGAGCTATTATGTATCCATTCATATTTAGCATCTGCTATATAATGGCAGTATTCTCAGAATCAGGAATTACATTCATGAAAAGAGAGTCTCTGTGCTCACAGATGACTCTCTTTATTAGGAACATAAGACATCAAATAATGATGATTAAATATGATGAGCAAAAATACATGATGTTGAGGGAAAGTATAAAAGAATTAGGGACCAGTCCCTGAAGAAGGGACTTTTAATTTGGTTCAGAATTGTTGATTCAGAATTAAAAGGTTTAAATCATGGGTATGAAGTAAGAAAGGACAGCAAGTATAAAGGCCTGAAGCTGAGAAAGGGCATGAAGTTTCTAGAAACTGACAAAGCACTCACTTTTATGCCTAGGATGCCAAACATGGTAGGAGGTATTAATTATAATGATGACAGAGTAGAAAGTGAAGGAGCAGATAGAGAGAACCTTGTCAGTCACTGAGTTTAGATTTTAGTCATATTTTCTTACTGAATCATTGTGCTGTATACCTGAAGCTAATGCAATAGTGTGAATCAATTATAGTTCCATTTTAAAAAAGGAGCAATTGAAAGTTTAAGAAAAATTTCTCTTCTGCAGTACAGAGAGTGAAATAAATCTGGGACAAGACTGAATTCATGGAAAGAGGTTAGGAGGCTATTGTGTAGCTCAGGGTAGAGACAACAGTGCCTTGGATCAGAATGATGATAGTAGGGCTTCCCTGGTGGCTCAGCGGTAAAGAATCCTCCTACCAGTGCAGGAGACAGATTCAGTTCCTGATTCGGGGAGATCCCACATGCCATGAAGCAGTTAAGTCCGTGCATCACAACTATTGATCCTGTGCTCTAGAGCTGGGAGCTGTAACTACTGAGCCTTCTTGCTGCAATTGTTGAAGCCTTCACACCCTAGAGCCCTTGCTCTGCAACAAGAAAAGTCACCACAGTGAGAAGCCCATGCACCATAACTGGAGAGTAACCCTCATTTGCTGCAACTAGAGAAAAGCCCTTGTGGCAATAAAGACCTGGCACACCCCCAAATAAATAAATACATAAAATTATATATATATATATATATATATATATATATATATAAGAATAATGAGAGTAAAGGGGCTTCCCTAGCAGTCCAGTGGTTAAGACTCTGCCTTCCAAGACAAGGGGTACAGGTATGATCCCTGGTTGGGGAACTAAGATCCCATGTGCCGTGTGTTGGGGCCAAAAAAGAAAAAAAGATCAGTGATAGTACAGATGGAGGGAAGGGCATGTGTTCTAGAAATGTTGAGGATGTGCATTCAGGATGTGAATGGATGGAGATGGAGGGTGAAGAGAGGATGAAGGATGATTCCTGAGTTTCTGCCTTAGACAGCTGGATGGACAGAGGCACCATTTATTGAAACAAGAACACTTAAGGAGAGAAATTTTAGAGGGGAAAATCAAATTTAATTTTTGACCTTTTGAATATATGGTGCCTGTGAAGAGTTCAAATAGAGATGTTTTGAAAGGAGAGGGTTATATAGATTTGAAATTGAAGATCAAGATCACAGCTAAAGAGAGAGAGATAAATATAGATTTGGAAGTCAATAGCATATTATTGTAACTGAAGTTTTAAGATTGGAAGCAGTCACTGGGGAGAGTATAGAGGAAAAGGAACAGTTAAGAAAGAGATGAAAAGAATACTGGCATTTGAGGGCTGAGTAGGGAAGAAAGAACCATGAAGGAGTCTGAGAAAGAAGCATGAAAATGTGATCATGGATACCTAAGGAAGAAAGTGCTTTAAGAAAGCCAACTGCTTAAAGTTTGAAATTTATTAAGAAATCTTCTCCCTCAACATAGTAAGGGCTATTTGTAAAGGTATTTAATTGGTCAAGATAGAGAATGATGTTGTTGCCCCTCTCAGATCCTTTACCTGTGGGAGCACCCACCCCCCAGCTGCTGTGATAGCTGATGATACCTCCCAGCTACATTTCTCAGGATAACTTGTTGTTTAGTTGCTAAGTCATGTCCGATTCTTAATGACCCCATGAACTTAGTAGCCCACCAGGCTCCTCTGTCCTTGGACTTTCCCAGGCAAGAATACTGGAGTGGGTTGCCATTTCCTGTTGCAGGAGCTCTTCCTGACCCAGGGATCAAACTCACATCTTCTGCATTGGCAGGTAGCTTCTTAACCACTGTGCAACCTGAGAAGCCCACTCAGGATAACTATTCTCAGTCAAATGGGAGCTTCTGGCACCAGGAAGCAAGACTCCTCACCTCACCACCACCCTCAAACCCTGGACAGTGACTGCCCTCTGCTTCAAGTTAGGACTTACTCTGTGCTGTAACTGAGAGCTCCCTGTGGGGTGAAGCTGAATCCAGTCCCCAGTGACCCCACAGACTACCTAGTTTTTTTTGCTGTGTCCCATCCTGCTTTTCTCAATCCCTTAATAAATCACTTGAATAAGACCCCCTGTCTTAGGCTTGGCTAGAGAAACTAAGACAGCTACTGAACTTTTCTTTTTTTTTTTTTTGCAGTTATATTTTTATCATTATATATTTTGTGGAAAATTTCCACAAAGGTCCCAATACAGCTCTACCAGGCCTGCCAACACTAAATACTCAATATTTTAAACAGAAGGAACAGAGATTAAAAAGTTTTTTTGTGTATGTGTGTGGCTAATCAACAGTTTAATGCCTAATAGGCTTTTGAAGAAAAGGGAATTGGGAACGTTTCTTCATTTAATAATAAATGTAAGAAGAGAACAGCTTATTTATGGCATAAGACATGGGTTATTTTTAATATTTCACTAAATTCCATTCTAGTTAAAGTGCTCTGCTAAGGAGATAAGATAGATTACATTCAACACACATGCCAAAGATGATGAATTCCATAATAGTGGGCAAAAGGGGTTTGTGTTCAGAGCAAAAATATGTTTAGAGAAGGCTTCAGGGAGGAAGTGGTATTGGAGCCAAGCCTTGAAGGATGGGTTGAAATTTGAAAGATGAAGTGAGGAGAGAAGCTGGTGTACACTGGGGGAGGAGAGGCATGGAGATAGGTAAAGGCAGGTTTTGACAAGAAAACAAGTGTGCAGTGTGCTAGCGTCTCGCGCAAAGAGGAGAAGAGATGTTTAAACTCTGGAGGTCTTCATTCAACCACTTCATTTAGTTTGGGAAAAGCACGTAGTGATTGGGCTATGGAGGGCATTGCAGTACTGCTGTGGAGGAGCTGAGGGGCAAGAAATTAAAGAATATTAAGGGGTCTGAAACAGCTGAGAAAGCAAGAATATTTTGAAGAATGTTTGATTTTGCAGTTGCAAACGTCATACTGTAGAAGTGATTTAAAGCATGCCAATTTCAGGTAAATAATTCCATCTTTGATCTAACAAAACTGAAACAAAATACTTCTCTCCTTCTAAGTTCATTCTCAATTCTCATGTAGAGAAGTGACTGAGGGAATTGTAGTGCTTGGAAAAGATAAGGAAGAGAAAAAATACCTGATCCAAAAACTGATATAAATAAAATAGAGAGATATTTATAATTCTGGAGACGAGAAAAGGAACCTCATTCTGTCCTCTCCTTTGCCTCCTTGTTTTCTCTAACTCACCTAGAGTCTACATTTGAAATTTCAAAACTCATGTTCAATTCACTGAGGACTCAAAATTGGAGAAAGATTTCCTGTTCCTCACTGTAAGCAGAGAGTGACCTTGTTCTTACCAAACAAATTGGCTAATGAATTTGTGCTGTGTGTTGAGCAGTTTTTTTCAAGTATTGCCCAAGTATTGACTTAAGGTACATGATTTACTTGACACTTTACATAACATTTCAGCTAAAGGTTCTACCCCCACCATTTTCCTTGATGACAGGAACACCCAGTGGTGCTGACGAAATTTATTGAGGGGGCCCGGGAAGTGGAAATGGATGCTGTCGGCAAAGATGGACGAGTAAGTGTTGTATCCTCCCTCTCTTCCCCCATCCCTGCCTTCCCATCAATTTTTTCCTTGGCAACTTAGAAATATAGCACAGATTAGAGCTCGTGATTTCTACAAAATAGGTCTCTAATAATAATGGACAAGCTGCTCAGTCAAAAAAATGTTCAAATTCACTGACAATTCAGTTGTGTCATAGGTATCATTTCTTCTGCTTTTCATGTTGTTAGAATTTCTCTTTGATGATATTCAAAATTAATTATCATCCTGTACTCATTCTTTTTGAATAGATTTTCTCTCTAATTTTCCTTTGTCTGTGGGTTTCCTTTTATGTTTCACTGGATATCATAAAAAAATCTGATACTTTCTTTCTGAAGTTCCTAACTGAATCCCTACTTCTTCGTCTCTCTTGATTTTTCCACCCTCCCCCTTTTTATTGGGTTAATAAAGACAAAACTAAACAGAGCTGATGGATAAAGATAATAATATAAAAATGACTTACCACATCACATCTGGTATCACTAATATAATCAATGTCCCTAACTTCAGGGAGAAATGAAAGTATGAAGAATGCCTTTCTTTAGTTTTAAGGTTTTACTAGTAAGGCATTTATTACTTATCTTGAAACAGAGAAAGTGGTAGTTTAGAGTCCATATCATTCTATTTGCTTTAAGGAAATAAAATGGATTTTATCTTGGACTTCATCTTGTACTTTACAATCTACTGAAAATGATAAAGTTTTTTTCTGTTTGTTTTTTTCTTCCAGATTAACAGTTCAAAGTAGTGTTGTTAAAAAAAATTACATTTATAGTAATGATGACCTCTTATACAATCTACAGTTTAAGCACCCTTTTATTGAGTAGTCATTAAGTCATGTTTGACTCTGTGACTCCATGGACTACAGCACTCCAGGCTTTATGTCTTTCACCATCTCCTTCAGTTCAGTTCAATCGCTCAGTCGTGTCTGATTTGTTGTGAACCCATGAACCGCAGCACGCCGGGCTTCCCTGTCCATCACCAACTCCTGGAGCCTACCCAAATTCATGTCCATTGAGTCGGTGATGCCATCCAACCATTTCACCCTCCATTGTGCCCATCTCCTCCTGGCCTCAATCTTTCTTAGCATCAGGATCTTTTCAAATGAGTCAGCTCTTTGCATCAGGTGGCCAAAGTATTGGAGTTTCAGCTTCAACATCAGTCCTTCCAGTGAACACCCAGGACTGATCTCCTTTAGGATGGACTGGTTGGATCTCCTTGCAGTCCAAGGGACTCTCAAGAGTCTTCTCCAACACCACAGTTTAAAGGCACCAATTCTTCGGTGCTCAGCTTTCTTTATAGTCCAACTCTCACATCCATACATGACCACTGGAAAAACCACAGTCTTGACTAGTGGACCTTTGTTGACAAAGTAATGTCTCTGCTTTTTAATATGCTGTCTAGGTTGGTCATAACTTTCCTTCCAAGGAGTAAACGTCTTTTAATTTCATGGCTTCAATCAGCATCTGCAGTGATATATTTGCCATGAAGTGATGGGACTGGATGCCATGATCTTAGTTATCTGAATGTTGAGCTTTAAGCCAACTTTTTCACTCTCCTCTTTCACTTTCATCAAGAGTCTCTTTAGTTCTTCTTCACTTTCCGCCATAAGGGTGGCGTCATCTGCATATCTGAGGTTTTTGATATTTCTCTCAGCAATCTTGATTCTAGCTTGTACTTAATCCAACCCACCATTTCTCATGATGTACTCTGCACAGAAGTTATATAAGCAGGGTGACAATATACAGCCTTGACCTACTCCTTTTCCTATTTGGAAGCAGTCTGTTGTTCCATGTCCAGTTCTTTTTTTTTTTGCCCCATTTTTCTACATTAACTTTATTAAAAAAAATTTTTTTCCAGCTTTATTTATTTATTTATTTTACTTTACAATATTGTGTTGGTTTTCCTGACCTGCATACAGGTTTCTCAAGAGGTAGGTCAGGTGGTCTGGTATTCCCATCTCTTTCAGAATTTTCCACAGTTTATTGTGATCCACACAGTCAAAGGCTTTGGCATAGTCAATAAAGCAGAAATAGATGTTTTTCTGGAACTCTTTTGCTTTTTCCATGACCCAGCAGATGTTGACAATTTGATCTCTGGTTCCTCTGCCTTTTCTAAAACCAGCTTGAACTTCTGGAAGTTCATGGTTAATGTATTGCTGAGGCCTGGCTTGGAGAATTTTGAGCATTACTTTACTAGCGTGTGAGATGCGTGCAATTGTGCGGTAGTTTGAGCATTCTTTGGCATTGCCTTTCATAGGGATTGGAATGAAAACTGACCTTTTCCAGTCCTGTGGCCACTGCTGAGTATTCCAAATTTGCTGGCATATTGAGTGTAGCACTTTCACAGCAT
Source organism: Bos taurus (assembly GCF_002263795.3). Classification (NCBI taxonomy): domain Eukaryota; kingdom Metazoa; phylum Chordata; class Mammalia; order Artiodactyla; family Bovidae; genus Bos; species Bos taurus. Next base: position 98,441,695 of record NC_037329.1, read on the forward strand.
CATATTTTAGGATTTGAAATAGCTCAACTGGAATTCCATCACCTCCACTAGCTTTGTTCATAGTAATGCTTCCAAAGGCCCTCTTGAATTCACATTCCAGGATGTCTGGCTCTAGGTGAGTGATCACACCACTGTGATTATCTGGGTCATGAAGATCTTTTTTGTGCAGTTCTTCTGTGTATTCTTGCCACCTCTTCTTAATACTTCTGCTTTTGTTAGGTCCATACCATCTCTGTCCTTTATTGAGCCCATCTTTGCATTAAATGTTTGCCAAATTCATGTCCATTGTGTTGGTGATGCTATCTACCATCTCATCCTCTGCTGCCCTCTTCTCCCTTTGCCTTCAATCTTTTCCAGCATCAGGGTGTTTTCCAATGAGTCAGTTCTTCACATCAGGTGGCCAAAGTATTAGAGCTTCAGCAACAGTCCTTCCAATGAATATTCAGTGTTGTTTTCCTTTAGGATTTATTGGTTTGGTCTCCTTGCTGTTCAAGGGACTCTCAAGAGTCTTCTCCAGCGCCACAGTTCGAAAGCATAAATTTTTCAGCACTCAGCCTTTTTTATAGTCCAACTCTCACATCCATACATGACTACCAGAAAAAACAAATAAACAAACAAACATAGCTTTGACTATATGGACCTTTGTTGGCAAAGTGATGTCTTTGCTTTATAATATGCTGTCTCAGTTTGTCTTAATTTTCCTTCCTATCCCTGGAAAGTTGTCATTTGTTTTCTGTTTAACTCTTTTGGTTATACAAAGCATAATAAATGCAACATGATATATATATATATATATATAGTTTTTGCTTTTATTTCTTGGACTTCTAATATATTCCTTTTCTAATGTACGCCTCCCTAGAATTTTCATCCCTGACCTCCTGACCTCCAGAGTTATGGAGCATATGTTTAATCTTTTCCTCTTTTCAACATTTTACTTATTTGAGACTGAGGTGTAAAATAAGAGAAATGTGAACTATACCAATGTGGAAGTGGAGAATGTAAGACTGACCTACATACATTTGTGTTTTTTCAAATATTGTGCTGTAAAGTAATGCTGGTCTGTTGGCCTTATTTAGTTCCAATTTGCTAGGATATGCTCTTTCCCTAAGCTTCTCTTAGACCCCAACATTGCTTATCATTCTGGATTCCTTCTTTTGGAAGTATTTCAGGTTGTTCACATAATTTTTAAACAGTCACACTCAGAAATGGACATCGTACTTCAGACATGTTATAATGTTTTCAGAGCTCAATGGGACATTGTTGCTGTTCAGTGTCTAATTTGTGTCTGACTCTGTGACCTCCTATACTGCAGCATGCCAGGGTTCCCTATCCTTCACTGTCTCCTGAAGTTTGGTCAAACTTATGTCCGTTGAGTCTGTGATGCCATCCAACCATCTCATCCTCTGTTGCCCCCTTCTCCTCCTGCCCTCAGTCTTTCCCGGCATCGGGTCTTTTTCAGTGAGTCAGGTCTGTGCATCAGGTGGCCAAAGTATTGGAGCTTCAGCCTCAGCATCAGTCCTTCCAATGAATATTCAGGACTGATTTATTTTAGGATTGACTGGTTTGATCAGTGGGACATTGCCTGCCCATTTCTGGACAGTATAAAAAATTTGAGTGCTTACTCTACACTAAATATCATTCCAGACTGTACTTGTGTTTATCCTCATTCTATGAGACAGATACCATTTTCATTCCTATCGGCAACCATGGCTAAACATCTAAAGTACCTTGTCCAGGTCCCAGAACTCATAAGTGACAGCAGGAATGAAAGTGAAAATGAAAGTTGCTCAGTCATGTCTGACTCTTTGTGACCCCATGGACTATGCAGTCCATGGAATTCTCTAGGCCAGAGTACTGAAGTGGGTAGCCTTTCCCTTCTCCAGGGGATCTTCCCAATGCAAGGATCAAACCCAGGTCTCCTGCATTGCAGGTGGATTCTTTACCAGGTGAGCCACAAGGGAAGCCCAAGAATACTGGAGTGGGTAGCCTATCCCTTCTTCAGCGGATCTTCCTGACCCAGGAACTGAACCAGGGTCTCCTGTATTGCAGGCAAATTCTTTACCAACTGAGCTCTCAGGGAAGCGACAGCAGGAGTACTGGCACTCAAATGTCACTTTGCTTTAAGTCATCTGTAAATCTGACAAACAAATTTTCACTGTAATTTATTAAAGTCTTTTAAAGTTATCCAATTATTCTCCCCCACTCTCATTTTCTGAAGACACACCTACTGTTAACATTTAGCTTATAGTGACTGAGGCCATAAACTTTGCAATCTGACAGATAAGGGTTCAAAAATCCTGTCTTGGTCATATAGACACTTGTACTTGCATTATTTATTCTTATATTGCCTTGATTTTCTTACCTTTAAAAGAGGACAAGAATACTTTCCTCTTATTTTCCTTCTATCTTCAGTAAGATTCCCCTGGAGGAGGAAATGGCAACCCACTCCAGTATTCTTGCCTGAAAAATCCCATGGACAGAGGGGCCTGGCAAGCTGCAGTCCATGGGGTTGCAAAGAGTCAGACATGACTGAGTGACCAAAGACGCACTCCCTCCTGTCTCAAATTTTCACTTAAAGATCTCTTGTAGGTGGTGAATTAGCTCATTTGGTTATGGTGTGATGGTGTGGAGGTGATAAGAATCCCTTGATCTTCAGATCTTACATTTTCTTTCTGACCCACCTAAGTTATGACACTTACCTAAGCTTGAATTCACCTCTTCTGTCTTCTTTTCCAGTGTTTAAAACTTAACCTGGAAGGAAAGGACAAAGATGTCTCCAGTGCCCCCAGAATGCTTTAGTTTCCTATCTATTCTTAAAAGTCATTGCAAGTTGGCTTGAAAGTTTAGTGTGAAAGTTTTAGTTGCTCAGTCTGTCTGACTCTTTGAGACCCTGTGGACAGTAGCCCAACACGTCTCCCATGTCCATGGGGTTCTCCAGGCAAGAATACTGGAGTGGATTACTGTATTCTCTTCCAGGGGATTTTCCCAATCCTGGGATTGAACCCATGTCTCTTGTGTCTCCTACATTAGCAGTTGGGTTCTTTACCAGTAGGGCCATGAGTTGGCTTAGTTACCTTCTTTTCCTAGCATTTATACCGATTCTAATCAATGGAATAGGGAGGTAAGCTCTCAGACATTCTCAGCTGCCCCACAAGGTGATCTGTCACTGAACAGGGAGGCTTGGTGAGGCTGCATGTGCAGTTCCTTCTGCCCCCATATTGGAGACTTAGCAAAGAAACTGCTCAGTGCTGGAGGTATCTGTTAGAATTAAGGGGTACACCAGGCAGCAGCTTCACTGAAGAAGAGCTGACAACCCTTTCTCCAATCTTCTTTCGGACAGGTCATCTCCCATGCCATTTCTGAACACGTGGAGGATGCGGGCGTCCACTCGGGGGATGCCACTCTGATGCTGCCCACACAAACCATCAGCCAAGGAGCCATTGAAAAGGTCGTCATTTATAAATAAAGGTGGAAGACAGGAAAAGATTAAAAGTTTTTTAAACTAAGTAGTAGGATAGTACATACTTCAGGTAAAATTTAATTATGAAGGGGACTTCTTCCTCTGAGTTTGCTATGTATTTTAAAGATAACAGCTTCCTTTTCTGCCCTTTAGAACTCTGATTGTATTCTAGTGCAATAGTCCTCTAATTGAGCTCACTGTTACCACCTGGGGGACTTGTTAAAAGGTTGTGGGATTCCATCCCCAGTTTTGATTATGTAGTTCTAGGCCCCATAATTTGCATTTTTATTGAGTTCCCTTGTGATGCTATTCCTACTGGTCTAGGGACTACATTTGGATAACTACTGCTACAGATGATTCTAATATTTGAGCCACTTACAGGTGAGCAGCACCTAAAGTAATATTTCTCAGTTAGAAGCAGGTATGCAGCAGTCACATGAGAACCTTCTGGAACCAATGCTTTCACTGTCTACCCTTACCCTCACCCAGAAAGTACTTTAAGATATGTCTCTTCCAGTGGTTTTGAAACTGCTACTTTAATGACCTTTCCAAGAATGATGATTCTGCCTCAGTATTCAATATGCATTGCTAGGTTTCATCTTAAAGACTGCCATCATAAATAACTTGGGGAATGTTCCTTTAGTCTTCAGGTATGTGAGGTGAGGATTAGCTATTTAAATGAGACTTCCCAATAATCCTGCCACCAGAATCTCGGCAGCCTGTCTGGCTAGTTGTACGTTGGGCTGGTTTCCAAAGGTCTTACCTTGTTCTAGAATGTGAAGGTAGCAGGTTGCTTTGCGATTAGCAGCAGCATGAAGGAACAGTATCCTGGGATTTCAAATGTGCTTTAATTTTTCATATCGGAATAAATGATCTCAAAACTCAGATATTTTGAAATCTCTCAAAGCTCAATGTGTCATGGACCCTGCTTCCTTTTGTAACTGATTGAGTTGCTGAACTGCAAAGGCATGTAAGATCAGTGAATGAGGAGCTGTTGATTCCAGCAGCCAGTGCCCTTTCTTTGCATGTGATCCTTCTGGCTCTGGTTGGATATGGGAATTCCTGTAGATTACACACACCTCCCTGCAAGGGAACGTGTTTCCTTCTGACCATAATATCCACCCTTGCAGAGTCCAGGGGAAAAGAAAAGCACATAAAAGAAATCTCTCTGGTCTCTTTGCAGTACCATATAATTTCAGGGCCTATACTTCTCAGCAGGTGGGTCATTAGATTGACACAGAGTTTGGACTGCAGCTTTTGGTGCTGAAGCAACCAGACTGAAAGGATTCCATTTAGCCCTCAGAATGAAACCAGAGTATATGATGGTAGGTAGATAGGGGCATTTGGCAGAAAGATAATCCTGTACCATTATTTGCTCTTTTCCCTGCTGTTCTGGTGTGAATATTTAGAACATTTAGTATAATTATTATTTTGTTAATAGAAACCTAAGAATGGCTTCTATTATTACTCCATTATTATTATTACATATTATTACTCCATTATTAGTGGAGATATAGTTCTTTGTAAAGAGAATGAAAGAAATCTAAATTTAAGGTGCTATACCTTTTTTGTTTGTTTTTCAACTAAGGAATGTTCTTTAGTATGGTATCATTGTCCTTTTGATCTAGGTGAAGGATGCTACCCGAAAGATCGCAAAGGCTTTTGCCATCTCTGGCCCATTCAACGTCCAGTTTCTTGTCAAAGGAAATGATGTCTTGGTAAGAAATGCAAAACTGTTTGAAGGGACACCACTGCTGTGTTAGGTCCTGTTGGTTTATGTCCCTCTGTGAACACAGCCACAGAGCAGCTGAGACCCTGGCAGCTGATTGTGTCTTAGTGTGGGGTGTTGCACAGCATATAATACCTGCCTGTTTGAAAACACTGGTCTTGGAGGCACTGATGTGTCAGTGACAGCTCTGTAAACACCCTGATCCACTGGAGAGAAGATCACTGTCTGCCACCTACAGTACAGTGTAGATGGATGCGGTGACCATCACAAAGTAATCTGTTCGGATTACTGTGGAATGGTCATAATTACATGCACTGGAGTTTTGCTTTATTCATTTCCTGGAAAAGAAAGCTCTTTTGGATACCATTTACCAATAAATAAATACAATAAAATAAAAAAGAAAGAAATTTCAAAAATGTTAAGGTGATGAGGTTAGTCTTAATTAATTTAATCTACTTAATGTAACTAATCAGTAACCAATATTGTTTCTCACCTACTATGCAAAGTCCTAAGGTGGCAACAAAGATGTATAGAACCCAATTTTTTGCTCTCAGAGATTCATAATTTAGTGAGAACTGGGAAGAAGATGAATTTATAGATAACTGTAAGTTAGAATATAATAGCTGCTGGAAGGAATGTACGAATAAAGTGATATTGGAGGCATAGAATAGGGAGTGCCTGTGTGTGTGGCGGGGGTGGTGAGGGTGGGGGTCTGTGCCTGCACGTGTGTATGAGCATGTAATTGAGTGTCATATGCCTGGTTTGGGTGGATAATAAAATATTTCAAGGAAGATTTTGTAATTTGAGCTGGGTCTTAAGGAATGAATAACAAGTAAAGGAAGATAGAGAGAGCAGTTCACATACAACATCTATGGGAAAGTTCAGTGCGTTTTAGGAGATAGTGACCAGTTCAGTTTATCAAGATTATATTTCCAGGGAAATCATAGAACGTAAACTTGGAAAGAAACACTGAGACCAGGAAAGTGGTACAAGATAACATAGAGGGCTACACTGAAGCAAGAGGATAGAAGGCTGTCAAGGACTAGACTTCACTATCAGGGCCAGTAGAAATCCGCTGAAGACTTTCCAGTAGGGATGTGGCATGATCTGAACTCTGCATAAAAACAAATCTGTCAAGAGCTTGTGGGGCTTCCCAGGTCACGCTGGTGATAGAGAATTAGCCTGTCAATGCAGGAGCTGCGGGTTTGATTCTTGGGATTGGGAAGATCCCCTGGAGGAGGAAATGGCAACCCACTACACTATTCTTGCTGGGATAATGCCACAGACAGAGAAGTCTGGTGGGCTACAGTCCACGGTGTCACAAAGAATCAGACACGATTGAACAACCGAGTACACAAGCACGCATGTCAAGAGAGTGTGGGGATGGAACCGCAGAAAGGGGTGGGAAAAAGTCAGAGTTCAAAGATACTGACTGAAAAGAAAGAAAGAAAGTGAAGTCCTTCCATCATGTCCGACTCTTTGCAACACCATGAACTGTAGCCCACCAGGCTCCTCTGTCCATGGGATTTTTCAGGCGAGGGTACTGGAGTGGGTTGCCATTTCCTTTTCCAGGGGATCATCCTAACCCAGGGATCGAACCTGGGTCTCCTGCACTGTAGGCAGATGCTATACCATCTGAGCCACCATGGGACCAAAAGGGAAACCAGTTAGCAAAAGTCTACAGGTGGCACACAGACAGAGAACAGATTTATGGACATGGCACCGCGGGTGAGGGAGGAGAGGATGAGATGCATGAAGAGAGGAACATGGAAACTTATATTACACAGGGAACTCAGACTGGGGCTCTGTAACAACCTCGAGGGGTGGGATGGGCAGGGAGGTTCAAGAGGGAGGGAATATATGTATACATATGGCTGATTCATGTTGATGTTTGGCAGAAACCAACAGAATTCTGTGAAGCAATTATCCTTAAATTAAAATATGAATCAATTAAAAAATAAGTCTATCAGGGGGAGACAAGGAAGAGGCTGGCAAAGCAAGAGCTGGGCCCAAGTTGCAGGGAGCAGTTGAATATTGTCATTGTTTCTCACCATCCTTTCTCTTCTTTTGAATTTTGTTATCTCTCCAGGTGATTGAGTGTAACCTGAGAGCTTCTCGATCCTTCCCCTTTGTTTCCAAGACACTTGGAATCGACTTCATTGATGTGGCCACCAAGGTGATGATTGGAGAGCACATTGATGAGAAACCCCTTCCAACACTGGAGCATCCCATAATTCCAGCCGACTATGTTGCAATTAAGGTATATTTTCAAAAATCTTAGTCATTTTTTTAAGTTCCAAAGGAATTAAAGGAATAATTTTTCATTAAAAAATGATCTTAGGACTTCCCTGGTAGTCCAGTGATTAAGAATCTGCCCTCCAATGCAGGGGATGTGGGTTTGATCTCACATGCCATGGGGCAAAAAAGACCCAGCTTAGCCAAAAGTAATTTTTAAAAATAATCTTGATACTTTATGAACCTTCTAACTAAAGTGCTAGACTAGGGATTTATAATGTTCGCTTTGAATAATGCAATGCAGTTTCTCTATAGGCAACTTTATGTGTACTCTTGTGCATTTCAAAAATTAAAAAAAAATATTTAGAATTACATAACTTTGAAACCAACTAGCTGAGTGACATAAACTACATTTATGAAGGTGATGCTTAATGCTGCCGGTTTAGTTGGTAAATAGAAATTCTGGATATAACTTTTAGGATAAGGCTTGAATTATGCCGAGGCTTTCAGGAATGCATGAGTCTTGTAAAAGTGTTACCTTGTGGTGTTACTTAAATTTTTATTGCCTTGACCACCTTTGCTTAGTTCCGATTTCTTTAGTGGTATAATTTTGTTGTAGCGGTACTGTGAGGGTAATGAAATTGATGGCACCTTTATGAAGAATGACCAGGAAAATGTAAGATTTGTTCACTAAATACAAACATGCCTTGGAGATATTGTGGGTTTGGTTCCAGACCACCACATTAATTCTACACTAATTTTTTGGCCTCTCAGTGCATATAAAAGCTATATTCACACTGTATTGTGGTTTGTTAAGTGTGCAATAGCATTATGTCTAAAGAAACAATGCACATACCTTAATCAAAAACTACTTTATTGCTCAAAAATACTAATTATCATCTGGGGCTTCAGTGAGTCATAATCTTTTTTTCCAATAGTAATAATAATGAAAATGTTTGAAATACTGTAAGAACTACCAAAATGTGACACAGAGACACAGTGATTAAATGCTGTTGGAAAAAATGGTACCAAGAGACTTGGTTGATGTAGGGTTGCCATAATATACAAACCTTCAATTTTTTAAAAATTCATTATCTGCGAAGCACAATAAAACAAAGCATCATAAGACAAGAAATGCCTGTATATGTTTGTATATTTCAAATAACTTAATAATAAATCCATTGTGCTCCTCTAGCTGCCTCAGTATGCCCATGAACAGAGTATTTATAATTATGACCTTTAACTACCTCACTGGACAGTATGAGGATTAGTGAGATATTATATAAACATATCTGAATTTTTTAGATAAAGTACACAATGAAATTAATTTATATTGTATAATATATTTATGTGATATTTACATATTCTGGGTGCCTTCAGAGCTTTCTGTTCTTATATATACTAGTGACCTCAACCATAATTGTGTTACAATTGAGACTCTGACTTCTGACTTTTACAGTGGAAGTTTTAAGTTGAAGCTGTAAATTAAAAAATATTTATTAATCTTATTTAACTTAATAATTTAGGATTCCCTGGATTTTACAGTACACTGAGGTAGAATGTCACTTCTTATTTTAGGGTAGCATTTTATTCCTGGATGCTATGACACAACACAAATTGTTAAATTTTCAATGGGACTATATATACATAGGGTTTTATTGTTTGAGACCAGTAAGTAGAAGGACCCCCAAAATATTTTTCCACTGGAGATTCTGAATACGAATTTCAAACTCATGTTTCTTTATTCTTAGACACAGGAATACACACACAAATATATACACACATGTGTCTGAAACAATTTCCAACTAGTAGCAATACTGATGGATAGATGTGAATTTTTCAAAATGCACTGTCTTCTAGTTTACTTCTTTCCTAGTTATCCTTGTACATTAATCTTGATTTTTTTGTCAAATTACTTTTTCATAGTCAGTCTTAATATTGTCCTAGTGAGGTGGGTAGATATCAATGGTTGAGGTAGAGAGAGGCTGGAAGGCAGGAATATAATGTAATAATGACTAAGATGACCCAGTGAAATAACTCCAAGCTAGAATTAATTCCCATAATGACTTAGAGGCATGCCCGAATCAAAGAAGGAATAGTCTAGGCTGGATAAATAGATATATGGAAGAAACAAAAATTTGATTCTTAGTGAACTGCATTGATAAAATAAATGGAAAGAAAGCACTCCTATCTATGTTCTAGTTCATATGAAAGTTCTGGGCAAAAGTATTTCCAAGAAGAATATTTTTCAAAGCTTTTTAAGAGGTGTCAATAACAGCTTAATGTCTCAGAAGTCAGCTTGCAGACAGACATTTCTGGCAAGGTGGCTTGTTGTAAGTCCAAATGATCAGAACAAGAAGAAGAATGTTTCAAAAGCCTACCAAGGAAAAAGTGTTTGAACTCTGTGTCTGGGGAGATCAATGCCCAGTAGACTTTGTTTGAAATCACTCCAGTAAGAATATGTGTAGGCTAGATCAGAAACATTGGCTTAGACTGGTCACTGGGGCCCTATTTACAGAAATAAATTGTGATTATTTAACCCAATTTTGGGCCAAAAGCTCAAGAAATTCTTGGAACACAGGTTTAAAGCTATTTTTAAAGTCAGTTGCTTGGACCAAAGATGTTTTTTTATGTGTCTACCATAGCCTAAATGAATCCTATGAGAAATGATTCACTAAATATAATTATCCTCCTTTATTCTTGTTATACCCTTCTTTCACATATTTTTCCTACCCGTTATTTTGATAGGCTCCAATGTTTTCCTGGCCCCGGTTGAGAGATGCTGACCCCATTCTACGATGTGAGATGGCTTCCACTGGAGAGGTAACTAGTTAATGATCCATGAACACTTTCATTAAATCTACTTTGAAGTCTATGGCTTTATGATCAGAATATAGTAAAGTAATTTAGTAAGTAGTAAGCAGGACACTTCTTTTGTGATCAGAATAAGTCTGAAATGGCCTGGGAATTTTGAGCTAAGAAAAAAATCCTTGAGTTTTGTAGCCCAGAGTCTAAATTCTCACTTATAGTTCAACAGTTGGCTATATTGTCTGTGTGTTTCATTCATTTTCACGTTACAAATTGGGAGCATCTTTCAAATATTTCTTTAGATGTCTAGGTAAATACCTTCCAGGTCTTTTTATTTTAAGATTCTCAGGTCTCTCTGTAAAGCACCTCTCATCCCCTCTAATTTGCCTTGCTATTGTGAAATTAGATCATTGAGCTTTTAATAGCAACATGTAGAATGAATGTACAACAGTAGAAAGATAATGGGGCCATCATACGGTGGGATCTGCAGGTATATGCAAAGTCCCAGAACCACTGTTTTTCAAAGCAACTGTAGCCGCCTGGGGATTATCTAAAAACTATAATGAGACTGACCACTGGATGTCCCTCTTCACTTGTGTTGGAGCCTTTGTCAGCTGGAGGTTTCTTTAAGAATGTGAAATGTGTTTCTTGTAGAAAGCTGTCAGATTCCAGAGAGTTCCCTACGTGTCAGTGTCAGGACATTGTATGAATCACCTAGCCCTTGACAGACTTACTGTACACAACCTTCAGATTCTCATCAGTGCACACCAGAGTGGCAACATCAGACTGGGAGGCATCATTGTTTCCTCTTGGTGTTGAGGAAAACCTGAAAGGGGAAAAGACTTAATTGCAACAAATATGTGATGTTTTATATGGTTGCCTGGTTACAAGCAAAATCTGTGATGAGAAGCCAAGTGAGACAGGAAGGGAGGCAGTGAGGATCAAATGGCTATCTTGTTTGTATTTGGACTGATGATTGCCTTCTCTTAGTATCTTTGCTGCTTCTGTTAATTTAATAGACGAGAAAACCTAACTTGAAGACAAGGGACGTAACGTTGAATTTCTCTGCCGTTTAAGGAGATCCCCTGATGTTCATCTTGATCCCATGGTCACTCAGTAGCAGGGCTGTTTTCAGCTAGCCTAGGATTCAGATCAGGGTGAGATCTGCTTTCCTTAATGCTGTTTTCTCTGCTGTGGCAAATCTGTTTTCAGAACCTGTGTCCATTCTGCCTCCAGACATACATTATTGGAATTGTTGAAATACGAACATATGAGAGAATTAGAAATTCAGCCCTCTCCTTCCTCGTATCTGTTTTAGAAGTACAGAGAGATAATTCCTCTTCCATTATTAGAGTCATATTTCCAAGTGTCACTTAGTGTGATGTTACAAGTTCTATTTTATTACTGAAATCAGAATAATAATTCTAGCTCAGTGAAATCTCAGTTATGCTCCAGAGACATTTTCAGTGTTAAAATGGCTTGTTGTGGGATTAAATAAAACTTTAGCTTTCCTAATGATGAGGTGGGGATGATAGTCTTAATCTTTGTGCTCAGTTGTGTCTGACTCTCTGTGACCCATGGACTGTAGCCCACCAGGCTCTTCTGTCCATGGGATTTTATAGATGAGAATACTGGAGTGGTTTTCCATTCCCTTCTCTAGGGAATCTTCCCAACCCAGGGGTTGAATCCATGTTTCTTTCATCTTCTGCATTGGCAGGCGGGTTCTTTACCATTAGCACCTCCTTAACTACTTTCTGTTTTTTTTTTTTTTTTGTACAAAACTGCTGAAACCTTGTGTTTGTATATGCACTTAAAATGAAATTGCCTAGGTTCTTTCAGTAGGGTTTGGGTCCCATTAACTTCGGTTGACATTCCTTAAGTTGGTTAGCCAGTACTTGAACAGGTCCTAGTGGTCCACTGAAAATCATAGTCATGAGAACTTTCCTTTGACAGTAAAGGAGTCACTTGCTTAAGGAATGAATTTAGCCGTCAGTGTTATTTACTCTAATGGTGATTCTGTACCTTTGTCAAATAATGATGTACATGGCAAGGCTTACTTCCATCATACTCAGATTAACTCCTTATTCTATAGTTAGGGTAGCTAATCAACTTGTAGTTATATTGTAGTGCTATTACCCTACAGGAAGGCTCTGTATATCCCAACACTATATTAATTTGAATTTTTCTTTTTTTTTTTTTTACTTTGGGCTGTAGTATTAAGAACTGCTAGCAAGGTATATTGCCTCATTTTATGAAGGTAATAATAATGAAGAAGTTCCTTTGAGATTTTCACAGATTTACTGAATTTTTCAGAAGGCTTTCCCATGTGTATGAAATAACTCCTAACCAATTGATTAGCAGTTACGCATTTGTGCTACTGACCCATGAATTCATGCATTGTTGCATAGCATACATACATATACTATTATTTAAACATTAAGTCGTATTAACATTTGGCAGCTCACCATATTATGGGCCAGAAGCTATAATTTGTATCCAAATATCTCACAGTAGAATCCAGTTATGTTGCTCCATGGAGTGTTGTTGGATGGAGAAAGAATTGCTTATTCATTCATTATGTTTAATTAAAAACATAAGATACATCTGCCCTAGCCAGACTTTTAATCCCTAGATTCAGACTGCATGGTCTTTGGGCAACTCAATAAAATCTAGCGTAGGAATCTATGACTTCATTTGTGGTTCTTTTTTGGTAGGGTTGGGTGACTGTCATTTGCTTCCTTTATTTTTTTTCATTTCTTCTAAACAGGTGGCTTGCTTTGGTGAAGGTATTCATACAGCTTTCCTAAAGGCAATGCTTTCCACAGGATTTAAGCTACCCCAGAAAGGCATCCTGATTGGAATTCAGGTAGGTAGTGTGTGCTTGTGTGCATGACTGTGGACACGTGCTGGGAGCTGGTAGGGGAAGTGACCTTAATGGTGCTAGAGAAGAGGGGAAATATTTTTAAAATTCCACTAAAAAGCCAGCAAATTTGAGCAATAATGGAAATTTTTTTATCTGTATGTTCCTTGACTTTTTGCCTTTTTCTGTTGTAGCAGCCAATACAAGTAAGTGAATAAGCTAAAAACAAGAAAGAAAAAAAGCTCTAGTACCTTTAAAAGAACTCCGTTCTTTCCCTTGGTTACACCTTTTCTACATGGCTTACTCTTAGTACTGTCTCCTTGGCCTCTGAATATAAGCTTTCCATTAAGTTGGTCTCACAGCTTCTTTCTGTGACTGTGTCTAGCATTTTCTCTTGACTTTCCCCTTTGCCAGCTCATTCATGTCTATCCACTCTCCCATTTCAAACTATCATCTTTAAGTCTTTATCCTCAGCCATCCTCTGTTTCCAGCAGTTTGCTGGACACCTCCATCTAGATGTCTCAAAACCAATATATCCCAAACTGAAACGAATATTACCGCCTCCAAACCTCTGTTTTTTCCCTCATTACATTCATTCATTCACATTTCAATTTCTAAATATCAAAGATTCAGAGTTGAAGAAGACATGGGCATTATTTGAGAAATTTTCTAAACATAATTAAAAGTTCTCCATGACTGACTGAAAGTTCTTAAAGGGCAGTGGCCTAATGGGCTTAAGAAAGTCAGCCCATCCCACAGTGTACTGTGGAAGTTCTTGAAATATTATTACCTAGTAAACCTTCTAAGTCAAAGCAGGGTGTAGTAATTGTAAGTGAATATCTTCATACGATGAAAAGGATATCACTGGTTTATTATTGCAAGTCAACTGTAAATCTTAGGGCAAAATGGGAGCCAGGAAACTCTTATTACTCTTTGGAATAATTATTGCAAGAATCTACAAACTATTTGTTTATAAAGTTTCTAAAAAATACTAGATGTTTCTCAACTGATATTTCACTTTCATTGGAGGTTAGCAATCCCTGGGCATATAAAAACAATAGATGGTCTGATCTATCACCCCTGCCATTCTTTCAATCAGTTCAAACCCTGCACAGTTCTGTACATGTCAATAAAATTATGATTACAATAATGCCAGGTATTTTCAAGTAGTGGGTTGTTATTATAGATGCTGTTGCAGTAGGGTGCCCTAGTATCAGCAAATTAGACTCTGGAGACTGGATGGGTGGCTTTGGAGAAGTTTCTGCAAAGATTAACTTGGGATTTTGCTTCATAAAGGTGCCAGAAGGGCGATGGAGAACAGTTAGAACAGAGGCTAACAAGATGACTTGCAATTGTGAAGCTTAATGGCAGTTGAGAGACACATCACACCATATGAGAGACTCATCACATTATAATGGTATTAAGTATTATTAAGTCACAAGTATGAGAGTATTTGTCCAGCTTCCAGTTATGGCTTAAAGTTTAATGTGAGACCTGGGGGCATTCAGAGGAGACCATGCCCTTAGTCCCTGTCCTCACAACTAATCATAATAGTGCTAACATTTTAAAATACCGCTCTAAGAAGGCAGTGATGTATAAAATTGTGCCTTGTTTGGTTCCAGTGCTGCAGGGAAATATAAAGCAAAAATTAATTTGATCCCTATGAAGTACTAGTATGATTTTGGCAACAGTGAACAGAATTTTTGCTTTGTAGGGAAAGAAGGAAGTTCATAGGGAAAAGAGACTTCTAAAAGCAATGTTCTACCTTTCAGTTTATTCTTTTTTAAAGAAATCAATGTTCTATCAGCTACATGAATTTTTGCAAAGAACTTTGTTCCTGTGCATGCGTGCATAATATTAGGAATTTAAATATATACATATTTTAATTACAGAGCTTAAAATATATTCAAGGAAATATTTAATAAACTAAACTGACATTTAATAAAATACTTGCAGCTGTGGTAAAATTAATCATCAAGATTCTAAATCTCTAGAGATAGGTAAGAACCATTTTCTAACCTACTCTATATGGGAAGCAAAGAAAAGCTGCCATCATCAATAGTCAGTGTATAATCTCTTCATTACTATATGGAAGATTTTAATTTGTAGTGATTTTTTTCAAATGTATAGTCATAAATTTGACTGAACAATACGATAGAATGTGCTAATTAGAGATAGCTAACTCACTGGGCATCTTAGTTAGAATGGGATAAACCTAAACTTCGTAGCAACTGTGAATAAAGTAATTAGAATCTATGGCAAGAATATACAATGGATTAAAGACAATCTCTTTAACAAGTGGTGCTGGGAAAACTGGTTAACCACTTGTAAAAGAATGAAACTAGAGCACTTTCTAACACCATACACAAAAATAAACTCAAAATAGATTAAAGATCTAAATGTAAGACCAGAAACTATAAAACTCCTAGAGGAGAACATAGGCAAAATACTCTCCGACATACATCACAGCAGGATCCTCTATGACCCATCTCCCAGAATATTGGAAATAAAAGCAAGAATAAACAAATGGGACCAATTAAACTTAAAAGCTTCTGCACAACAAAGGAAACTATAAGCAAGGTGAAAAGACAGCCTTCAGAATGGGAGAAAATAATAGCAAATGTAGCAACAGACAAACAACTAATCTCAAAAATATACAAGCAACTCCTACAGCTCAATTCCAGAAAAATAAGTGACCCAATCAAAAAATGGGCCAAAGAACTAAATAGGCATTTCTCCAAAGAAGACATACAGATGGCTAACAAACACATGAAAAGATGCTCAACATCACTCATTATCAGAGAAATGCAAATCAAAACCACGATGAGGTACCATTTCACGCCAGTCAGAATGGCTGCGATCCAAAAGTCTACAAGCAATAAATGCTGGAGAGGGTGTGGAGAAAAGGGAACCCTCTTACACTGTTGGTGGGAATGCAAACTAGTACAGCCACTATGGAGAACAGTGTGGAGATTTCTTAAAAAACTGGAAATAGAACTGCCTTATGATCCAGCAATCCCACTGCTGGGCATACATACTGAGGAAACCAGAAGGGAAAGAGACACGTGTACCCCAATGTTCATCGCAGCACTGTTTATAATAGCCAGGACATGGAAGCAACCTAGATGCCCATCAGCAGATGAATGGATAAGAAAGCAGTGGTACATATACACAATGGAGTATTACTCAGCCATTAAAAAGAATTCATTTGAATCAGTTCTAATGAGGTGGATGAAACTGGAGCCTATTATACAGAGTGAAGTAAGCCAGAAAGAAAAACACCAATGCAGTATACTGACGCATATATATGGAATTTAGAAAGATGGTAACAGTAACCCTGTATACTAGACAGCAAAAGAGACACTGATGTATAGAACAGTCTTTTGGACTCTGTGGGAGAGAGAGAAGGTGGGATGATTTGGGAGAATGGCATTGAAATATGTATAATATCATATTTGAAACGAGTCGCCAGTTCAGGTTTGATGCACGATACTGGATGCTTGGGGCTGGTGCACTGGGACGACCCAGAGGGATGGTATGGGGAGGGAGGAGGGAGGAGGGTTCAGGATGGGGAACACATGTATACCTGTGGCAGATTCATTTTGATATATGGCAAAACCAATACAATATTGTAAAGTTAAATAAAATAAAATTTAAAAAAAATCATCTTAACACGATTTCACTTAGCCAGAAGAATTCATATAAACTAATTCAAAAAACCTTCTTTTCTCTTCATCACCCCGTCATGAGGCAGCTGCTGTTATGAGTAAAGGATTTAATTGAAGAAATCTTAACTCTGATTTTTCACAACAGGTTGCAAGAGAAAACTAGGGGGAAAAGAGAACTATGGAGGAAAGGCAAAAGTGACTCTGATACAGGAAATATTTTTTTTATTGTTGGTTTTTTAACACGTATTTTAAGTAGCAGTTTATCACTAGCAAGTATCAACCACTTTTCAACATTTAATAAATAGATTGTGTGTGTGTATGTGTATGTGAGTGTATATACACTCTTGTTGGTTATATTAATTTTCCTAATTTTTCTTTCTCTTCTCTTTCTTATCCTACTCCTTTATGCACATAGACTGTTTCTGTCCATTCACTATTAATCCTATGGTCAAATTACCTGGGAAATTTGAAATATTTTGATAACATCAATCTTGCATAACTAGGATTTAGGGGGAAAAATCAAGATTTGGGTTTTATCAAAGGATTCTTGTCAACTTAACTATTATAGGCACTGTGTGTCTACCAAGAGCCTTTTAAAGCAAAGATCCTAATATAAGAAAGGCATAATGTAGGTTTATGTGGCAACAAAATCATCTTTGCTTTTCTTGCAATATTTCCTGCCTCTTTTCATCCCATCAGGATTTATTTAGTTTCTATGAGTGGGCAATCTGCCTTGTCTTGAAGTTTTCTGGAACACTCTTCAACAATAAATGATTTACTCTAGAGCAGATCAAGAGCCCTTCCTGTTTTTCGCCCTCTGATTGGGCTATTCAGTGATGCTTGTAGAGAGCCCCCCTCCTGACGTCTGTGCTTCAGCATGGCTCAGAAACACAAAGCAAGCATTTTATTTGAAAAAGACAACTCCAAGTGACATGAATAACCTTTTATCTTCTATACAGAATCATTATGAACAACCATAGAGTTGTCAATCCTGACATCCCTGTAGAGTCCACAGACATCACACCATCTTAACTTGGCTTTCGGTTCTGTAGCCAGAATTTGGATTAATGTGAAATGATAATTGGAGGAAATATATATACATATATATTTTTTTTTCACTTTTAAAGGACTTTCTTTCTTACAAATGTTTTCCAGGAAATAAATCAGCTTGTACTTTTCACCTTTAGTAACAAATGGTTTCTTACCCAGGTATTTTCATTCAGCTATTAAATCTGGGGCTACTCAGATGCAAGCTGACAGCTGTAATTTCTTTTTGTAGAGAGGCTATTTTATGTGTCACAAGTGTTCAATACATGTTTGATAGAAGTTTATAATGTGACTATGAAAGCCAACACCCCAGACCAGAAGGCAGAGTAGTTCCTTGGCTGGAAACTGCCAATACTGTCATGTCGAATATTTATCTTTTCCACTTGGGGGACAGCACTGAAACAGCTCCATAATGAGGTTCTGACTGGTGTCTGCAGGACTTAGAGGACTTGCTGACTTATTTTACTTTAAAATGGCAAAGAAAAAAAAATTATAGTCTAGTACTCCTTCCTCAACCTTTTTCATAGTGTCTTTGGTCAAGGTTAATGCATCTTCACCTTGAATTGCAAAATGAATGAAGGGTAGTCCTCTTATCCCCTCTTCCTATTCCTAAATGTAAACGTGCACCAGAATCACTGGAGGGTTTGTTAAACTGCAGATCCCTGGGACTCACTCCCAGAGTTCCTGATTCTATAGATCTAGAGGTAAGGTCCAAGTTTTTATCATTTAAGCAAATTCCCAGGCAATGTTGATTCTCTGGAGGCCACATCTTGAGAACTATTATACCTGTGAAATGGTATTTTAGAAAATCGATGCAATGTTATGTTATCACATGGCCATATATTATTAGTGACTTTTTGCTAGGGGGAAATGTAAGAGATTGAGATTAGTACCTGATTAATGTATCAATGGCTCAAAAAGTGTTGGTTACCTTTATGGTGAGCTTCCTGTGTGCTTTGATGCTTCCTTGTGTTTGTTGTGTGTTTAGCAGAGGTTCACAAGGTAATGTTCCATTTTAGGTGTGCTTGATGAAATTCAGAGGTTTATTTAGAATATTTCACATGTATTTGCTATATTTCAAGAAATCTAAAACACCAAGAAAACCTAAAATGCCATTTAATTCAGTCCCTTGCTTTCTAAGCAGAATTAAATGAGTAAAAGATTGTCCTAATCTTCTGCTTAATCTATTCTTAAAGAGACTGCCACAAAACTCATTAAATTACCTTAATGTCTTGAATTACTCTCTGATTTTATACTTATTTAATTTTATATCTAGCCATGAACTTCTTGCATCTAAGCCCGTTTCTTCCTGTTGGGTCCTAAGTGGGAATGAAAAGCTACTGCCTTGGGCATGGTTACAATTTGTGTTCTAGAAGGCTGTCATGAATAACCCCTGAGCCTGCTTTAGCTGAGATTCATTCTGTTGCATTTATCTTGTCTATTTGCCAATAGTTTCTTCTCATAAAATTGCAGTCCTGGGATTGAGAGGGCCAGATTCTGAAAGAATTTTATATCTGAACATAGTCTTGGGGTCTCTACCTAGGATTTAGATCTTTTCTCAAAAAGCCTCTACAAGTAAGTATTAGGGTTTTGTGGGCTGAACATTATCAAAATTGTGCAAGGATCTGGATGTTTTATCACAATTTTTAGTTTCTCTGAAACTGAAATAAGATCATATCCATGACTTTTCTCAACCATTACTAATATAATTTCTAATAGATTATAAAATATTTTCTAAAGTAACCAAATTATATCATCTGTTTACAAACTTTTGTAAATAGTTCAAAAAATGTGAAAATTTCTCATTTGAAGCAGAATGGATATGTTTTTAACACTGTACAATTTTGCATATTTGTTTAGCTCGATTACTCAGACATTCATGTTAATGGGGTCAAGGTCAGAAGTAGATGATTGGGTAGGCTACTGAGCTTGTTTTCTTCCACCCTGATCTTTGTATCGCAAATATGTGCTTTTGGTCACAGGAAGGAAGTGTGTTCAGAATTAAGGAACCCTGATGTAGACAGGCAGTCCAGGAAAGGCAGGACCCAGAAATTGAATGGGTCCAGCTGGGGTTTTCAGAAGAGCACACAATTCTAAGAAAATATCTGAACAGCAAGATTGAATATTAAGGAGCCTGGTGGGAAGGAAAACATATGAGGATGATACTGGTTGGTGTTCTAAGTGTGACAGCCAGTAGAGGAACCCAGGCTTCAGAGCTAGAGTGCAGGGACAGTAATATAGCCTCTGTGAGGCTGAAAAAACAATTATTTTAATAATAATATTTAATTATTACTATTAATGAGCCAGCAATTGTGTTAAATTGGCAGCTTCCCAGGTGGCTCAGTGGTAGATAATCCATCCGCCAATGCAGGAAATGCGGGTTCGATCGATCTGTGAGTTGGGAAGATCCCCTTCCCAAGGAGGAAATGGCAATCTGCTCCAATGTTCTTGCCTGGAGAATCCCATGGACAGAGAAGCCTGGAGGGCTACATTCCATGGGGTTGAAAAGAATTGGACACAACTGAGTAATCGAGCATGATCACTGTACTAACGCTTATGGCGGACTTCACTCATTGAATACTCACAGGGACCCGCTGACATTTTGTTGTTCAGTCGCTCAGTTGTGTCTGACTTTTTGTAACCCCGTGGACTGCAGTATACTGGGCTTCCCTGTCCTTCACCATCTCCAAGAGTTTACTCAGACTCATGTCCATTGAGTTGATGATGCCATCCAACCATCTCATCCTCTGTACTATTATTCCTACTTATCACAGAGAGGTTAAGTAAGTTGGTCAAGGTCACACAATTTATTGTGGACCATCAAGAAGTAGATACACTAATATCGGAGTCACTGTTTTATAAATGAGGAAGTGGAGGCTCAAAGACATTGACTTTTCATACAAATGCATGGTATAGACAGAGTGAAATGCAGCTTAGTGACTCCAGAGTCCATTCTTTTACTCTTTGCTTTAGAGTAAATGCCCAACTGAGTTCCAAATGATTGACTTGTAGGGAACTTTGCATGAATTGCTAGGTCAAGGCCTAGGAATTGAAGTGCAGTCCAAACTTAGAATTCAGCAATTAGAACAGGTTGAAAGGCACAACATCCAAAGAGGTTGATGTGGCATTGAGCATCTAAGAGAGATGACTTTAAATTCTCTCTAACCAGGAAAATGATCCATCCAGAAGTAAATCCAGGGGTAAATCTGACTCTATACTCAGACACTCAATAGAATAAGCAATGAGTAAAAGAATTTTAGGTGTAAAAAGTAAGACAGTAGAAAGCAAGACAATGTGGATGGAATTTCATCTGTATCAGAAAATAAGTAAGAGTTTATAATCACTCTAGGAGGATGAAACTTGTCATCTTTGAATATAAAGCACCAGGCAACACATGGCATTTCCTTTTATGACATAACAGAATGCTGTATTGCATTACTAAATTAATAACGTGTATCTAGAAAGTGAATTTTGTTAAATTCCTTTAATTTCAGCAATCATTCCGTCCACAATTCCTTGGTGTGGCTGAACAATTACACAATGAAGGCTTCAAGGTATGTGATATTATTTTTCTTAATTGCTTTCTGTCAGCAATCTATCCACAAAAAAGAATATTGAAGAATATTGGGGAATAAAATCATGCAAGATATGACCTCTCCATATGAAAACTATGACTAACTTTATAATTTCAAAGCTTTGATGAAATAAACTAATTAGAAAGACTAGTTTTAAGTTTTAGCACAATTACCACAAACTTACTAAATTTGCTGGCTAAAAACCTAGAGAGTTTTCCTAACACATAACTGGGATAAACTTTCAATGCATTTCCATATATTTTCCCTTTTCCTGTTTCCATATGAAGTCATAGTTTCCAACAGTTACAGGCGAAACTTCTTTGCCATGAATATCTGCACACAAAGCCTGGTTCTGTAAAACAGAATGAGTCCCAAGGCTCAGGGTGGGCCTGTGGTCATGAGGCTTTATTGGTCTGATAACTGAATTTTCAGTCACCAATAACTCTTTTTCTCTCCTACAAAAGCAGTTACAGTTGAGGTTATTAATTTTTTCTCTTATTGCAAATATTTTAAAAGTATTTAAAATGCCTATTACTCTAGATTCTGTCTTAATCTCTATTTCTGACATCATTTTGCATCTCATATTCACCATTTTTTCCTGCTCTATGTTTTAAATGGCTCAAATGTCCTAATGGGTCCCTTTGCTTCATGAAAGCTTTTCCCTGATACAGTAACTGACTTTTTAAAAAATTTTAAATGCAGCTCTTTGCCACGGAAGCCACATCAGACTGGCTCAATGCCAACAATGTACCTGCTACCCCAGTGGCATGGCCATCTCAAGAAGGACAGAATCCCAGCCTCTCACCCATCAGAAAGTAAGAACTGGGCAGGTTATTCTGAGATAACAAAATAGATGGAGAATTAGCTTTGGGAACTAGTATGATATAAATATGAGGTTTGCCAGGTGGCTCAGTGGCAAAGAATCCACCTGCCAGTGCAAGAGGCCGTAGAGACACTTGTTCTATCCCTGGGTCAGGAAGATCCCTTGGAAGAGGAAACAGCAAGCCAATCTGGTATTCTTGCCTGGAAAATCCCATGGACAGAGAAGCCTGGCGGGCTACAGTTCGTGGGGTCACAAAGAGTCAGACATGACTGAGCAACTGAGTATGCACACACGCATGCTATAAATATATCACCTTACCCTATTGCAAGTCTTCTAAAACTCTTTTCAGTTAACCAATTTAAAACAAGGAAATTTGTGCATGATAGTAAAGCTTCCTTCTCATGAACTTTGCTGTTATTGTAAAACACATAATGCCGTATATGTACATGGAGATATGTAGCATCTTCCAACTATTTCCAAGTAAATGTCCATTCCTTTGACGGACAGCAACCAAGATCTCAGTGATGAGAATCATGGGCCCAAAGAAAGTAATGCAGCGCTTTGTGTTTTATGTCAACTTGCATTGTGTATATATGTGTATATCAAGTGTAAGATTAACCAGCTGCGTTTCACTGAGGTTGTGTACCAATGAAACCGTCAATTTATTGAGAACTTGCTACTTGAAGGGCACCATGGGGAGAGATATGATAATGTCACCTATTAGATTACCTGATTTGCCATTCTTTGATCAGGTTTGTTATTATGCCTTAGGCTATTTCTTCCTCTGGTTTTGTAAGACATTTATTTCAGCACACCACCTGACCCTTCAGGAACACTGACACATTAGCACATACAGAACTATGTGGTGTAGGCACCTAGGAGAGAATTCTCAGTTGCTCCAGGATGTTACAGCCTACTGGATGGCTAAGTCCTAACTAACAAACAGTATATGATATACTATCTGTTAGGGCTCTTGAGAAAGTAACCTACAAATCATTATCAAATTAATAAAAGAAGGCAAATTATTCCAATGATGCCAGAAGCCTTTCTTTGTTGTCGTTGTTTAGTAGATCAGTTGCGTCCGACTCTTTGTGACCCCATGGACTGTAGGCCACCAGGCTCCTCTATCCAATGGGATTTTCCAGGCAAGAATACTGGAGTGGGTTGCTACTTCCTTTTCCAGGGGATCTTCCCAACCCAGGGATCAAACCTGTGTCTTGTGTCTCCTGTACTGGCAGGTGGTTCTTTACTACTGAGCCACTAGGGAAGCCCAGAGGCCCTTCTTAGGGCTTTGTAAAACAAGAATTAGTTCTGCTTCCTGCTTTTGACATTTAAATATCTCCTAATGTTTATCGCAGCCCAGCAACAGAATGTGAAGTGGTTTAATTCAAAATTAGGCAGTTATTTCATAACATCAGCTGAGACACTAGGAAGCAGGCAGTGAAGTAAAGTTGACCTGAAGTGGGTGTGAGGGGTGGGGAGTGGAATGGCCTTCAATGCTGGAAGAACCACCTCCTTGTAAAATAAGTAACTGTCTCTCAAATTACCAATTCTTGCTATCAGTAGCATTTTAAAGATAAAACATATATTTCCATTTGATTAGTTAGACATTCAACAGCATTCTTTCAAGAACACAATAAAAATATTATAGCCCCCAAATGTGTATATTTTGAAAATCTGCTTAGGAATAAAGGAGGGCAGGTGTCAGTCAATTCAGTATGCCATTGACTTGAATGATTTTGAGACTAATTTACATTAGTTTGAAAATGAATTATAAAATATACATCGTCACCTGCAAGCTTGTATTTGTTTATTTCTCCAGATTGATTAGAGATGGCAGCATTGACCTGGTGATTAACCTCCCCAATAACAACACTAAATTTGTCCACGATAATTATGTGATTCGGAGGACAGCTGTTGACAGTGGAATTGCTCTCCTCACTAATTTCCAGGTATGTTCTTTTCCTCAAACATAGTCCACACGAGGGTCTTTATTTCTGTGCCCCTCTTGAGAGTACACATCTCTCTTCTCTCTTTCTTGTAACTTTCAGAAAGCAGAAGAATTTCTAAATAGAATCTAAATTAATGGTCTATTATGGTAGGTCATGGCCTGAGACAGTTGGTGATCAAGGAGTTGAGATAACCAGAAGCCATGGATAACCATGGTTCTCTCATTACACATACAAATATCCTCTAAATAAAAAGTGTGGTATGGCACGTAATAAAGATATGCAATTTTATTCTATTGTGTCTAAATGAAAGGCACTGCATAAAAGCAACAAGTTAATGGTAATTGAAAATGCAGATATAGTACAAGCACTTGTCCAGTCCACAGGAAATGATTACCGAAGGCATGTTCTCTTCTACTTGAACATGACCCAACAAATTTATCACTTGGAGAACTGTTTGTCAAGACCCTATAAATTTCTGGCCATTGTATTTTTTTCTCCCTGAGTCAGTTTTAATTTCTGTGAATGGTGGGGGGAAATAAGCTTATTCATGTTGAGGTCTGAGATACTGGAGAAAGTCCCCATTAAATAAAAATGTTTGTGTCTTTCATCCCATACCCCTTTGAAAATCAGGAACAGAAACTGTGACTTTTTGCTCCTGCTTCATTGAACATTCACTTTCATTTCATGTGTGTTGCTAAGATTCCTACCCTCATATTTTCAGGTGACCAAACTTTTTGCTGAAGCTGTGAAGAAAGCTCGCAATGTGGACTCCAAGAGTCTCTTCCACTACAGGCAGTACAGAGCTGGGAAAGAACTATAGAGAAATAGAGACACGCTGTCTCCATTCTTAAATCAACCTAAGCCACTCTTTATCTAAAGGAACTGATTTGCAGCTTTCTTTTCTAGAGACAAATATTGATACCAAACTTTATTTCAGTATACTTAGGTGTGCCTTAATATTCTTTCTTTCACAATTAAATTGTTGTCAGTCACCTTTTAAAAATTTTACTTAGAGAGGCCTCCCTAAGTAACTGTTCTTCATGAGAGCCTTCACTTATTAATGCCTTATTTTTGGTGGGCCAAGGTTATCTACGTGCTTCTTTGCAGCTAACATTGTATAGTGCTGATTAATGATGATCAAGGTAGAAAAAATTGCTGCTCTGTCTTCTGAACTCTTTCTATATATCCTTTACAGACACTATTGTCGTTTTTAAGCAGCATCTGCCATACTCAGGACACTTTCACATAACAAGGCAGAATACTCTAAAAATGGTTCAAATGAAATATGGATTTAATTTAAGAACTCCTCCATCGTGATGTCTGTGTATTGTTGCTTTTCAATAATCATTCTGTCTGGCTTATACAGGAATATCATCATCCCCTCCCACAGAGCTGAAATTGAGAAGTGTAGCAGAGATCTTTAAAGTATGGATTTATTAAAAGGATACTGGTTTGCAATTTGGTGTTTTGTAGTATGTCAGCAGATGGTAGATACTACTGAGGTTTGGTTCTTGTTTCTCTTTGGATTTTTAACCTGAGCCAAGTGAAATCTTCAGATTTATGCCATCTCTGCCACCCTCCTCCTTTCTGCCCACTTTGGAATAACTTGGAAATTATGTTCATTCCCTTCAGAGTACAGAGTCCGTTGATCTTCTGAGTCCCCTGATGCAATGTTAAGTTTTGTACATTTTAGGCACAAAGTCCTTGTTCCTTCTCCATACAAGAAAAATCTTTCCTACAGGGCAGCCTTTGTCACTTTTAAACTTTTTGTGTTATTACAAGTCTCTAATTGTGAACTTTTAAATAAAATACTATTGAGAGAGAAGACAGTGGTATTCTTGCATTTATTCATTTATCTTTACATTGATCCACAAAATCTGTTCATTTCTCTGATGAAACAAGGCTTGGTACCAGGATCATATCTTTTTTATTCTTTTTTCCACACAAAGCCCTATAGGGTATGAGCAAATTAATAATAAAAATAATGAAGCTTAAGCTGTTAATTTCTCTTTTTTTCCTCCTCCCATCCCTTGCTTATAAATCTCATTAAAAATTCATTCTCTTGTTACATGGTTATATACTACCTTTGTCTGCAGCCTTTCTTTTTTTAATATTTATGTGTCTGCATTAGGTCTCAATTGCAACATGCAGAATCTTCGTCGTGTCACGTGAGATCTTTTGTTGCAGAGCACAGATTCTCTAGTTATGGCACACGGGCTCCAAGTTGCGTGAGCTTCAGGAGTTGTGGTGCACTGGCTTAGTTGCTCCATAGCACATGGGCTCTTGGTTTCCCTTTCAGAGATCAAATCCACGTCCCCTGCATTGGCAGGCAGACTCTTAACCCCTGGACCAGTACGTCATGCCCAGATTCTTTCAAATATATAGCTAAAATCACATACTGACCAAAGATTTCCATACATATATAATAAACTAAGCTTAAAAAATGTCTTGTCTAACACAGAGAAAAGTATTTGAAGGCAATCAGAGGCTGATCCATATTGCCTGATAGACAGTATCAAGGGCTGCAGTGACACCATAGCTAGCCTAGAAATACCACCTAAGATGTGGATTTGTAAAGTTTCTAAGATAATGAGGACAACATGACTTTTATCCCTTCCCTTGATGTAGATCTACACAAAGTCTTTCAGAATTGATTTTATCTTATTTCCCTCTTTTTATGGCCTTGGTTGAGACCTTCATTACTTCTTCCTCACAAGATCATGGCAATGCACTCCCTGATCATCCATGCATTTTCCTGAAAATATTTAATGAGTTTATAAAAGTTTTAGTGTATAATATACTATGATCTCTCCTACACTGACTAGTCTAGTACTTTTCTGATGCTGTATTACTTTGCACCATCATATCATGAGCACCAGCATAATAAGTAACTATTGGTAACATTATGGAGTACCTGCTATTCCTCAGGTAGTTCTAAGTCCTTTATATGAGTTAACCCATTTAACCCTCAAAATATCCCTATGAGTAGGTGCTATCATCTCCACATTGCAGATCAGTTCAGTTCAGTTCAGTCGCTCAGTTGTGTCCAACTCTTTTCGACCCCATGAATCACAGCACACCAGGCCTCCCTGTCCATCACCAACTCCTGGAGTTCACTCAGACTCATCCAGCCATCTCATCCTCTGTCTTCCCCATTTCCTCCTGCCCCCAATCCCTCCCAGCATCAGAGTCTTTTCCAATGAGTCAACTCTTCGCATGAGGTGGCCAAAGTACTGGAGTTTCAGCTTTAGCATCATTCCCTCCAAAGAAATCCCAGGGCTGATCTCCTTCAGAATGGACTGGTTGGATCTCCTTGCAGTCCAAGGGACTCTCAAGAAGTCTTCTCCAACACCACAGTTCAAAAGCATCAATTCTTCGACGTTCAGCCTTCTTCACAGTCCAACTCTCACATCCATACATGACCACTGGAAAAACCATAGCCTTGACTAGACAGACCTTTGTTGGCAAAGTAATGTCTCTGCTTTTGAATATGCTATCTAGGTTGGTCATAACTTTTCCTCCAAGGAGTAAGCGTCTTTTAGTCAAATACCAGAAATCAAGTAACATGCCCAGAGTCACAAAAAAATGCAGTTTCATTTTTTTTTATATCTTTTATTTTGATGAAGACAGATATGTAAAAGAATTCATTTCTTATGGTGAAGAAAACACTTGCCTGCAGAGATCAAGGAAATGCTTTTCTGGGGAGATGCCCTGTATTATACCATGTGTTGTCATTCTCCAGGTAGACAAGAGGATAAGCACATTAATTTGAAGAAATTACAAGCAGTGTGGTATAACTGGAGCTCAGGCTATGTTTGAAGAGAAAGGACTAAGGGTTGAGGTTGAGACTGAATTTTTGGTTGTACGTGTTTGAATCACACAGAAATTTCAAAACTTTTTATTTGGAGAAAAATTTGGACTTAAAAAATTGCAAACATAAAAATTGTTCACATTTTACCCAGATTTACCTATTGGTAATATTTGATCCCATTTGATTTATTATTGCTTACTCCATCTATCCTCTATCAATTAATTTATTAATATCTATCACCTATCTATCTAAATACACATATGTATATGCATACTCAGAGGAAGAGAACAATTACACTTTAGCCAAAAGTAAGCACACTGTTAGTGACCAATTTAAAAATGTTAACTCATAATTTGAAACAAACAGAATTGCTTGCTGAAAGTACCAAATATTCAAAGCAATTGAAAGTGAAAGTCACTCACTCGTGTCCAACTCTTTGTGACCCTATGGACTAAACAGTCCATGGAATTCTCCAGGCCATAATACTAGAGTGGGTAGCCTTTCCCTTCTCAAGGGGATCTTCCCAACCCAGGAGTCAAACCGGGGTCTCCTGCATTGCAGGCGGATTCTTTACCAACTGAGCTGTCAGAGAAGCATAGTTAAGGTTTATACTGTGGACATTTAATAAAGGCTCTCAATTTTTATATTAATTTGAACAGACTATTTCTAAAATATGATAAAATGGTAGAGTAATAATAATTAATCAAGCAGTATTGTTTCTAAATAATCCCTATATTTTTGTTCCTGAAATTAAGGGTTTTGGGAAAACAGATGACATACACTCTCTCCAAGGTGCTGAAAATGAAATTACACTACTTTTTGTTTGTGTTGCCTTTGTGTTTTCCAATATGCCAACCTTTAAGAAAATTAAACACAAATACTGTATTCAACAGTTTGGTTGGAGGAGGGAAATGGAAGCAAATGAAAGCAGATTTGTGTTCAGATTTGGCAAGTCTTTGTCCTTTTGGAATATTTGTATTTTTTAATATAAACAGGTTAACACATTTTAAAATGTCTGAATCTGTTATATATCATAACTGAAACAACATGGGGGCTATGTCTGTAGAGGGGAATAGGAATTGAAGTAGCTTTTTCCACACTGAGAATTTAATAGCAGGGAAGGAGGACCAGCTCTAGTGGGTGGGGTGAAAAGAGAGCTCAGCCAGCTTGTGAAATGAAGAAGAAAGAGAACTAAAGAATGATCCAGTTAAAGATGGAGGATTTTATGGCTTTGGAAAGGTAAGTAGAATATTTTAACTGTGCTTCTGTTAAACTTTCCTCTTAAACAGCATTCCTACTGGAAACTTTTAAAAACAGCTACTACATTCATGTATCTCAACAGCTGCAGGTACTTGAACCTCAGCTTCCACAGTGTCCACAGCCTCTTGAACAATGAAAGTGGAAATTATCAGAGAAGCAAACCAAGGCTGAATGCAGTTAAGTGCTCGGTAATTACACACCAGTATTACCATTTGGCTGCTGGTGCAGCCCCCCACAGGCACAGGTGCCACAAATACTCACACACACCCAATCAAATCCACAAAGACCTTTCATTACATATCATCCTAGACAACCTTAGCTAGAAAAAGACTGGCTTAACTTTCTTTCCCTTCTTTCTCTGTTTCCTTTTCCTTTGTTCTTATATATAAAAATTCTATTTTCCCTAGTGAATATTACTGTGCTATTTTATGAGATGCTGTTGCAGTTGGTGAGTGTGAAGGGAATGTGGCAGGAGCAAGAATGTCTATCCTCCTGAGTGGCTCCCTAGGTTCTGTGAAAAATTGGTAATAATTGTCTCTACTTCTTTTGTGCATAATGTAGGGTGCAAGGGTTCCAGGAAGAGAGTTTAAGTACCTACAGCTGTTGAGATCATGCAGTAATGAAAAAAAAAATCCTCAGCAAAGCAAAATTTGCACCATTTGTGAGAGCCCCTTGTTTCTGAAAGATCATTTTTCGAGTCTTTACAACTTTCATTTTATAAAGGACTTGTGTTCACAAAGAAAACTATTGATTGTTGACCAAAACAAAAAATAGGTTTTTCTGATAGCAGTAAAGATTCACTTTCTCTCTCCTGAAACTACCAGCCTAGCTAATTATTTCTGTAAGGTGTTTCCTAGAAGAAACACACAAACCCCAGAGAAGTGCTTTTGTTCATCAAAGGAAGCAACACAGCAGTCTCACACACACAAAAAAAGTCAAAGATGCTGTGTTCCCAAATGACAATTTCCCACACAAATCTTAGTGCTGTTGGCAGCTGCAATGAAGACCAAGATATGAGTACACAGAAAGGAGAAAGAATCTGAAAGTTCAAAGCAAGTTATTAAAAAAGAGAAATAATTTGAAAATGTATTTTATTAATAAAAATACATTCTAATATCCAGTGTCTAGATAATTGTATTTTTCTTTCTGAAATTTAAGCACATTCAGTAATCTCTTTCATAGTCTCTCTTCTACCTGCCTATGCAAGGTCCTGAAGGATGAAATATAGCAGGGCATTGAGGTCATTAGCATAACAGAAATATTCTGCTAAGTGTTTCCCATAACTCTTTACAAATTTCCACATAGAATGCTGCAAAGGAAATTTATATGAAATAATTTAATTAGACTGTAACATTCATTTTAATCTCTCCATTCAAGAGGGTTTACATATGGATCCTTTTTAAAGAATGTTTTCCAATTAAACTAAGGACATAATGTCATATTATTTGCCAGGTTTGATACACTTTTCTTCCCACTCATAATTAAAATATATAGGGAGCTTCAGGGGG
Source organism: Bos taurus (assembly GCF_002263795.3). Classification (NCBI taxonomy): domain Eukaryota; kingdom Metazoa; phylum Chordata; class Mammalia; order Artiodactyla; family Bovidae; genus Bos; species Bos taurus. The sequence goes on from NC_037329.1 coordinate 98,472,431, forward strand.
AAAATGGTCTCATTGCAGTTAAGATGTGAATGAGTAGGAGTTTTCAGAGATTTTCAAAACCATGAGGCACAAGTATTTGATGCAAATTAAGTTCATACTTTATTCATTATATCACAATAAGACAAAGCAATACTAACTTTCACAACACTGGAGGAGCCTCCAGAGCAAAAAAATATTACCTTGTGCTAAATCTATCATTACATGCCTTGCTGTACTCTGTGAAGTCCTATTCTTTTCAGAAGTAACTCACTCACTCTAGAATCTGATTCTATTGAAATCTATGGATCTGTGGGGCCATAGGGACTTATAAGGGTTTCCCCAGTGGCTCAGCAGTAAAGAATCCACCTGTAATTCAGGAGCCACAGGAGAACTGGGTTTAATCCTTGGGTCAGGAAGATCCCCTGGATGAGGGCGTGGCAACCCACTCCGTTATTCTTGCCTGGAGAATCCCATGGACAGAGGAGCCTGGCGGGCTACAGTCCATAGGGTTGCAAAGTTGAACACAACTGTGGTGACTTAGCTCACACGCACTCAGGGACTTCTAAATGTAAACAGATGGTACTTTGTAGACTGATTTGTCAGAGAATGGTCCTTGGCTTACCCTGTTTGTGTTTTGCCATGATAATCTCTCTGGAAAGGTGAGTTCAAACAGATATTTTTAGAAATACATGAAATACATGGTTCGTTGGTTACTATATTTGTACTAATGTCATTATGACAGGGTTGCTTTTAATCACTGATGATTTCCTTTGATCTATTGGGGTTATTCCACTATCAATTATTTCAGATCATCTCAGCACCTATTTTCTTTAATCTGAAAGCTAAAGCTGAGAGCCAGTTGCAAGTCTGATTCTTATGCAGATCTATGGAAGGTAGGGACATACTTGTTCTATTGACTATTACATTTCTGGAACCTAATAGGTGTTCAGAACTATAGCTTCCACACAGTTTTGACTCCAAAAAAATGATTGTGGTGCAAAGTGCTTCATCAGAATAATTGTTTTCCGGTCCTCCTTTTGAGTTATAAGTTCCTATCTCCTTCCTTGGCTTAAGGGAGGCCCACAATGGCAACCCACTCCAGTACTCTTGCCTGGAAAATCCCATGGATGGAGGAGCCTGGTGGGCTGCAGTCCATGGGGTCGCTAGGAGTCGGACACGACTGAGCGACTTCACTTTCACTTTTCACTTTTATGCATTGGAGAAGGCAATGGCAACCCACTCCAGTGTTTTTGCCTGGAGAATCCCAGGGACAGGGGAGCCTGGTGGGCTGCTGTCTCTGGGATTGCACAGAGTCGGACACGACTGAAGTGACTTAGCAGCAGCAGCAGCAGTTTACATCGGGCCTCCAGTCTTAACTTCACTGTTCATATATTCAGGGGCTGGAAGAGTTTGTAAAGGAAACCCTGAAAACACTAATTTTCCAAAATCTTCAATCAACTTTCCCCTCAAGATTATCATAGATCCAAAGAATCCTCTTCAATCTTAGTTATTTCAGTAATCTTATCAATACTTGCATATATCTCTGTGACTATGGTGCCTGATTCTTTGTGATCCCATGGACTGCAGCATGCCAGGCTTCCCTGTCCTTCACTATATCCTAGAGTTTGCTCAGATCCATGTCAATGGAGTCAGTGGTGCTATCTAACTATCTTAGGTGTTTATCAACCTCCAAAAGTTATATTTAATCTGTACCTTCATTTATTCTTTCTCCATTATAGTTTGTTCATGACTACTCACTTACCATTTTTCATCTTTTTAATGACTTGTTTTAGAATATTTCATACAGAATAGTAATACAAATATACTTTCTGGTAAAAAATAGATAATTTTGGAGTATGTAGTTTCTTATATATAGAATATCTATATCACCTTTCTTTAGTGCTTTGTGTCTTAAATTCATTAATTAAATTCACAAACATTTATTGAGTATTTATAAGTAAAATACAGTAGATTTGGACTAATGAAGCTTATAGTTTAGAGGTGGATGAAGAGAATTTAAAGATAACTACTATAGTGCAACTTGATTAATGCTGCCATAAGAAAGTTCAGGGTCTGTGTGAACACTTGCCTGGGTGGATCCTGGCAGGCTCCCATAAGGAACATCTAAACTGGAACCCAGGGGATAAGTAAGAATTTTCCAGGTGAAGAAGTGTGGTGTGTTCTACAGTGTGTATGCACAGTGAAAATAATGTGTGTGAAGACCCTGAGGCAAGGAAATATATTGAGTTTGAAGAATTGAAGGCAGCTGAGTATGACTGGAGCACTGTGCATGCAGGGTTGATGGTAAGGCTGAGAAATAGCTCAGACTAAGACCTAAGTGCCCTGGAAGCCATGTTAGAGAATTTGGACACTTTGCTAAGGATAGCAGGAAGCTGCTGAAGTTTTTTTTTTTTTTTTTAAGTTAGAAGGTGACATAATTGCTTCAGTATTTTAAAGAAAGTCACTTTGACTGCAGAATTGAGACTGGACTGAATGAACCAGGATTAGAGGCAGAGAGTAGTTAAGAGGCAAATACAGTGATCTGATTTAGTAGACACATACACATACACACACACACAGAATCACTTGGACTAGAATAGGAAAGAGAAAGCAAGAAGAAGAATGATGTATTGATATTTGGGAGAAAGAACTGCCATAATATGTTTGGATGACTCAGAGAAGTTACTCAGATTCAGAGCTGCCTGTTTGCCTGAGCAATAGGTAAGAGGTCATATGATATTTTTGGCATTAATGAACCCAGGAGTTAGTGCTGAGTGTTGGTTGAAGATGGTACATTCTGTTTTAGGCATGAGATTTTTCAGGTGTCTGTGAAAGGCAGAATTGAAATGGTGTATTTCAGTTTCAGTTCAGTCACTCAGTCGTGTCCGACTCTTTGCAACCCCATGAACCGCAGCACGCCAGGCCTCCCTGTCCATCACCAATTCCTGGAGTTTACCCAAACTCATGTCCATTGAGTTGGTGATGCCACCCAACCATCTTATCCTCTGTCATCTCCTTCTCCTCCTGCCCTCAATCTTTTCCAGCATCAGGGTGTTTTCAAATGAGTCTGCTCTTCACATCAGGTGGCCAAAGTATTGGAGATTCAGCTTCAACATCAGTCCTTCCAATGAACACCCAGGAATGATCTCCTTTAGGATGGACCGGTTGGATCTCCTTGTAGTCCAAGGGACTCTCAAGAGTCTTCTCCAACACCACAGTTCAAAAGCGTCAATTCTTCTGCACTCAGCTTTCTTTATAGTCCAACTCTCATGTCCATACATAACTACTGGAAAAACCATAGCCTTGACTAGACGGACTTTTGTTGACAAAGTAATGTCTCTGTTTTTTAATATGCTGTCTAGGTTGGTCATAACTTTCCTTCCAAGGAGTCCCCAAAAATAAAGTCTGTCACTGTTTCCACTGTTTTCCCATCTATTTGCCGTGAAGTGATGGGACCAGATACCATGATCTTTGTTTTCTGAATGTTGAGCTTTAAGCCAACTTTTTCACTCTCCTCTTTCACTGTCATCAAGAGGCTCTTTAGTTCTTCTTCACTTTCTGCCATAAGGGTGGTGTCATCTGCATATCTGAGGTTATTGATATTTCTCCCGGCAATCTTGATTCCAGCTTGTGCTTCCTCCAGCCCAGCGTTTCTCATGATGTACTCTGCATAGACGTTAAATAGGCAGGCTGATAATATACAGCCTTGACATACTCCTTTTCCTATTTGGAACCAGTCTGTTGTTCCATGTCCAGTTCTAATTGTTGCTTCCTGACCTGCATACAGGTTTCTCAAGAGGCGGGTCAGGTGTATAAGCAGTGATTAAAAGCCAGACTTTGGAGTCTTCTTGGGTTTAAATCCAGGCTCTGACACTCAGTAGTTGTGTGATCCTGAGCAGATTATTTAAACTTTTCATACTTCAGTTTCCTTTATAAAATGGGAATAGTAGTCCCCATACATAGGCTTGTTGCAATGATAGCTGTGATGATAAGATTGAGAAAATGTAAATTAAGTACTCCAAATAGTGCTGAGTACAGTGTAAGTGTTGTGGTAAGTTTCAGTCATTATTATGATTGTTGTTGATGTTATTTTTTGGAACATCTGAATAGAGAAGTCTAGTGGGCAGCTGTATGTTTATTTTTAAAAATTGGTTGTTAGTAAGTACCCATCTTATTCAATATCTATTATATTCTGAGGGGAAAAGAATCCTAAAGGGGAAATGCTAATAGTTATTACTGACCTTATCGTATTATAAAAGTGAAATTCATATAATCTTAAAATGTTTAGAGATCTCTGAATAAAAAAGTATTCTAGGAAGAATTATTATTTTTCTTGGTTGATAAGAAAATGTATTTCAGTATCATAGTATGCTTCTTTACCACTAGCACCAGGTGGGAAACCCTAATAAATTTTGATATTTTGCTAATAAGATCAATTCAATTTAAAATAATTTTGATATGTCCATTAAAAATAATGCAATTGTATTGAACAAAACTATGAAATTAAAAAGAGTAATTTTGTTGCATAATTTGGATTTCTGGAATGACCTCAGTGACAGTTTGATAGATAGTTTCTTTGCATGCTAGGGTTGGGCATTATGCTTATTCACACCATGGCACACTGTTTTCCTGGGAAGTGTGGTTACTTTGATTTGAAGGTTTTGATTATGGTAGAAGTAGTCCTGAATGAGCCCAAATGGAATTTAGATTTTTATGAGAAGGAGTTTTGACATGTAGTAATAGATGTAGTCAGACAAGTATTTTTTGGCTTGTGTTGGCATGAGATGAGTGTCAAGCTCACTATTCCTTTCGGCTGAAGGATATTAGTAATGATGTTTTAATAAGGTGAAAATATTTTGAGCGCTTATCTGTATCCTGTGTTAATGTTTAAATTATGTGATGCAGGTGGCACTGGTGGTCAAGAATCCACCAGCCAATGCAGGACACAAGAGATACAGGTTTGACCCCTGGGTTAGGAAGATCCCCTGGAGAAGGGCATGGCAATCCACTCTAGTATTCTTGCCTAGAGAATCCCATGGACAGAGCAGCCTGGCAGTTTACCAGGTCCAGAGGGTCACAAAGAGCTGGACACGACTGAATAACTTAGCATGCACACATGACCTAATTTTAATGTTCACTGCATCCCTAATTTACAAATATGAGGAGAGATAAAGAGACTGCCTGAGGTCAAACAGAAGTGAAAGGAGGAGGCAGAAAGAAGCAGCATGTTTGGGAAGGAGATAGAGCTGCAGGGGAGAGAATCAATGAGAGCAAGGGATAGATCAAAGAAGTTGACAGAGGAGGGCAGAAGGGGAGGAAATGCAGATGAAAGAAGAATTGGACATTGTCTGAATACTTATTTAGTGGCATGAACTGATTTTTGTGTCCAGGTGAAGATGTCAATGAAAATATGAATTATGGTCAGATGCTATGGGAGCTGAAGCTCTTTCAATTGGCCAAGGGGATAAAGAATTCTTCCAGGAAAGCAGTCAGCTTGTATGGAATCATTTATTTTTTAAAAATATTTATTTATTTATTTGGCTGTTTTAGGTCTTGTGTTAGCACATGAAGTCCAGAGCACACAGGCTCCGTAGTTGTGCCTGTGGGTTTAATTGCCCCTAGACATGTGGGATCTTAGTTCCCCAACCAGGGATTAAGCCAACATTGGAAAGTGGATCCTTAACCACTGGACCATCAAGGAAGTCCCTGGACTCATTTCTGAACACGTGGGGCATGTACTCTGAGTGGCCAGCAATAGAGTAGAGTCAGAGACCCATGTTTATTGAGTTGAATCCCAAAATGGATGTGAAATCTGCTTATAAATGTGAACTGACTTCTTTAGAGCCTGGGGACTTTGAGGTTATGTGATGGTAGAATGTCATATTTGATTCCTTTGTGGCAGAGCCATCTATCATTTTCTGTTGTGGTTATTTATCCATTGCTGCATAACAAACTACTCCCAAACTCAGTGGCTTTAAACAATGTTTTATTGTATCTCATAATTTAGTAGCTTAGATATTTGGACCAGACTTGGCTATATGATTCATCTGCTTTTGTGGCACTGTTTGAGGTCAGTTTGTATACTCAGCTTGTAGTTGGTTGGGTTGGTTTTGAAGGTCCAAGCTGGCTTCACTCAATAGATAATAAGAACGAATGGAAGCTTGGACTCAGTGGAGACTGCTGACCAGAGCACCTATATTTGGCATCTGCAACATGTGATTTCAGGGAAGTTGAAGTTCTCACAAGGTAGTTGGGTTCCCCCAGAGTAAGCAAATGAAAGACGTAAGGGGAAGCTCTTGCCTTATGACCCATCCTTGGAATTCCCAGTTTATCACTTTCTTCTCCCCATTGAAACTGGTCAAATACACCAATAAGGCAAGCTCAGATTCAAGGAGAGAGAGAAATTAAACTCCACCTCTCAGTGGGAGAAGTAGTAAAGAATTTATATCTGTATTTAATTATCACACACCCCTAACTCCTATTAGATAACTTGCAAATTATTTCAGTTGATTCATGGGGCTGAAGACATCTGTGCAGCATCACCATCACGGCTGCAAACACCATTCACAATGCAAATATCATCAGCAGTGTGTGAACAGTATTTTCTTATTTGAAGACAAACCCAACTCTCCCACAGTACAAAGTAATTCTGTTGAAGGTTAGGCGATACTTTAAAGTCAACTGAGGTCAAGATCTATAATAATAGCACTTCTGACGGACTCAAAGTAAAACAGAGAATCCTTGCCAGAAATCTCTATTTGGATAAGGCTTAAAAAGAGACAGGCAGGGAGTTCTAAAACAGCTGTGTAGCTACAACCAGGAGCGACTTGTCATCTGGCAGTAACTATTACTTTGGACATGATCTACCAAAAAGGCACCTACATATAGTCTACACACATATGGGATTTTATGGTATTGATCACAGCGGTTTGTGACAGTAAGCATGGTATAGGCTTTAGAGAAATGAGTGAACATGTATATGTGCATACTTTTCTATCCTATACCAAGTGAGGGAATAGGACTATCATGAGTAAAATCTGGATTTCTTGGGTTTAAAGTATGTCTTCACCATTGACTTGCTGTGTAACTTTGGGAAAGCTACTTAAACTCCTTGTGCTTCAGTTCCTAGGCCACAGGACTGGAAAAGGTCAGTTTTCATTCCAATCCCAAAGGAAGGTCAAACTACCACACAACTGCACTCATCTCACACACTAGTAAAGTAATGCTCTAAATTCTCCAAGCCAGGCTTCAACAGTATATGAACCATGAACTTGCAGATATTCAAGCTGGATGTAGAAAATGCAGAGGATCAAATTGCCAACATCCCTTGGATCATTGAAAAAGCAAGAGAGTTCCAGAAAAACATCTACTTCTGCTTTATTGACTATGCCAAAGCCTTTGACTGTGTGGACCACAACAAACTCTGGAAAATTCTTTAAGAGATAGGAATACCAGACTATGCTACCTGCCTCCTGAGAAACCTCTATGCAGGTAAAGAAGCAACAGTTAGAACTGGACATGAAGCAAAAGACTGGTTCCAAATTGGGAAGGGAGTACATCAAGGCTGTATATGGTCACCCTGCTTATTTAACTTATATGCAGTGTACATCATGAGAAACACCAGGCTGCATGAAGCACAAACTGGAATCAAAATTTCCAGCAGAAATATCAATAACCTCAAATATGCAGATGACACCATCCTTATGGCAGAAAGTGAAGAAGAACTAGAGACTCTCTTGATAAAAGTGAAAGAGGAGAGTGAAAAAATTGGTTTAAGGCTCAACATTCATAAAACTAAGATTATGGCATCTGTTCTCATCACTGCATGGCAAATAGATGGGAAAACAGTGGAAACAGTGACAGACTTTATTTTGGGGGGCTCCAAAATCATTGCAGATGGTGACTGTGGCCATGAAATTAAATGACACTTGCTCCTTGGAAGAAAAGTTATGACCAACCTAGACAGCATATTAAAAGCAGAGACATTACTTTGCCAACAAAGGTCCGTCTAGTCAAGGCTATGGTTTTTCCAGTAGTCATGTATGGATGTGATAATTGGACTATAAACAAAGCTGAGCACCGAAGAATTGATGCTTTTGAACTGTGGTGTTGGAGAAGACTCTGGAGGGTCCCTTGGACTGCAAAGAGATCCAACCAGTCCATCCTGAAGGAAATCAGTCCTGAATATGCATTGGAAGGACGGATGCTGAAGCTGAAACTCCATTACTTTGTCCACCTGATGAGAAGGACTGACTACTGGGAAAGACCCTGATGCTGGGAAAAATTGAAAGCAGGAAGAGAAGGGGATGAGAGAGGATGAAATGGTTGGATGGCATCACTGACTCAATGGACATGAGTTTGAGTAAACTCTGGGAGTTGGTGATGGACAGGGAAGCCTGGCATATTGCAGTCCATGGGGTTGCAAAGAGTCGGACATGACTGAGCAACTGAACTGAACTGAACTGAACTGAAGGAGGGTTGGTGATAGTATCTGGTTTATAGAATATTTTAGTGCAGGTAAATAATATAATCCATGGAAAAGAAAAAGAAAGATAAACCATGGAGACTGCTACAGAAAAATATCTGGTATATAGCAAAACAATTAATGTGTCAGTTCTTAAATTACTTTTTTAAGAATGAACTGCAGATTTCTGGGGTGAGTTTAACCTTTTGTGGACATAAGGGTCATTAAATCCACAATGCCTTTGTTAAGGGATGATCTCACTCACAACAGTTAACTCAAAACAGGATCTGACCAAATCAGAATGAATTTTGAAATGCTTTGCCATGTTTGTGCTCTCAAGCACAGAGGTACCTAAAAATCAATGCAAAGACAGATGCCCAGCTGTTCAGAGATGAGAGGGAAATACTTCTAATAGACAATAAACAGAGAAAGTCTCTAAGGTGTGGAGAATTACAATTATATAAAGACACACCCAGGAATCTAGTTCCTGGTTTCCAAAATGTAGGAACATTGAAATTAATGGATGTATTTAATCTACCACTAAAAGCAATGTTATACCAAAGCTACTTAACTAAAAATAAAATGGTATTTAAAAACTTAACTGTTGGAAAAATAGCCTCAACAAATTTAACTCACTAGCTACAAATGAAGAAAAGCTTGTTAACAACAATTGGTGGGTTCTCAGTTTTTAAGAATACATAATTAAATTTTATTATCTTATAAGTGATTTGGATTATGTCCATAATAGACTGATGCTCATTCTCCACTTTAAGGGAGGAGATGGCAGTTTCAGAGAATCCAGTCATTTACTGCAACCCTCAAGCATTTTGTTTCCTGCCAAGGCAAATCTACAACAAAGCCCCAGTGCCTCTTGGGATTTACTGAAAAGTGACAGGTGTTGATTTGCTGGTATCTTTCTCAACAGATCCGAATGAGCTAAACAAAATGACTTTTCTACTCATTTAGGCAGAAAAATAAATGGGGACACCAGCTAATGAGGGAATGTAGAGTTAGCCGGACTCAAAGCATTCCAAGCTGTTGGCAGCTGGAATCAAAAGAGGAATCCTGCAGACAGTTTCTCATGTTTATTGCTGAACGTGAAATTAGATGCTTCATCGTCCCCACAGGTGCAAGAACATATAGTTAATAATTGCAGCAAAACATATTTATTGACAACCCCAAGTATGCAAAATCCCACACTCAGCAAATGGCTTTCAAAGTTCATCCAAAAAGCACTTTAGAATCAATACAAAAACATTGCAGAGTTGATGAATCTGTGTCTAGTAAAATTCTGTATTTTGAAAGCATGGCATACACTGTCTCTTAATATTTATACAGTTGAACATCATCAATGCTTTCTTTATTCTTGTAGGAAACCTATTAGACAAAAAAAAATCCCTAATTTCCTGTTGTTTTGATTGGTATGATTAAAGACTATTAGAAAGGTTGAACGGATTTTTCTCTTTTTCTAGAAGTTTTAAAACAATTTTATCCTTTCATTGAGCCATGGACCATATTAAGCCATTTGCTCATTTACTAATTTGCTGCCAAGTCGCTTCAGTCGTGTCCGACTCTGTGCAACCCCATGGACTGCAGCCTACCAGGCTTCTCCATCCATGGGATTCTCCAGGCAAGAACACTGGAGTGGGCTGCCATTTCCTTCTGCAATGCATGAAAGTGGAAAGTGAAAGTGAAGTCACTCAGTCATGTCTGACTCTTAGTGACCCCATGGACTGCAGCCTACCAGGCTCCTCCATCCATGGGATTTTCCAGGCAACAGTACTGGAGTGGGGTGCCATTGTCTTCTCGCATTTACTAATTTAGTAGAGGTCTATTGAATACCTATTATGTGGCAGGTACTATTCTAAGTGCTGAGGAGAACCTATGTAGATACCTAAGGACTTAAAGTCTTATGGAATCTATGTTACAAAGCAACTAGAACATACTATAAGAGAGTATTTGACCAAATACTGAACTGTAACCAACATATATGATTGTAGTCAATGGACAAGAGCCACCTTCATTCTGAAAAAATTAAGCGCTTGGAAAATTTACACAGAGGAAATCCTGAGCCAGGCTCCCTACAGACACCAAATGACATGCATATTTTACGTAGTTTTCTTTTTTTCAACTTGTCTCATTCCAAATAGAATTGGAAACAACTTATGGAAATGCATACAGGTCAACACTAAAATAAAATAAGAGATGGATAAAATGATATTATGCAATGACTCTGGGGTTGAGCTCAGGACTCCCAATATGCATCATAAATTTCTGTCTGGCTTTTGAAGATGGGTCTCAGATTTGGTCCTGGGTTTCTTGGCAGCAAAGATTAGAAACAAGATAGGGTACAAGAGATATGTAATCCCAGGTCTGAGTATACAAGTTGCTAGCTGCTCTTGTATATAAATATGTAAAATAAATAACTCCTATGAATCCTTTAAAGGAATACTGTGAAATACGGTAGATTAAATTCTCAAATTTTTAAATGAGAGATTTTATGGCTGCTTGTCCCTCAATGTAGGTGACTACTCTAAAAATCTAGATTGATTTATTTATTCAATTAGAAAATACTTAAAATATTGAGCATTTGCTATGTGGTGAACTCTGTTCTAGACATTGGAGATAGGTTTCAGACATGAGGTATTGCTTGGAAAATAGGCAATAAAACAACCAAAACCAAAACTAAATTTGTTTCAAATAGTGTTAAGAGTAACGAAAATGATACAACAGGATTATGTGATGGAGAATAGCTAGGTGGATAAATATGTGTGTGTCTGTGTGTTAATCACTCAGTCATGTCTGACTCTTTGCTATCCTATGGCCTGTAGCCTGTCAGGCTTCTCTGCCTTTGGGATTCTCCAGGAAAGAATATTGGAGTGGGTTGTCATTACCTTCTCCAGAGGATCTTTCTGACCCAGGGATCTAACCCTGGTCTGCACTGCAGGCAGAGTCTTTACTAGAGCTACCAGGGAAGTCACTTTTTTGAGGCACATTTTTAATATTAAGGAAATAGACATGACAAGATTAGGAAAAAAAAGTTATTAGAGAAAAGTAATTTCAAGTTTCCAGAGAAAGAAACAGTTTTGTTGAGTGAGACAGATTACAAGGAAACTGGTGTGACTGGACCATAGTGAATGGAATTGAGATGGGATTAGGAGACATAGTGATCTGTGGTAAAACATGTGGATTTTATTTGAAGGGCAGTGGAAAACAGGTTTCAGAATTTGGAATATTTAGAAAAATGGGTAATTGAAATCCTCTTTGAATTTTATTTCCTGTCTATTTAAAGAATTGAACATCAGATGATTTGAAAATATCTTCTCCAATAAGCCTTGGAAATCAGAAATTCCTTTAAGAGCTGTTTCTCACTTCTACTTATTATCTGAATTTGGGGAGAACATTCCACAAGTCATATGATCCCAAAGCATTTTAGTGTCATGTAGAGTTCAACAAATGAATGAAGGGGCACTTGAGTTCCCCAAATTCTATGCCAGATAGCTATATACCATGGTTATAAATATTTGATTCTGAAAAAACAAAGCCAAAGAAGGCGTTCCCAATTGTTCATGATAGCCATAAAAATATCAAAAAGGAAACAACAGAATGTCTAATATTAACCCAACACAATTCCTGGTACATGTTCAACATAAAGTGTGATGAGAAAAACATACATCTAGGTAACTAATTGAATTGACCTATGATATAAAGTTGTTAACTATAAGCCAATTAAGATTTGGAAGCCTGCCAAAAGGTTTTAAAGCTTTCAAGTAGGTATATTAAGCCATACTTTCTGTTAGTAATAAGGTGACAGAATTAGTTATCCACTGAGGCTACTCTTAGTTGATGACAATAAAACATGTGATCAGTATATACAGACATCCCCTCTTTCAGACTTTTGGTCTTTTCTTGAGGCAGGGAGAAGATAGATGTTTCACCAGTTAAGTCAGCCAACGTAGAGTCTGCTTTCTATAACCTGGGTCCTTGGGCCTTCTTGATAGATGGCTGAGTTGAAAATAAGAGTGAGATAATTATTCTCAGGGCTTCCCACATGGCTCAGTGATAAAGAATCCACCTGCCAATGCAGAAGACGTGGCTTTGATCCCTGGATCTGGAAGATCCCCTGGAGAAGGAAATGGTGACCCACTCTAGTAATCTTGCCTGGGAAATCCCATGGACAGATGAGCCTGGCGGGCTACAGTCCATGGAGTAACAAAGAGTTGGGCATGATTTAGTGACTAAACAACATAACAAAGATTATTCTCAACTGTTGACAGCCTCACCAAGCCAACTGAGAGAGGGATGAGGCTGGGCAACAAGAAATGTTTAGATTATATCTTAAGAGCAATGGGAAAATATTGTATTAAAATACCATGACTAATTCACTTTTAAGATAGGCAGTTTATACACATGGTACATATGATAAGAAAGTACATCATCTCATCCTGCCATAACTATCCTCCAGGATAGTCATGTCTCTTGTCCAGAGCAGGGTAGACAAAGACAACAATGAATTTGTAGGAAAAAAAGCAGAAAATAACTACTTTACACTATTATATGCTTATTGAGATATGATTTAATAAAAGATTTGTCCTTTCTTATTATATTTCAACTTTTATAATCTCCCAGCTACCTGTTGATGTTAGCGTTTGTATATAAAATTTATCATATATTTTTCTAAAAGTCTGCTTTAGTCACTTTGATTTTGAACTATAATATATATACAGAGAAGTGCACCAATCACAAATATACAGATTGACAAATTTTCACATACGCATTTAATCATCATCCAAACCAAGAGAAAGACATAACCAGCTTCCTAGATGCCACTTCTAGCCTCTACTTCCTCACAAGGGTAACCATTACCTTGCTACAACACCATAGATTCATTGTACCTGCTTTGGACTTTGCAGAACAGAATTGTATATGTATTCTTTGGTATCTGACTTCTTTGGCTAAAAATATTGTAATAATACTCACCCACATTGTTTTGTACAGCTGTAGATTGTTCATTCTCATTGTTAAATCATAGTCTGTAGTGTGAATATGCTATTTCTTATTTACCCATTCTAACTCTTAATGGGGACTTGAGTTGTTATTAAACAGCTGTTTTTTTTTAAATTAAATTTATTTATTTTTGATTGAAGGATAAATGCTCCACAGTATTGTGTTGGTTTCTAACAAACATCAACATGAATCAGCCATAGGTATACCTATGTCCCCTCCCTCCTGAACCTCCCTCCCACCTCCCTCTCATCCCAGCACTCCGGGTTGTTACAGTGCCCATGTTTGGTTTGAGTTCCCTGAGTCATACAGCAAATTCCCATTGGCTATCTATTTTACATACGGTAAAATATGTTTACATGTTACTCTCTCCATACATCCCACCCTCTCCATCACCTCCGCCCCCATGTCTATAAATCTGTTCTCTATGTCTGTGTCTCAATTGCTGCCCTGCAAAAAGGTTCGTTAGTACTATCTTTAAAGATTCCATAGGTATGTGTTAGTATATGATGTTTGTTTTTCCCTTTCTGACTTACTTCACTCTATATTATAGGCTCTAAGTTCATCTACCTCATTAAATAGCTGTTTTAATTGGCTATTCTGAATAATACTGCTATGAACATCCTCTTCTCTTTTCGTGGATAGGAGTCTAGTTATGTTGGGCATTTATCTGAAAGGAGAACTGTTGAGTCAAAGAGTATGCATACATTTTCAGCTCCAGCAGATACTGCCAAGCAATTTTTCAAAGTTGCTGAAACTATTACACTCCTGCCAAAGATCAATGTTTTACTGGCTATAGACTCTCATCAAAATTTCTGTTTTTCCTTTTTTTTTGTAATTAAGCTCACCTGGTGGACATGTGGTGATGCTATAATATGGTTTAAATTTGCATTTCTGTGATGATAAATAAAACTGAATGGCTCTTCATGCTTGGTCATTAGGACACCCTTTATTGTAACTGCTTGTTTAAATCTTTTATCTATTCTCTATTGGGTTATCTTTCTTTTCTTACTAATTTATAGGAGTGGTTTGTATAGTCTAGATTTGAGCCCTTTGTTGATTATTATTGAATGTGTGTGATTGTGTAGGGTAAATATTTCTTCTATTCCATGATTTGCTTTTTTCAGATTTTTATGACATATTTTGACAATTCTTAACCTTAAACTATTAAGGTTAACAATATTTTACATTTTGGTTGGATATTTTGTACACCATTTCAGATTTTTTTCCTAACTAAATATCATGATGTGTTTGCCTATATCTTAAATGTAGGAACTTAGTACTTCTCTTTCATGTTTACATTTATAATCCATCTAGAACTTATTTTTACAGAATATGAAGTATTAAGAGTAGTTAGGATTAACTGCTTTCCTAATCTTATTCACTTAAAAGTTATCTCCATTATACTGCTTGTTTTTTAATTAATGAGGTCATCTTAAATTTATAAGCTAATTCATGAAGCTTTGACATCTAAGACAAGGGATTGCTTTTATATTTATCCTAGGCTTCCCTGGGTATTTTCTAATCCTTGAAGTAACATATTAAGATTTTTCTACATTAAGATCTCTTACTTTTCTTAAGAGTATTCCTAGTTACATTACTTTTTTTCCATGATTAGCTTTATAAAGAACATGTTTTCTTCCATCATAACATCTAGTAGACTTTTATTTTTATATATTGAGGCTGTTATTTTCATACATTGATTTTGTATCCAGCCATCATAACTGAAGTCTTTTATTATTTATAGTTATTTACAGTCCAAATGTTCAAGCTGGTTTTAGAAAAGGCAGAGGAACCAGAAATCAAATTGCCAACATCCCTTGGATCATTGAAAAAGCAAGAGAGTTCCAGAAAAACATCTATCTCTGCTTTATTGACTATGCCAAAACCTTTGACTGTGTGGATCACAATAAACTGTGGAAAATTCTGAAAGAGATGGGAATACCAGAACACCTGACCTGCCTCTTGAGAAACCTATATGCAGGTCAGGAAGCAACAATTATAACTGGACATGGAACGACAGACTGGTTCCAAATAGGAAAAGGAGTACGTCAAGGCTGTATATTGTCACCCTGCTTATTTAACTTCTATGCAGAGTACATCATGAGAAATGCTGGGCTGGAAGAAGCACAAGCTGGAATCAAGATTGCCGGGAGAAATATCAATAACCTCAGATATGCATATGACACCACCCTTATGACAGAAAGTGAAGAGGAACTAAAAAGCCTCTTGATGAAAGTGAAAGAGGAGAGTGAAAAAGTTGGCTTAGAGCTCAACATTCAGAAAATGAAGATCATGGCATCCGGTCCCATCACTTCTTGGGAAATAGATGGGGAAACAGTGTCAGACTTTATATTTTGGGGCTCCAAAATCACTGCAGATGGTGATTGCAGCCATGAAATTAAAAGACGCTTAGTCCTTGGAAGGAAAGTTACAACCAACCTAGATAGCATATTGAAAAGCGGAGATATTACTTTGCCAACAAAGGTCCATCTTTGGCTATGATTTTTCCAGTCGTCATGTATGGATGTGAGAGTTGGACTGTGAAGAAAGCTGAGCACTGAAGAATTGATGCTTTTGAACTGTGGTGTTGGAGAAGACTCTTGAGAGTCCCTTGGACTGCAAGGGATCCAACCAGTCCATCCTAAAGGAGATCAGTCCTGAGTGTTCATTGGAAGGACTGATGCTGAAGCTGAAACTGCAATACTTTGGCCACCTCATGTGAAGAGTTGACTCATTGGAAAAGACTCTGATGCTGGGAGGGATTGGGGGCAGGAGGAGAAGGGGACGACAGAGGATGAGACGGCTGGATGGCATCACTGACTCAATGGACGTGAGTTTGAGTGAACTCTGGGAGTTGGTGATGGACAGGGAGGCCTGGTGTGCTGTGATTCATGGGGTCACAAAGAGTCAGACACGACTGAGTGACTGAACTGAACTGACAGTTGCTTGAGTTTTTTAAGCAAAGAATTTTTTTCCTCTTTCTGTTCACCTTCCCTTTTCTTCACTCCGCTCTCTTCTAGCTATTTCTCAAAAAGAATTATAAGTAATAATCATGATATTTGATGTTTTACTGTGTTTCTGATCTTAAGGGGGAGGGGTGTTTCTTGACTTTTTCCATTAAGCATAATCATATTAAGAAAAATATCAGTTTCTTCTTACTGTATCTAGAATTTTTATATCCATATTAGTAAATGAAATTAGACTGTAGTGTTCCTTTACATTTTATCTTAGTCTGGTTGGATATCTCTGATATATTAAGTCTTTAAAAATTAAAGACATGATATCAATCCAGTGTGAAGCTTCCAGGACTGGCATTATTTTTGTGGAGGAGTGATTGACTTCTGAATATCACTTAATGTAAAATAATTTTTCTATCTAGGTTTTTAATCTCTCTGGGGCTTTGTTGGAACTTTATATTTTTCAAGAAAAGTTATTTATTTAATTTGTGCTTTAGAATAAATTTATTTAGAGTTTTTTGCCTTTACATATGGTGGGTATAATTGAATTTCCAAGAGTATATAGAAAGTATGTATAGTGTTTGATATTTATTTATTTTGTCCACTTGATATATCATGGAGAGATAAGCAAATTTACTTTTGTGTATTTTTCTTATAGATTTTATACTTTGAATTTTAATGATTTGTTTAGCACAAAATGTTCAAGGTAGGATGATCTTTATTGCATATAGTATATTGAGTTTTGTGTATGGCATATTCCATTGACATAGCATGCTACTGCTACTGCTAAGTCACTTCAGTCGTGTCCAACTCTATGCGACCCCATAGACGGCAGCCCACCAGGCTTCCCCGTCCCTGGGATTCTCCAGGCAAGAACACTGGAGTGGGTTGCCATTGCCTTCTCCAATGCATGAAAGTGAAAAGTGAAAGTAAAGTCGCTTAGTCGTGTCCAACTCTAGCGACCCCATGGACTGCAGCCTACCAGACTCCTCCATCCATGGGATTTTCTAGGCAAAAGTACTGGAGTGGGGTGCCATTGCCTTCTCTGTGACATAGCATAATATCATTAAAAATGTCCTACCTTATTTTATTATTAATACCTTTGTCTCTATATCCAGCTTGGTTAGCTATTACATTTATGGCCAAATTTTGATTTTATTATTTATTGATTTTAAATTTGTATGTGATAGGTAAGTCTTTGTTCATAATGCTCTTTTCAGTCTTCAAAGTCACATTTATTTAAATGCACAAGCATTTATTTCACATAGTCAACATTTAGGCTTGATTTTTATGTGTCCATCCCTCTTTTGTTGTTGCTGTTTTGGGCTTTTTGATAGTCAACCTTTTGTTTTCAGAATACTTTTACAATTGCATAAAAATAGCAAAGATAGTACAGGAAGTTGACATATAATCTATACTCAGTTTCCCCTAGTATAATCATTTTACATTAATATGGTATATTTCATTAATGAATCAATAGTGACATATTATCAACTAAAGTCAATAGTCATAGTTCCTTAATTTTTACTAAGGATTATGATTATGTTTTATCTCACTCTACTGTTTCAGTGTATTTTTTCCTGAGATTTATAGTTCTTTGAGCTCTTTTATTAATTTAGTTACTTTGAACATGGCAATAAGCTTGGCCTATGTTTTTATCTGTTTTGTGGCATTTTTTCTGGTTATTGTTTCTGCCTGCCTTTTGCTTTTTCTGTTTTTTCCTTCTTAAAGTATTTTAAAATGATTTTATCAAAGGAAACAGAGATGGCTGGTCACTGCAAACTAGAAGAAAACCCTGGAAAATCTGTAGTCACAGAATCCAAGGAAGAAAGTATTTTAAAAAGGAGAGAGGCCAATTATGGGAAATGCTTTTATGAAGTCCTATAAAATGAAGTCAAAACTTTCTTTGAGTCACAAAGATTATTTGCTTTATTGAAATATGCTTTCATTGGTGCTATCACAGAAGCCATACTGGAATGGCTTGAAGAGTTAATAAAAAGTACAAAGAGTAAAGGCAGAGAAATCTTTACAAGAGTTAAGGGGAGAAAAGGGAAGAATAGGTTAGGGGAACATAGGATCCAAGGATGATTTATCTTTCTTATGTTTTAAGGGAATTATTAAAGCAAGTTTAAATATAAAAAGGGGGCTTTTCAGGTGGCACAGTGGTGAAAGAATCTGCCTGCCAATGCAAGAGGCGTGAGACATGCAGGTTTTATCCCAGGGTCAGGAAGGTCCCCTGGAGTAGGAAATGGCAGCCCACTCCGGTATTCTGGCCTGGAAAATTCCATGGACAGAGGAGCCTGGTAGGCTACAGTCCATGGGGTTGCAAAGAGTCAGACACACCTGAGAGACTGAATGCATGTGCACACACAGACAAAAAGACAGACAGACTCACACACAAACATATTGCCTATCTCCTGAGAATCCTGTATGCAGATCGAGAAGCAACAGTTAGAACTGGGCATGTAACAACTGACTGGTTCAAAATTGGGGAAGGAGTATATTAAGGCTGTATATTATTACCCTGCTTATTTAACTTATATGCAGAATTGATCATGTGAAATGCTGGGCTGGATGAAGCACAGGCTGGAATCAAGATTGCAAGGAGAAACATCAACAGTCCCAGACATGCAGATGATACCAACCTAATGGCAGAAAGCAAAGACTAACTAAAAAGCCTCTTGATGAGGGTGAAAGAGGAGAGTGAAAAACCTAGCTTACAACTCAGTGTTCTGAAAACTAAGATCATGGTGTCTGGTCTCATCACTTCATGACAAATACATGGGGAAAAAGTAGAAGCAGTGACAGATTTTATTTTCTTGGGCTCCAAAATCACTTGGACGGTGACTGCAGTCATGAAATTAAAAGTCAGTGGCTTCTTGGGAGGAAAGCTAAGACAAACCTAGATAGCGTATTAAAAAGCAGAGATAAAACTTTTCTGAAAAAGGTCTGTCTAGTCAAAGCTATGGTTTTTCCAGTAGTAATGTATGGATGTGAGAGTTGGACCATAAAGTAGTCTGAGCAGTGAAGAATTGATGCTTTTGAACTGTGGTGTTGAAGACTCTTGAGCATCCTTTGGACAGCAAGGAGACCAAACCAGTCAATTCTAAAGGAAATCAACCCTGAATATTTATTGTAATGACTGATGATGAAGATGAAGCTCAGACTTTGGCCACCTGATGTGATGATCTGACTCATTGAAAAAGACCTTGATGCTGGGAAAGACTGAAGGAGAAAGAAGAAGAGGCCGGCAAAGGATGAAATGACTAAATAGCATCACCAGCTCAATGGACATGAATCTAAGCAAATTCCCGGAGATAGTGAAGGACAGGGAAGCCTGGTGTGCTTCAGTCCATGGGGTTTCAGAGTCTGAAGTGACTTAGTGACCAAACAATAACAACAACAGGACCTGAAAGAGAGATAGCAGAGAGGCCAGAGAAGATAACCTCTAGTTGAGAAGTTATGGATGGTGACAGGTAAGGCCCTTTTAAGGAGGCAGGATATTTCCTCCAATTTTAAAGTAGAAAAAGAGGTGAATCTGGGAGCCTATATGAGTAGGTCTATGTATTTGGTGATGAGAATTGTGCTTCTAATTTATTTGCAAAATCAGAGAGGGGATCTTGCATTGAAATTCCAGAGGATAGAGAAGGATTGAAAATTAGGGGAAAGCAAAAATGTTGAAATGAGAGTAGGAAAGCAAGGCAGGCAGTCCTAAGGGCCTTGATGAGTTGCGAAAACATAAATATGCCCCACTGTGTTACTTCTCTTCAACAATTTGGAGCTATCTAAAAAACTAACACAACATTGTAAATCAACTATACTCCAATTAATTTATTTTTAAATTGCTCAACAAACAACAATAACAGCAAAAGAAAGATTCAAGATATGACAACACAAGCCTGGCTAAAAGAGTTTCTGTATTGTCTCTCCAATGTACTTTAATACCAGACCACAGAGAAGCAGTTTGAAAGCAAACTTCCTTTGTTGCTTAACTGAGGAAAGTCTTGTGGTAGGTTTGCTCTGTAAGGTAATTCTACTATCTTAAATAAAATCTCCCTGTGGAGTGGTGATGGGTAAGGCCAACAGGTGGCTTTTGAAATCAGAAGTTAAAATCTGCCTATCTTTGATTATTCCATCATTTGCCTTAATCATTCATTTTAAGTTCAATTTGGAGTGCTTTTTACATACTAACATTGTGTGCCTACCTGTGTGATAGTCATTATAGATAAACAGAAAGCAAAGAATTAATTATGTTTTGAGTTTAAAGAGATTGTTTTCTTAATATTTGCATTAAAACTTTTGTTGTTGTTTTTCAGTTGCTAAGTTGTGTCCAATTCTTCGTGACTCCATGGACTGAAGCATGCCAGGCTTTCCTGTCCTTCACCATCTCCCAGAGTTTGCTCAAACTCATGTACATTGAGCTGGTGATGCTATCCAACCATCTCATCCTCAGTCACCCTCTCCTTCTCCTGACTTCAGTCTTTCCCAGCATCAGGATCTTTACCAAATGAGTCAGCTCTTCTCATCAGGTGGCCAAAATATTAGAGCTTCAGCATCAGTCCTTCCAGTGAATATTCAAGGCTAATTTCCTTTAAGATTGACTGGTTTGATATATTTGCTGTCCAAGGGATTCTCAAGAGTCCTTCTTCAGCACCACAATTTGAAAGCATCAGGTCTTCGGCACTCAGCCCTTATGGTCCAACCTCACATCCATACCTGATTACTGAAAAAACCATTGCTTTGACTATATGGATCTTTTTCAGCAAAATGATGTCTTTGCTTTTCAATATGCTGTCTAGGTTTGTCATAGCTTTCCTTCCAGAAGCAAACACCTTTTAATTTCTTAATGGCTGCAGTCACTGTCCACAGTGATTTTGGAGCCCAAGAAAATGAAATCTGTCACTGCTTCCACTTTTTCCTCATGAAGTGATTGGACCAAATCCCATGGCATTAGCTTTTTGGATGTTGAGTTTTAAGCCAGCTTTTTCATTCTCCTCTTTCACCCTTATCAAGAGGCTGTTTAGTTCCTCTTGGCTTTCGGCCATTAGGGCAGTAACATCTGCATATCTGAGGTTGTTGATATTACTCTCAGGAATCTTGATTCCAGCTATTGATTCATCCATCCTGACATTTCAAGTGATGTACTCTGCATATAAGTTAAATAAGCAGGATAACAATATACAGCCTGATGTACTCCTTTCCCAATTTTGAACCTGTCAGTTGTTCCATGTCTATTTCTTGATCTACCTACAAAGTTCTCAGGAGGCAGGTAAGGTGGTCTGGTATTCCCATTCTTTAAGAATTTTCTAGTTTGTTGTGATCTACACAATCAAAACTTTTACTGTATGTTGCTGCTGCTGCTGCTGCTAAGTCACATCAGTTGTGTCCGACTCTGTGCGACCCCGTAGACGGAAGCCCACCAGGCCCCTCTGTCACTCTTCAAATATTAAATTTACATTTATAAATCCATATTTAGACTAAAACCAAATTATTTCTAGAGCAATATGTTTTAATATATACTGTTTCACTAACACATTTGATTGAGATATTTCTGGCTTTGCTAGTAAAACATCTCCTTAAAAAGAGCAACAAACCTCTTTTATAGAGCATAGTTAAAGAGGGTATTACATAAATAAATTTTTTTTTACTTCCGTCATGTCCAACTCTTTGTAACTCTATGGACTGTAGTCCACCAGGCTCCTATGTCCTCTTGGGATCCTCTGGGCAAGAATACTGGAATGGATTGCCATTCCCGTCTCCAGGGTATCTTTCTGATCCAGAGACTGAACCCAGGTCTCCTGCACTGCAGGCAGATTCTTCATGGTTTGAGCCACCAGGGAAGCCCTAAAAGTTAAAATTTTATAAAATTTTATTTTTTCTTACCTGTATAAGAATTTGAAATACTTAATTTCCCCCTACTTCTCACACAACGCTGAGGCATGTCACAAAGGTTAAAAAAATTTTAAATAATGTTCTCATGAGGTGTTGGATTGCAAGCCACACTTGAGTGTGTTGTGAACAGGAAGTAGGGGCAGAGAAGATAGCAGATAGTACTTTCCAAAGAGAAGAAAGTTAGCTCCTTTATTGAATCGTAAGTACTGATGTGCATGAAAAATTTTACTGTGTCTATCTAAGCCCAAAATATAGAAAATGAAATGAAACCTTCATTTTTAGATGCTTCAGTTCACCTATTCGAAATTACTAAGAGAGTTATAAATCTTTTTATGCAAGAATTGTTTTTGTAAAAAGCATGTGTGGGTAGCTTTCATTTAAGACTAAAATATTTTGACAAATCAAAACTTCAACTAGAACCACTGTGACTAACTTTAAATGAATACATTGAGATATAAAATGGCAATAATCACATATTTCAGCTGTCAAAGTCCCTGGCAGAGTAGATTAGTGGAAAAAAATGTCATAAAAGAACAGAAAAAATCTGAAAAGGAAAAAAAAAGATGGTTATAAATGCAACAAATTTCCTCTGTAGATTCAAATGTTTTCACTAAACAAGTCAAGAAAGGATAATTTAAATCTCTACAAAGAAGATTTGGAAAGTCAAAATAGATGTAAAAACACCATATAAGTGACAGTTAAATGAATGGAGAGAAATGCTTAATAATTTTTGACTAAGGTCTTTTAATCTCATTGAATTTGAATGTGATTCTAACTTGGAGACATTAGGAAATCAAGATCAGATTTGTTTTTCCTATTGATATTCAGCTGAAAGCATAAGTCATATATTATTTAAATAAAGAATAATAAATCCATTTGAAAGGACTAGATCAAACTCATAGAGATATGTATTATTCTCCCAGAACTTTACAGACTCCAAAGGCAAGTAGAAGACCCGAGAGCTCATGCAGTTCATTTTCCTGTTCTAAGAGCACTCCAGAAAGACAGCTTTGCTTCTTCTTATTAATTTTGTAGTTGCTATACTGCTCATCCAAATTCCATTGAATTTTATTTCAATGATGTATTTTCTATTGTCTTCAACATCTTATTTGCTCAAAATTAGCAAACGTCTAGTATATGTCAGATACTGTAAAAAAATCCCTGAAGTAACATAAGCAAAGAAGAGGACCACTTCCCTTGGGAAACAGCTAAGTGGAATGAACTGGGTGTTCTGGAGGTAGAGGCAGGGAGTGTAAACAGGATAGAGAGGCCTAAGATGTGTTTGAACCTAATCTTGAAGATCCAGTATAAGTTAGCTAGGCAAAAGAGTGAAAGCAGAACATTTCTGGAACTGAAACGATAAGAGGTTGACAAGAGGTGATGGATTCCAGAAGTTCCATAGGTAGTGGGTAAAGGTAGAAGGTAGTAGAAGGTGAGGCTAGAATAACACTTTCCAAATATCTTTTGAAGAATATTAGTTCTGCTGGAAGCAGTGAAAACAACTATTTTGGACTTAGTTGATTTGGAGAAACAAATAATTTTAGCCTTCTTCTGGAGATTTAAAAATATTTGATTAGATTATCATTTTAAGAAACCCTCTAGTATTAACTCATAGTCAACGAAAGAGTCTGAAATGCAGTACTTAGGTACAACCTCAAAAATGATAAAATGATCTCTTTTCATTTCCAAGGCAAACCATTCAATATCACAGTAATCCAAGTCTATCACTAATGCCAAAGAAGCTGAAGTTGAATGGTTCTATGGTGACCTACAAGACCTTCTAGAAGTAACACCCCCCCCACCCAAAAAAAAAAAGATGTTCTTTTCATCATAGGGGACTGGAATGCAAAAGTAGGAAGTCAAGAGATACCTGGAGTAACAGGCAACTTTTGCCTTGGAGTACAAAATGAAGCAGGGCAAAGGCTAATAGAGTTTTGCCAAGAGAATGCACTGGTCATAGCAAACACCCTTTTCCAACAACACAAGAGAAGACTCTACACATGAACATCCCCAGATGGCCAACACTGAAATCAGATTGATTATATTCTTTGCAGTCAAAGTTAGAGAAGCTCTATACAGTTAACAAAAACAAGACCGGGAGCTGACTGTGGCTCAGATCATGAACTCCGTATTGCAAAACTCAGACTTATGTTGAAGAAAGCAGGGAAAACCACTAGACCATTCAGGTATGACCTAAATCAAATCCCTTATGATTATACAGTGGAAAGTGACAAACAGATTCAAAGGATTAGATCTAATAGACAGAGTGCCTGAATAACTATGGAGAGAGGTTCTGACATTGTGCAGGAGGCAGTGATCAAGATCATCCCCAAGAAAAAGAAATATAAAAAGGCAAAATGGTTGCCTGGAGAGGCCTTACAAATAGTTGAGAAAAGAAGAGAAGCTAAAGGCAGTGGAGAAAAGAAAAGATACACCCATCTGGATGTAGAATTCCAAAGAATAGCAAGGAGAGAAAAGAAAACCTTCCTAAGTGATCAATGCAAAGAAATAGAGGAAAGCAATGGAATGAGATCTCTTCAAGAAAATTAGAGATACCAAGGGAACATTTCATGCAAAGATGGGCACAATAAAGGACAGAAATGGTATGGACCTGACAGAAGCAGAAGATATTAAGAAGAGGTGACAAGAATACACAGAAGAACTATACGAAAAATATCCTAATGATCCAGATAATCACTATGGTGTGATAACTTACCTAGAGCCAGACATCCTGGAGTCTGAAGTCAAGTGGGCCTTAGGAAGCATCACTATGAACAAAGCTAGTGGAGATGATAGAATTTCAGCTAAGCTATTTCAAGTCCTAAAAGGTGATACTGTTAAAGTGCTGCACTCAATATGACATCAAATTTGGAAAACTCAGCAGTGGCTACAGGACTGGAAAAGGTCAGTTTTCATTCCAATCCCAAAGAAAGGCAATGTCAAAGAATGTTCAAACTACCACACAATTGCATTCATTTCACATGCTAGCAAAGTAATGCTCAAAATTCTCTAAGTGTGGCTTCAACAGTACATGAACTGAGAACTTTGAGATGTTCAAGTTGGATTTAGAAAAGACAGAGGAACTAGAGAGCAAATTCTCAACATCCGTTCGATCATAGAAAAAGCAAAAGAACTCCAGAAAAACATCTAATTCTGCTTTATTGACTACACCAAAGCCTTTGACTGTGTGGATCACGACAAACTGTGGAAAATTCTTCAAGAGGTTGGAATACCAGACCACCTTACCTGCCTCCTGAGAAATCTGCATGCAGGTCAGGAAGCAACAGTTAGAACTGGACATGGAACAACAGACTGTTTCCAAATAGGGAAAGGGATACATAATGGCTGTATATTGTCACCCTGCTTATTTAACTTACATACAGAATACATCATGCAAAATGCCAGGCTGGATGAAGCACAAGCTGGAATCAAGATTTCCAGGAGAAACATCAATAACCTCAGATATGCAGATTACACCACCCTTTTGGCAGAAAGTGAAGAGGAACTGAAGAGCCTCTTGATGAAAGTGAAAGAGGAGAGTTAAAAAACTGGCTTAAAACTCAACATTCAAAAAGCTAAGATCATGGCATCCGGTCCCATCACTTCATGACAAATAGATGGGGAACCAATGGAAACAGTGACAGACTTTTTTTCATGGGATCCAAAGTCACTGCAGATGGTGACTGCAGCCATAAAATTAAAAGACACTTGCTCCTTGGGAGAAAAGCTATGACCAACCTAGACAGCATATTAAAAAGCAGAGAAATTACTTTTCTGACAAATGTCTGTCCAGTCAAAGTTATGGTTTTTCCAATAGTCTTGTATGAATGTGAGAGTTGGACTATACAGAAAGCTGAGAGCTGAAGAATTGATGCTTTTGAGTTGTGGTGTTAGAAAAGACTCTTGAGAGTCCCTTGGATGGCAAGGAGATCAAACCACTCAATCCTGAAGGAAATCAGTCCTGAATATTCATTGGAAGGACTGATGCTGAAGGTTCAATACTTTGTCCATCTGATGTGAAGAATTGACTCATTGGAAAAGACCCTGATGCTGGGAAAGATTCAGGGCAGGAAGATAAGGGGATAGCAGAGGATGAGATGATTTAATGTCAACACAACTTGATGAACATACATTTGAGCAAGCTGCAGGAGTTGGTGATGGACAGGGAGGCCTGATGTGCTGCAGTCCACGGGGTCGCAACGTTCAGACATGACTGAGTGACTGAACTGAACTGATATTATTAAACTTTATTTAATACCAAACCTATTGTACCAAAGAACTTCCTGTTTTAATACAACACTTTCAATACACAGAAATGCTACTCCATGGTGCTCACTTTGGGAAACATGAACGTAGTATAAAAAGGTCAGGATTTATTTGTAACCCAGAAAAAGAAAGTTAGACTTCATTTTGGGAACATGTGGACAGACAGCTGAATGGAGTTTTGACATTAACTCAACACATTTGTCAATGTCTTTAATTATCATTATGTTTCTGAAATCAGCATTTTTATTTAGAATCATATTTCTTTAATATAAAATACTTCGTTTAGCATGATTCTGCTAGCCATAAACATCTTACAATTTTCTTTTTAATAATTAAAAAAGTTTCTTTTTGACTAATGAAAAGCTGTGCAGAATTAATGTATAAAACTAGATGAATTTGGAGATAAGTATTCACCCATAAAACTATCACCACAATCTATGCCCTAAATGTATCTGGCACCTCCAGAAGTTTCCCCCTACCTCATTATTATTTGTGTGTGTATGAATGGTCTTAAAGCAGGGAACAGATATGATGAAGCATTCATTTTATAACTCTCTCTGGAAGTTTGGATGCTGCCAGCTTTGGAGACTACATTGGAAAAGGATGAAAGGGGGCAGAGAGACTAATTAGAGCCTGATGTGGCCTTTAAGAACAGCAATGCAGGTGTGAACAAAAGCAGTGGCAATGGAATGGAGAGGAGAGGATAAACAAGGGGGATGTTGCTGAAGCAGGTAAAAGCTGATGGGAAATACCAAAAACAATATCAGGTTTTGGAGGCTGTAGGAAAATTTGGTTGGGAGGGCGGGCAGTGGGAGGAAGCAGTGGAGGCAGAAAGCTTGGAGCAGTATTGGAATAAAAATCTGGGAAAGGAAGGAAAAAACAGAGGAGCTTTTTTAAAAAAGAAATTTTCTTTTATCATATTTATTTGGCTGCATTGAACCTAAAAGTGTTAGTCGCTCAGAGTCCAACTATTTGCAACCTTATAGGCTGTAAACCTCCCAGGCTCCTCTGTTCATGGAATTCTCCAGACAAGAATACTGCAGTGGGTTACCATTCCCTTCACGAGGGAATCTTTCCAACCCAGGGATTGAACCTGGGTCTCTACATTCCAGGTAGATTCTTTACCATCTGAGCCACCCGGGAAGCCCAATTGGCTCAGTTGGGTCTTGTAAATCTTAGTTGTGGCATGTGGGATCTAATTTCATGACCAGGAATGGAATCCGGACCCCCTGCAATGGGATTTCGTTGTCTTAGCCACTAAACCACCAAGGAAATCCCCAGAGGATTAGGAAGAGTGGCTCTGAAAGGAAAGAGTGAGAGTAACATCTGGAGCTTTAGTTTCTATTACTACTTGATGGAGACACCATGGAGATATTATCCAAGTGTATACAATACTTTCCAGATGGTTCAGATGGTAAAGAATCTGCCTGCAGTGCAGGAGACATGAGTTCAACTCCTGGGTCAGGAAGATCTCCTGGAGAAGGGAATGGCAACCCACTCCAGTAATCTTGCCTGGAGAATTCCATGGACAGAGGAGCCTGATGGACTATAGCTACATGGCTACAGTCCATGGGGTCTCAAAGAATTGGACACAACTGAGTCACTTTTACTTTCATACAACACTTCATATCTATGGTCTAGTCAGGCTTTGCCCACTGATCCTTTCCTGCAAAATATATTATGTTTTGGCTCCTCATCAATTGGTATATTTACCTACACACATGCCTAGCTTCCTTGATACCTTCTTTCTGAATTGGTTGCCTACAGGTAGGTCACATACTACAGAAAGTTTCCTCATAGACAGGCTGGAGCTTCAGGGAATCTTGTTTGGCTCTGTTATCTCTTTGCTGAGCTGTTTTCTCTAGCACTCCCTGTTCATAATCCAGTTCTTTATTCTCTCACCAACCCCTTGAGAATCCAATGATTCTCAGGCTCACTCCAATTCAGGATGAGAGACGACAATTTTACTTTCCCTTTTGACCACCCTTTGAAACTATGATTTCATGCTGTAGTCACACCCTTACTGGCATCTAGGTATAGTCTGTTTGGCTGAGTACTCTGGTAGGATGACCAAACTGTCCTTATTTGTCCACGACTGAGGAGTTTCTGGGATGAAGACCTTTCTTTGCTAAAGCCAGGAAAATCCTGGACCAATGAGGACAGTTGGTCATGCTAAGTCACTCTACTTTAGTCACCACTATCTCCCAGCGTGGCAGCTGCCACATGGTGTTATTGTTGTTATTCAGTTGCTAAATTGTGTCTGCTGCTGCTGCTGCTGCTAAGTCGCTTCAGTCGTGTCTGACTCTGTGCGACCCCAAGGACGGCAGCCCACCAAGCTCCCCCGTCCCTGGGATTCCCCAGGCAAGAACACTGGAGTGGGTTGCCATTTCCTTCTCCAATGCATGAAATGAAAAGTGAAAATGAAGTCACTTAGTCGTGTCTGACTCTCAGCGACCCCATGGACTGCAGCCTACCAGACTCCTCCGTCCATGGGATTTTCCAGGCAAGAGTACTGGAGTGGGGTGCCACTGCTTTCTCCGAAATCGTGTCTAGACAGTGTATTAAAAAACAGAGCCACCACTTTGCCAACAAAGGTCCATATAGTTAAAGCTATGGTATTTTCAGTAGTCATGTATGGATGTGAGAGTTGGACTGTAAAAAAGGCTGAGCACTGAATAACTGATGCTTTTGAACTGTGGTGTTGGAGAAAACTCTTGAGAGTCCCTTGGACAGCTAGGAGATCCAACCAGTCCATTCTGAAGGAGATCAGCCCTGGGATTTCTTTGGAAGGAATGATGCTAAAGCTGAAACTCTAGTACTTTGGCCAACTCATTCGAAGAGTTGACTCATTGGAAAAAAACTCTGATGCTGGGAGGGATTGGGGGCAGGAGGAAAAGGAGATGACAGAGGATGAGATGGCTGGATGGCATCACTGACTCGATGGACGTGAGTCTGAGTGAACTCCGGGAGTTGGTGATAGACAGGGAGGCCTGGCGTGCTGCGATTCACGGGTCGCAAAGAGTTGGACACGACTGAGTGACTGAACTGAACTGAACTGAACTGAACTGAGGGATGGAACAACAAGTTGTGTCCGATTCCTCTTTCCTCCTCTGTCTCCTGGAGTTTGCTCAAATTCATGTCCATTGAGTCTATAACGTTATCTAGTCAACTCATCCTCTGTCATCCCCTTCTCCTTTTGTCTTCAATCTTTCCCAGCATCAGGGTCTTTTCCAATGAGTCATCTCTTCATGTCAGGTACCAAAAGTTTATGAATCTTAAGTATTTCAAGTAAATCTTAGCTTAATTAATTGAACACATAGATTTAGGACTCCCTGGTGGCTCAGATGGTAAAGCATCTGCCTACAATGCCTGAGACCCGGGTTTGATGCCTGAGTTGGAAAGATCCCCTGGAGAAGGAAATGGCAACCCATTCACTTTCACTTTTCACTTTCACTTCACTTTCTTTATAGATTTACCAGATGTTTGTATGCACTATATCATTTTACCTTGATGGTAAAGAATTCTCTATGTATTTTACATATTAGTAACTTAAAACTCAGGAGGTTATCATCTACCCAAGGCGGGCAGAGTTAGTAGGTGGCAGTTATGTTTCAAACCCAGATCTGTGTGATTTTAAACTTGTGTTATTTCCAGAATGCAACAGTGCCTGTATAACAGCCCACCATCTACCTGTTTAAGCTTTTGCATTAGTGCTGAGCTTTGGGAGCTTTCAGAAACAGCCTCCCAGGGAACCAGAAATGTTAATGGAGTGCAGCACTTTGTAAACTCCCAGTAATAGCTACTACCCTTTTCTCTCCAGGGCCCCTTTCCCCAGGGCACCTTGTTATCTAGAAGAAACATGAATTTGTGAAAAAGAGAAAATTCTGAACTATCAGCGTGAGTTAGAAGGCAGACATTTGTAGTTACCTTTATCTCTGTGCACATATCATAAAACGTATTGCTTTAATAACCCTAAGCCTTCATGTACTCTTTGAATAATAGCTTTTATAACTGAAGTTAAGATGCTAGAAGGATAAAAGGAAATATTTCTTCTCTGTGTTTACTTGTAGGTATCTTCACAATGGAATTTGTGCCTTATGTATTTTCTATTGACCATCTCATGACAATAGCTGGCATACGATAGCTTCTATTTGGAACACAATGACTCTCCAATCACTCTAATTTCTCTCTGTAGTTTAGATTTATAATGCGCTGTTGAATGTTCTTAACAGAATATTATTGTCAGATTAGTTATTCTTATGACAGCTATTATTTTAGTATAAAAAACAAATGTAGCTCATAGTTGTAAATTGTATTGTGATTAATGAATGTGTCATTCTTGCACAGCAGTAACATATTTGCTCTTGTTTAATCAAATTTAAAAGGAAATGGAAGAAGGAATTATGATATGACACCTACTAGAGATGAAGCTGATAATGGTGCTCCAGGTCACTGCTTCTCTCTCCTGTATATACGCAGTTTCCTTGATATAAATTATTGGTGTAGCCAGCAATTAGAGTGGATTGAAATGTACACAGGGTCACACATCCATCATTAATTAAATAATCTGGTGTGAAATGTTTCCTTTTAAAAAAAAAAGAGCAATTAAAATTAAAATAACTGAGCCATGAATGCACACTCAATGGCTTGCCTAATCTATATATTTCAAAATTCTTCCAAGCTGTCAATGTTTTTCTTTCCTGCTGTGTGAAGTGTAGGTGTTGCTGGCCAAAATCTTGGCCTTCTTTGCCTACCAAAGCTGAATTTAAAAAATACATAGACAAAGTTTGGAGGAAATAAAAAGGTGGCTTTAATTCTCAGCTGAAGGAGAGGGGAACACAGGCTCATGCCTCTAGAACTGTGCCCCCTCCATGAGGAGTCTAGGGCCTTGTACAAGGAAAGGCTCTCAGGCAGAAGTCGGTGATGAGGAGCAAACGTGATAGGATCTTGATTCCTTCCTCTGCATTGTTTCAGACAGTCATGAACTGGTGTCAGTAACCCAGTAATTGAGTCTGGTGGTTCAGTGGCTCTGAGGTCTACTTTCTCACACAAGGGGAATGGTGTTTTAAGGGTAAAATTAGATAGGGGATGTATTTAGCATAGAGTCAAAGGGAAAAGAAAAAAGTGAATTGTAGCTCTTGTAGAGTTAGGGGGCAGAAAAGCAAACTTAGTTACAGACATTTAGAGTTAGGAGCAATTAAAGTAAAAAACTAGGAATGTTCAGGCCTACTCACTATTCTCTTTATCTTCTTTGTTTTCAGGAAAGGGAAAGAGAAAAACTCATTCCCCTTTATTCCTTTTCACTGCAACATAGGCAACTCTGCAATTTGTAGTTTAGTTGGTTTGGTAGATTACATTTTTCCAAATGTGTATTTATACCATAGTTGTTAGAATATTCACTAATAAATATGAAAGCCTAGTATGGAAAGTAAAAATTGATTATCAGAATGCTTTAAGCAATATTTTCAGCAATAATCTGAAGGCGAATATTTTTTAATGCCAAGTCAAAACAAAAATACCTTTGCCACTAGAAATACGGCTGTTTTGTAGTTTTCATTTTTGAAGAAAGTGAAAATATTCTTATTTATACCACCAAGTACGAGAAGTTTTGGTCAACCAATGTGAACACTATGAGAATAAACCTGGTGCATAATAATCTGAAGACCAATATGGTGGTCATTGCTTTAAAGATATTCAAACCACTCATTGGCATACTTATTACATCCCATTTTCTCTCTTTCTCTTTTATGTAAAAAAAAATTTTTTTTAATTCTGTTGGGTCTCAAGGCAGCCCACCCCCAAATATGCCACAACAGCATATTGATTATTTTGAATTAAAGTTACTTAAAAAACAGTCAACACAAGAGGGACACTCTGACCCTTCCTTCCTGCTCCCTGAAAACAGGAAATAAATCTCTCATATGAAAGATATGTTCCTTGCATCTGGAAGCACAAGGACACCCTTAATGCCAGAGATAGGGAATTTAGGCCCAGAAGCCTGTATAAACAAATATTATTACTTCTTTAATTTACTACCCAAGCCCCAGTTCTGTTTGGATTCTTTGTTAATTCAGCACCCTCCTGTCAATTGCTCATATGTTAAATGTGTGTTTGTTTTTTTTTTTTTTTTTTTGTCAAAAAGTATAAAAGCTGCCTGCTTTAGCCACTTCTTAGGTTTCATTTCTTTGAGACCTCCACATGCCTGAATTAAAATCTGGTTCTTTTTCTTCTATTAACCTGTTTTTTTTGTCAATTTCATGGTTAGTTTGGCCACAAGAACACAATACGGGTAGAGGGGAAATTTCCCCCTCCCTAGCAGTTCCCAATTGTCCATCTAAAATTTAAGTGACTTAGAAACAAAAGAGATTTTATCTAATGTATTTCTCATAAAGTCCAGCATAATAACTCACATCTTTTTGTCACTTGTAAATTTGTATTGATTGCTTGACCTATAATTTTGGAATAACTATTAAGAGCATGGAAAGATTGTTATTGAGACAAGCCAAATAAATTGATGTGACATATCTCGAAGTTAAGGGATTAATCAATTATACTTTAAATTTGATAGAAGGAATAATATCCCACTAATTACCAGAATTTAATGATCCATCATTGCCATCAGTTTATTGCGGCTGCCACAAGCTAGGAGAGGGTCTGATTGCTGGATTGGATGTGGTTGGCTGGATACATGCTTCTTACTGATGCCCAATAGGGTTCAGCATTTTGCCATGCTTGACAAGCACTATTTCTATTTAAAAGTCTAGTTTAAGTTGTTTTCAAATTATTGTGATCATTTAAGGAACCTCAGTGCCTTAGGATAGTTTCTACAATTTAGTTTTTTTTGATGGGGCCTACCTTAGATTGTTTTCAAAATGTAAACAGATACACATCAATTAAGTGACATCTGGCATCAAATGACAAATGACTGCTGGGAAGGAGGAGTTAAAAAGATTCATGGAAAGAAATGACCAATGACTGTACTGCTCCCTTTGAAAATGGACTTTCTGAATGACTATCATCATGTGAAAGGTATATAAGCAAATGTGCAGAAGTTTATCTTTTCTGCTAAGTGCACGGAAGAAATACAGAAGTTCTACCCTCGAGTAGAAAAGGTAAACCAATGTTTTCCTTAATTAATGTGGACACTGATTTACAGTCTGTGGCTGTGACAGAGAAGTTAAGAGAGCCTTGGACACTCAAATACTGGGGATGGCTGAGGTTTTTAAGCACAAACTGAGATGTGTGTTAAAAGAGAATGTCTGAGGTCTTCCCCACCCCTAACCCCTTTAAAGGAATTGCTAAGAAATACATCCTAGGTTTTTATGTCTGAAAGAAATCTTTCTCTAAAAGTATTATGTTTCATTGACCAATATCCCTTATGTTTATTTGCTTTAATAAAGGGTTATGTTTCGGTATCGTAAGATATACTCTAATCTCTTTTCTTAAATATAAATAGCTTTTTAAAAAAGCACAGATGTGGTTTGGTGACAAAAACTATGGGTTTAATATTGTTGAGTGGTAAATAAGCCTAATTTTAAGAGCTGACTCCCCTAAACTCAAAGCACAGCATCGAAGCACGTTGTATACCTGAATACATAACTAAGAATGAATTAGGCCAATCACTGATGTGGGGATAGAAGGAAAACTATGGACCTTACTTACTAAGCCTCAGGTCCTTAGAGACAAATCTCACATCACAGAGCAATACTGAACCTTTTAATTCCTGGCCATGTGTTCATCTACAGCAACACATACTTTACTACTGGAAAAAAGAGCCTGCAAAGTAGTTTAAAAATGTCCCCTCTCTCCACCACATAACTATAGGAATACTCTAAAACTTTTGGGAAAAAGCACAAAATTTTAGGTAAAATCCTAATAGTGTATGTATGTTAGTTCATCAAGGAAGGTAACTGGTTGAATTGCTAGTTTTTAAAAAACTGCTGTGTTGAAATATAAATTACATACCATACAATTCACCCATTTAAAATGTACAGTTCAATTTCTTAGAAAATTAGTTGTGTAACCATCACCACAATCAACATGAGAAACTGTTAATAACCTCAAAAAGAAATTTCATAACTTTTAGCAGTCTCTTTCCATTTCCTACCAACAGCCTCAGCTTTAGGCAACCACTCACCCTCTCTGTCTATGGACAAATTGTGGTCTTCATGAGTAGCTTATTTCATTAGCATAATGTTTTCAAGGTTTATTCGTATTATAGCAGGTTATCAGTATTTCATCATTCTTATTGCCAAATAATATTCCCATTATATGGATATATGGACCACAGTTCATTTGTAAATTTACCAGTGTTGGATATTTGGGTTTTTATACCTTTTTTGGTTATTATGAATAATGCTATGTTCATTTGTGTATGTTTTTGTGTGGAGGCATGTTCTGTTAGGGCTTCCCAGTTGGCACAGTGGTAAAGAATCTGCCTGCAATGCAGGAGACATGGGTTCTATCCCCGAGTCAGGAAGATCCTCTGGAAAAGGAAATGGCACCTGCTCTAGTATTCTTGCCTGGGAAATTCCATGGACAGAGGAACCTGGAAGGCTACAGTCCATGGAGTTGCAAAGAGTCGGACATGACTTACTGAATAAAAAATAACAAAATGTTCAATTAGGCTGCACCCCAAAGGCCTGCAAGCCTGATAGTTTTCCAGTCTTAGGACTGAATAAAGACCTTGAAGACAGCAGCAGAGAAATCAACAATTTATTGGACAGGGGAGTTTACATGTCTGAACCAAAGGTTCTGGAGTGACACCCCACCATGGATGGCAGAGGTCAGGAAGAACATGGCAGCAATTTTCACTACTTGGGGGAGAAGGCAACCATTTATAAGGGGAGTTGATGTCAAGGTGGCTTATCAGTTATCACGGAAACCAGAAGCTGGGGCAGAGGACAGCTTGTGTGCAGTCACTAATTAAGGTCCATAATTAAGGGGATTGGATGGTCCTATGAGTGAATCAGAGTTGGTCAAACATGGGATATACAGAGAGCCAGACAACAGGCATCTCGAATGGCCTACCCGTACTTGTGGCAACAAGAAATGTTGTTCACATCCGGTCCATCCTAGAGGAAATCAGTCCTGAATATTCACTGGAAGGACTGATGTTGAAGCTGAAACTCCAATACTTTGGCCACCTAATGTGGAGAATTGACTCATTTGAAAAGACTCTGATGCTGGGAATGATTTGAAGGCAGGAGGAGAAGGGGATGACAGAGGATGAGATGGTTGGATGGCATCACTGACTCAATGGACATGAGTTTGCATCAGCTACAGGAATCGGTGATGGGCAGGGAAGCCTGGCGTGCTGCAGTCCATGGGGTTGCAAAGAGTTGGACAAGACTGAGCGACTGAACTGAACTGAACCCACTTCTATAACAATTGGGTCCTTGACCCAAGGACTGCAGTCCTTGACTGTGCCCTGAGCTGTAATAGTCCTCAGGAAGTCAACAAATAAAATTGAAACTCATCACTTTCACATTGTGTGCTTTTATTTCAGTTGATGTGTGCTTTCTTTTGTGGGGGCAGAGTATATACCTAGGCATGGAATTGCTAGATCATATGATGTGTGCATGTGTGCTCAGTCTGCTCAGTCACTTCAGTCCTGTCCAACTCTTTGTGACCCCATGGACTGTAGCCCACTGGACTCCTCTGTCCATGCAATTCTCCAGGCAAGAATACTGGAGTCGGTTGCCCTCCTCCAGGGGATCTTCCCAACCCAGGGATTGAAACAGTTTCTTCTGTGTCTCCTGCATTGGCAGGCGGATTCTTGACCACTGAGCCACCAGGGAAGCCCAGATCATATGGTAGCTGCCTGTTGAATCTTTTGAAGAACCATCAGACTGTTTGCCAAAGTGACTGCACCATTTTTTATTTCCATCAGTCTTCTATGTGGGTTCTATCTCTGGATACTGATTTGTCCCTCCAGGGCTCACTGTGGTTGTTGATGTTTGTTTATCCTTTTAGTTGCTTGGCTGGACATTTCAGTGAAATCTGTTTCCTCACAGGATGCAGTGTCAGAGAATGTAGCCTTCTGTAGTACACACAGGTACCCTGGGATGACAGTGGCTTTAGTTGATCTCTGTTTCCCTGATCTGTTAAACTGTCTGCCTCTGAAGGTATCACACCCACTGCCAGCCTCCTCTAATTGCTGGCTGATTGTTCTATTGTTTTTGACAATGTCCTAGGGCATAAACCACTCCATAGTCCAATCCAATTTAAGTCCATTCTCTGCAGGGTAGTCTTTGAAGCTTGCCTCTGAGGTTTGTTCTGACCTCAGAAGGGATCCTCTTAGTTGTCTGTCTCTTTCCTTGGTGCTCTTTGTTAAAATTCTCCTGGGTCTAAGGTTTAGGTGGTTGCTTATTTAAGGAGCTATGGGCCTCCTTTTAATTGCTTACCACCGAACCTTTGTACCACTGCTCCAGAGCTGAGGCCAAGGGCTATAACCCACTTCTCAAGAGATGACATTCCTTTCTCACAAGTGGGCCACTGGGTGGGGCATTAGCTTCTGGCCTTGGCTTGCCTCTTCACATGTGGAAACTCTGTCCTATCTACAAGCCAGTAGAGATGAGCCAATCAGGAACCAGTATTTTTAATCTGATGCAGGGGGAAGTCAGCTTCCATGATTTGAGTGAGAGCTGGGTGGAAGAAGGGATCATTGGACCACTCAACCACACTTGCCAGGAATATGGCTTCTGTAGCACAGAGCTGGAGCATGAAATGCTCTGGCAGCCTTCCCTGCCAGGG
The DNA here is from genome assembly GCF_002263795.3 of Bos taurus. Lineage (NCBI taxonomy): Eukaryota > Metazoa > Chordata > Mammalia > Artiodactyla > Bovidae > Bos > Bos taurus. Next base: position 98,509,751 of record NC_037329.1, read on the forward strand.
GAGATGGTATGATCCCAGGGGAAGAGATCTCTGGGTTCTTGGTTGAACCTGCTTGAGGTGGAGTTAAGGTCACAGTCATGGTGAGCTGCGGGGAGGAAAGTAGAGGGTTGAAATAACACAGACTCTGTGTTCTTACCTGGGCTGCATAGATTTTAAGTGTTTCTCCATTTGCTTATGTCCTTAGGGCAATATCCAGAGACTTTTTTTTTTTAATTTCACTTATATTCACCGGTTATGGTTATTTCACCAGTGATAGGGTCAACAGAGCTCCTATTGTGCTATTTCAGAAACGTCTGTATCTGTGCTTTCTTGAGATTGTGCCATCCATATAAATACCAATTTGATTAAGATAAAATGAAAATTCTAACAACTACAATAGAACAAGGGGGGATCACCTATGAAAAACCCCAAATCAGTTGGAAGTCACAATTTTTGCAACAGAAAACTAGTTGTAAGAAGATACTGAAATATTGCTGCTGCTAAGTCACTTCAGTCATGTCCGACTCTGTGCAACCCCATAGATGGCAGCCCACCAGGCTCTGCTGTCCCTGGGATTCTCCAGGCAAGAACACTGCAGTTGGTTGCCATTTCCTTCTCCAGTGCATGAAAGTGAAAAGTAAAGTGAAGTCGCTCAGTCGTGTCTGACTCTTCACAACCCCATGGACTGAAGCCTACCAGGCTCCTCTGTCCATGGGATTTTCCAGGCAAGAGTACTGGAGTGGTTGCCATTATTACTCAAGTATTAAAGGAAAATGGAGGGGGTGGTGTGAAAACCAGCTAATCATCTCACAGTGTCTGTCGGGAAGGAGCACAGGCTCAGCTTGGCTAGAAATGGTTCCTCTGGGATCTCACAGTCTGCTCTCTCAGTACCAGAACCAAGCTGCAGGTTCATCAGAGCTTTGGCTGGAGGAAGTCCTGCTTCTCAGCTCTCTGTGGTTGCTGTCAGTTTATCTCTTTGCACTTGTGAAACTGAGATCCCTGTTTTATTGCTTGCTGTTGGCTGTTCTCAGCTACCAGAGGCCCCCCACTTCAATACAACGTGAGCTTCTTGATGGGCCATCTCACAGTACGACAGCCTTACGTTAAGGCCACCAGGAGAATTTCTCTCTCCAGTCTTCTAAGCCAGAGTCTTATGTAATATTGATAGGAGTGACACTGCATCACATTTGCTATACAAACCACCTTAATCAAAGGCTTGATATCTTTTCATTTTTGCCATAATATATCATTTAGAAGCTCTAGCAGGTTCCAACCCACTCCAGTGTTCTTGCCTGGAGAATCCCAGGGACGGCAGAGCCTGGTGGGCTGCCATCTATGGGGTCGCACAGAGTCAGACACGACTGAAGCGACTTAGCAGCAGCAGCAGGTTCCATCCCCGCTCCAAGGGAGGTAATTATATGCCTCATTGGGGTCACCCTAGGGTATGTCCACTAAAAATGTATACTAGGAAAATTTTGAAAGAATACTTAACACTTGCCAGTCTACAAGGTTTTATTTAATTTTAGGAAAGTCAGTGGTGAGTTAGTAGCTGAACAGTCAGTTCATGGAGAAGAGCAGGATGAATATCTTCCTTCCAAGCCTCCCTGACGCAGAATCTTTCTCCAGGTGGTGCCCCAATCTTCCTGTATTTGCTCTGGAGGCTCTGATGAGAATCACAACATCAGATTACAACATACATTATTTATTTTCCATTTCTCCTTTACATTCTGTGGCTTCAGCCTCCGAGGAGCAGAGTTCATCCTTGCAAACTGTTAGTTCCAAACTCAATGTTGAAAATGAGAACTTTGGGAGAGGAAAGGTGTGAAGAAGCAGGACTGGGTTAGCCAGGGGAAGGATTTTAGGAGACAAATGTATACATGAGATAAGAACAAGAACAGCAAGGGGACAAAAGGAAGGACTTTGTAATCTTGCTTTACAGTTCAGTAGCAAATCAAAATAAAAGAGGAATAAAATCAGCTCAGCTATTGACTCACACACCTTCTAAAATCTTCAGTTAATCAGTTAATGAATTTTTTTTTTTTTAAGTTTAGAAGGTGTGAGGAGCATTCAAGGCTAAGATATTAGTCAAGATGAACACAGTGAATTTCATTCTACAGTCAGCAGTGACTCCAACTAAAAACTAAGGTAGCCAGTGTCTTATCAATGAGACACAGAAGGGCCATTTCTCTATACAGAGTTTTTTGTTTGTTTGTTTTTAATTGCTCTGTCTTTCCTCATAGTTCTAGTACTTGGTAGACTGCAGGTATATGTTAGAGCAGAGGCTGTGGTTGGCTTTGATTGCCAGAGGCTGATTAATGATAGTCTTCCTAAGTAAGCAGAAGTTACCAATAAAATTGACTCTAATGGGTGCTTGGGGTGTCATTATTACACAGCTGCAGACAATAAGCCAAGCGAGAAACAGATGATGTACATCTTGAAATCAAGAGAAGAGGTGGTGCTTAGAGCTATAGTTTAGTAGAAATTGCAGTATATTTATAGTATTTATTGTATTTGTGGTGCCTCAGTTTAACTGGCAAGAGTACAGTATTGAGAGCCATGGATCTGATGCTCAAACACGCATTGGGCATAGTGTGTAGAATCTTCTATGCCAGTCACTGATGTGGGAGAGCCTTATAAATCAGAAAATCTGCACATATCTTTCATCTACTTAATCTCTTTATTGAATTTTTAATTTAAAGTATTATTATTATTTGATTTTAGGATGAATTCCCAGAACCTTATATAAGCTGTAAGACTTCCCATTATTTTTTCTTTAGTCTCTTTTCAGCTCTTGCTTTCAGTGCTCCAGCCTTCCTGGATATAGTTTTCCTTCAGTGTAGCTTGGGTGTTTTCATACATGCTGCTCCCTCCATTACCAACACTTTATTTCCCTACCCATTATTGATGCTACTCACACTTCATCTCTCAGGTTAAATGGCCCTTCCCTGAGGAGGCCTTTCCACATCCTCGCAGTGAAACTAGTCTCCATGATATATGCTCTTAGAACTCCTTATGTCTCCCATGGCCCACTTGTAATGCTGCTCAGAATGTATTCATTCTCTGGCTTTCCTGCTAGACTGAAAGCTCCCAGAGGACAGGCTGGGGCTGTGTCCTCAGCTGCTAGTAATGTTGGGCACCCAGCAGGCTGCTGTGTATCTACTGCTCAGGTCAAGTGATGAAGAACAGGATTTGGGGCCAGAAACAATCAGCCATCAGCTGAATGCAGAGTGCCACCCTAGGCAGGCTACTTAATCTCTCTAAACTTACTTTCCTTCCCTGTGAAAAAGACTATCTTCCTCGCACGGTTTTCTGAGAATTAAATTAAATGAAATCATGCATATCAATCTGTAGGAACAGCATAAAAACTATGGTTGATGAAGCACAGATAACTTGGTTGTGGCTTTTCCATGGTATGCATCTCATTATCTTGTTATTTTTTTGATGAAAAATGTACATATCTCAGAGTGATAAGAAACATACTTCATAAGACACATAACTAATTTTTTAAATAATGTGGCTTGTGTCTGAGTTTCTTTCTCTAGACTCTATCACCCTTTATGTTGGGTAATTGCAGGTCATAAGATATACAGCTATTTCCTCCTATGGTCATGTATGGATATCCCTGCCACATCTCTTTAAACCTGGATCTCTCGTGTTATCCTTGTGTCTTAGAAAGTTTCCTTGTCTGTTGCTTTATTTTCTTTCAAGAAATTGATAGTGTTAGGAATAACAGTAAAAGACAAAAAAGAAGGTTCAACAACCATAAAAATTAGCTTTTAAAGAGTGTCTAGAATAGTGCAGGAACTGAAACGTGCAAGGGTAAAACAGGATCACCTCATGGAATCATTGAGACTTTTTTTGTTTGGCCTACCATTTTTACCCAGGTAACCTTCCTTTTAATAACAACAGTAAGAGCCAAGGCAAGTACGAAACACTTGCCGTATGTTAATCTTTGCCATAATACTTTGGGATAATAATATTTTCATTTTAGGAACAAGGGACAAGGTGGTAAAATGACTTGCTTAAGGTAAATTATGCCGCTTATCGTATGATGGAGCTGGCACCCTTTACTACTTTGCTACTCAGCCCGGCATTTCTTGTCTCATAATCAGGCAGTACATTTCTCAGGTTTTAGAGTGAATCATAGCCACCTGAAAGCACTGGAAAACAAACAAACAAAAGGAACATTTCCCTGAAACTAATATAAGAAACTCTGATTTGGTAGCCTGGGTTAGGGCTTAGAAATTTATATTTTTAAGCCATATTTTTAATGAGTTAAGCGCAGGAGTTCCACAGGTCAGTTTGAGAAGCATGGATCTATATAACCTTAAATAAACCATTTAATCCTTGGAGTTCTTCTATAAGGTAAGACTGAAATTCCAAAGTGGTTTTCTAAGTGCAAAAATCATTTTTATATGCTGAAACATTTTTATCTTGATGTAATCAAAATCAATATTAATTAACCAGAGTAATACTACAATTCAAAAGAAGAGGTTCCAAGTAAATAATTATCATAAGCATATATGCTTGTGGGATAAGATTGTGCTCAAATTCTAGGAATTGAGATTTCTATTGTATAGTAGTCTGGGTTCCTCAGACAAATGTGACCATCATCAATGGTTGTTCTACACAGCTTTCTTTAGTTCCTCTTCTGGGTTGCCAGCAAGAAAGCATTTGCAAAAAAAATAAAAGCCCCAACAAAATATCAACAAATAAAAACTGATAAAATGTATCTGATTAATTCAGGTAAAAGAAATCCAGGGCCTATAATATAAGCCTGTGACCTTATTATAATAATTCCCTCTGCTTCCCTCTGAGAAATTAGGATAGGCCTGAAATGACTTGCTTATAGTTGATTGTGCCTTCCCCCAACACCTTGTTTCCTCTTTAACCTCTTTTGTGTATTTCTCACTAAAAATTACATCTCCAGTCAGACAGAAATATAGCACCTGTCCTGATTTCAAGCTTTCTTTTGCCGTGTTTCTCTTGGTGAATCCATGATCAGATTCTCCCGAGGCCAATCAGAGTAATCAGCCTGCCCAGACTGACCCAATTAAGTTTAATTAGTTGTTTTTTTAGCTTTAAATTTCCTAGCCAGGTGGATTTTATGATTTTTATTAAACAACGAAGAAGAGCTGAATCTTTGGAATTAGTTGGCCTCTCAGGTACTTTCTGCTGGTAATAAAACTCCAGGAAATCTTAGGTCTCCATAAGGAAGTCAAATGATACTAAAACAATTTGAGTCTGCTTCTCTCTGGCTCTAAATGAGAAGTGTTCCTGTCTCCATGTGAACAAACATTAATCTTATCTATGGTTCTTTGCTAAGATCATGTTACACGGGTGGACTTTACGTGGCCGTCTAAGTCTCACCACTCCCCAGATGGCATCTTTTTCAACTTTTTTATTGGTTGAAAATCAGCTGGATGAGTTTGCACATAGGCAGTAAAGGGGGTTTCAAGGAAGTAGTGAAGGATTTAGAATGAAAGCAAAATTAAAGTAAGCCAAGAGGCAAGTTAGATGGAGAATAGGCCTCCTAAGACAGATGTGCCTTGGAGAAAATAAATGAAAATAAGTTAATAAAGGAGGACAATTAGGATTTTGAAGGGGCTGTGAGCTAATATTAAGCTGTTTGGGGGTTAGTAATTTTATACAGATTACCCATATTAGGTGCCAGAAATGCATTTTACTTTAATTTTTTCAGATGAGTTCTTATAATATTGTGAGGTAATTATTATTCACTTCGAAATACCACCTCACAGGTGGCTCAGTGGTAAAGAATACACCTGCCAATGCAGGAGATGTGGATCTGATTCCCGAGTCAGGAAGATTCCCTGGAGGAGGAAGTGAAAACCCACTCCAGTATTCTGGTCTGGGAAATCCCATGGACAGAGGAGCTTGGCAGGCTACAGTCTTTGGGGGTCACAAAAGAGTTCAACATGGTTTAGTGACTAAACAAGAACAAAGTTGTTGGTCATATACGTGTAAGTACTCATGTGAAACTGAAAAGTGTTAGTCGCTCAGGTGTGTCTGACTCTTAGTGACTCCATGGACTTAGCCCACCAGGCTCCTCTGTGCATGGAATTCTACAGGCAAGAATACTGGAGTGGGTAGCCATTTCATTCTCCAGGGAATCTTCCTGACCCAGGGATGGAACCCCGGTCTCCTGCACTCAGATTCTTTACCATCTGAGCCACCAGGAAAGCCCTAGATATGCATCAAAGGACACTTGTGGTTCTCCCTTCCTCTCACACTCCTACGTCCTTCCCATCTTTCTTCTCAGCCTTCCTCTCAGTTTCCCTAGCCCTTGTCCCCTTCTTGTGCCCTCACCTTTTCTTTCTCTCCCACCTCTTCCTTTTTTCCTTTGTCTCTCTCCCCCTACTCTTTTCTTCCTGGTCCTCCTTTTCTCTATTCCTGCTGTCTCCCTTTCTCATCCTTTAACCCAGTGTTTATCAAACTTTTCTGTTCATTGGAATCACCTGGGGAGATTGTCAAACACTATTGCTGGCCTCCACCCCCAGAGTATCTAATTCAGTAGGTTTGCATTGGGACCTGAGAATGTGTATTTCCAGCAATTTCCAGGGGCTGCTGCTGCTTCTGGTCCAGGGACCATATATTAAGAGCCACTTCTTTAACTGACATGATGACCTGGTCTTTGCTTCCAAGTTAAATCAACAAAACTTTAGATCCATCTTAGGATTTATTTGTGAAATTGCCAGTACTCTCCTAGGTGATCTCTGCTATAATTCTAGGTAATGAAAATTGGTGTTACAATTACTTAAAAATGAATATTTGATAGCTTTTCTGATGCAGTACTATAATATTAATACTATCCATCAGAATCACTTTCCAAATGGAAAGAACTGAAGTTCTCAAATTGGGGTAATCCCTGAGCTGTATGTAATGCTGCCTCAGTGAATTGTTGAGGCAAGAAAATTAGAAAAGCATAAAGGATTGTGACATTTTTCACCCAATTTAAAAAACTTCTAATTTTATGTCCAAGGTAATTGCTTTTTGAGTCTGCTTTTCTTGGCTTCTGCTGTCTTGCGCACTATTAAACTATTGCCCCCTGATACATATTAAATATGATTTAGTTACCCTATCTTTGGGAAGAGATGCTAAAACTTAGAAAGACCACTTTCCTAGCTGCTAGGCAAGAACTAGTTGTCAGGTGGCAGGGCTACAGTGGAGACAGAATAAGGGTTAAGGCTGGAGTTGGGGGGTGCACAGAATGGTGACAGAATGATATTGCTAGAAACGTTTTCTAACCCTAAATTTGAAAACGAAGCACTCAGTAACATTTGGTTAGCATTTCTTCCTCCTAGAAACATTCTCACATATTCCTTTCTGATGTCTTTGAGTCTCATTGGCAGTTCTTTCCTCTTTCCTTTGCTGAATCCTCATCTTGTAAAGGCCCCTGAATATTGAAACATCTTAGAGTTTTCAGATCCCTTCTGGTTATGGTCTATTCTCTGAGTCATCTTACACAGCCTCCTATCTTGAGATAATGTATATGTGCTACTGGATTCTAAATTTATCTTCAATCCTGATTAATCCTCTTAGCCCAGACTTCTATATGAATGTTTAATTTTCATCTCCATCATTCTGTGATCATAAATAATGTCCTTATTTTCTTCTAGAAACTGTTTCTCTTTCAATCTTTTTCATCCTGATACATTGCATTTCTATTTCCTCAGTTGCTCAGGCCAAAACTGTTGGTACCATTCGTTTCCTCTCTTGTGCATTTCTAACCCATTGATAAAATCCTGTTAGCTCCAGCTTTGAAATATTTCTTACCACTTTCACCCTTTTGCAAGCCACATTGTGCATCCCTTGGATTCCAGAAATATTTTGTTAGCTGATTTCTCTGCCTCATCTTATACCCCTCTATGGTCTTCAGAGCATCCAGAGTAAGCTTATAAAATAGAAATTTTATAATATCACTCTTTTGCTTAAAATGTTTCAATAATTCCACTTTCCAGGGTGGACCCTCTGTTAAACCTTTTACTACGACCATAAGGACTTTATCACGTGGCTCTCTCATTTGACTTTACTTTGTCACCAACTCAGAACTGTGGCTCACTGCACACACCGTGCTGTTAATCTCTGTGTCCTCTACAGTTGGTTCCTCTGACTGGAATATTTTCTCCCTATTTGCCTGACTCCTACCAACTCTTACAATTAGATTGTCTCTCTTCTCTTAGATTTTCCCAGATATTATTTCTCATTCCTTCTTCCTTTTCTTGCATGCTTGGTTAGAGAATTGCTTTCCTTCCTTCCCCAAACCTCTATGCACATTTTTACTCATTTAATACAATAACAATCAATTGTCCATTTCTATATCCGTGTACTCTTCTAGGTTGTGAGTTTCTTAAGAGGTGACTTAGACAGTGAAAAATTCACTTGCAATGTGGCAGACATGGGTTCAATCCCTGGGTTGGGAAGACTCACTGGAGGAAGAAGGCATGGCAACCCACTGCAGTATTCTTGCCTGGAGAGTCCCCATTGATGGAGGATCCTGGAAGATTACAGTCCATGGAGTCACAAACAGTCCCACACAACTGAGCGACTAAGCACAGAATAGCACAAGGGCTGAGAATTAGTCATCCATATGTTACCAGAGTCAAACTCGGTGCCCAGTGCATAGTAACAAATGCTCAGTGCATGTTTAGAGAAGAAATTAATGAAAGATGAGGCTGAATATTAGTTTGGGAAAGAAAGTTGGGCAGATTTCCCAATCATAGTACCAAAGGAGAGAAGGATAACAGTGGATAGAACAGGTTTTATTTCACACTATTATTAGGGTGCTCTAAAAAGTTAAAGGAGATTTCATGTGATGGATTCTCTTTTTTTCCCCATCGTAACTTAGGTAGTAAAAACATCTACGAAGACCAAGAGGATTGGAAATGTGTATGACACTTGAAACAATTAGTCTTCTGGAATGGCCATTTTATAAAAAGTGACTTGTTAAGTCAGATTTCTTATAGGATTAAGTAACAGAAACTCAACTCAAGGACCTTAATTCTATCAACCTCTCCCTCACCACCAAATGAGTACTGTAAGGAACTGGTAAATCTATGGGCACAGTTGGTATCATAAAGTCACATAAGGTAAGGTAAGGTAAGTCATTTCAGTCATGTCCGACTCTGTGCGACCCCATAGACAGCAGCCCACCAGGCTCCCCGTCCCTGGGATTCTCCAGGCAAGAACACTGGAGTGGGTTGCCATTTCCTTCTCCAATGCATGAAAGTGAAAAGTGAAAGTGAAGTCGCTCAGTCGTAATGTCAAATATTTTTCTGTCTCTTCTACTCCTTTTTTCTATCTTTGTTTTCCTCTGTGTTCCTTCCACATTCTCTTTTACTGTGGAAACAGTCTCCATGTGGTAGCAGACATTTAGAGGTTGCAACCATTGCTATACTTACATCATTCAGACTAACAGCCCAAAGGAAAGACACTTATATTGATTGTTTCTCTGAAGCCCGCAGATTGATCCAACTTAGAGTTTGTGCTTGTTGCTAAGCCAGCCGCCACTGTGGTGACCAGTTCAGTTCAGCTGCTCAGTTGTGTCTGACTCTTTGCAACCCCATGGACTGCAGCATGCCAGGCTTCTCTGTCCATCACCAACTCCTGGGGCTGACTCAAACTCATGTCCATTGAGTCAGTGATGCCATCCAACTATCTCAACCTCTGTTGTTCCCTTCTCATCCCTCCTTCAATCTTTCCCAGCAGCAGGGTCTTTTCTAGTGAGTGAGTTTTTCGCATCAGGTGGCCAAAGTATTGGAGTTTCAGCTTCAGCATCAGTCCTTTCAATGAATATTCAGAACTGATTTCCTTGGATCTCCTTGCAGTCCAAAGGGACTCTCAAGAGTCTTCTCCAACACCACAGTTCAAAAGCATCAATTCTTTGGCGCTCAGCTTTCTTTATAATCCAACTCTCACATCCATACATGACTACAGGAAAAACCATAGCCTTGACTAGATGGTCCTTTGTTGGCAAAATAATTCCTCTGCTTTTTAATATGCAGTCTAGGTTGATCAAAGCTTTTCTTCCAAGAAGCAAGTGTCTTTTAATTTCATGGCTGCAGTCACCATCTACAGTGATTTTGGAGCTCCAAAAAAATAAAGTCTTTCTCTGTTTCCATTGTTTACCCATCTATTTGCCATGAAGTGATTGGACTAGATGCTATGATTTTAGTTTTCGGAATATTAAGTTTTAAGCCAACTTTTTCATTCTCCTCTTTTACTTTTATCAAGAGGCTCTTTAGTTCTTCTTCACTTTCTGCCATAAGGGTGGTGTAATCTGCATATCTGAAGTTATTGATATTTCTCCCGGCAATCTTGATTCCAGCTTGTGCTTCATCCAGCCTGGCATTTTGCATGATGTACTCCACATATAAGTTAAATGAGCAGGGTGACAATATGCAGCCTTGATGTATCCTTTTACCAATTTGGAACCACTCTGTTGTTCCATGTCCGGTTTTAACCATTGCTTCTTGACCTGCATACAGATTTCTCAGGAGGTGGGTCAGGTGGCCTGGTATTCCCATCTCTTGAAGAATTTTCCACAGCTTGTTGTGATCTGCACAGTCAAAGGCTTTGGCGTAGTCAATAAAGCAGAAGTAGATGGTTTTCTGGAACTCTCTTTATTTTTCAATGATCCAATGGATGTTAGCAATTTGTTTTCTAAAATGCAATTTTAACATCTGGAAGTTCACAGTTCATGTACTGTTAAAGCCTGGCTTGGGGAATTCTAAGCACTGTGGGGATAGGGAACACTATAAAGGGCCAGTCTGAATCATGTGGTCACATACAATGATAGGGTGGTTGTTATTTGCTTAGTATCTCTGTTACTTATAGGTAATCCTAACAACAACAACACTGACTTAAACAAGATAGAAATACCTTAAGATTTCTGCTTCATGGAATTTTTAGAGGCTCAGGTTTATTCTCTCATGATGCTTTTCTTTCCCCCAAGTGGAAATATGAAACATTTATTTTAGGTATCAGACAAGGACACCTAAGTAATCCAATTTTACTACACCATTATAAAAACCATCCCTTCACCACAGTGTAAGACTTAACTGCATGTGCACAAGGGGACATGTGATATGAAATGTATTAAGATGGCTGCTGTCCTGCCAAAGACTTCCAGTCCCTGTCCAGGTCCTACTGCAATACTGGTGGTCCCAAGAGTTTACAGAAGCAAATCATTTAAAATAATAATAACAAAGCAATTAAAAAGACAAATCAAAATGCCTCAGTAACCGTATGTCCAATTCAAACTTTATCTATTTAATGTTGTGTTTGCTTCCCACTAACAAATCTTTTCTAAAACCAGCTTAAACATCTGGAAGTTCACAGTTCACATATTGCTGAAGCCTGGCTTGTAGACTTTTGAGCATTACTTTACTAGCGTGTGAGATGAGTGCAATCGTGCGGTAGTTTGAGCATTCTTTGGCATTGCCTTTCTTTGGGATTGGAATGAAAACTGACCTTTTCCAGTCCTGTGGCCACTGCTGAGTTTTCCAAATTTGCTGGCATATTGAGTGCAGCACTTTCACAGTATCATCTTTCAGGATTTGAAATAGCTCAACTGGAATTCCATCACCTCCACTAGCTTTGTTCGTAGTGATGCTTAGAGGCCCACTTGACTTCACATTTCAGGATGTCTGGCTCTAGGTGAGTGATCACACCATCGTGATTATCTTGGTCGTGAAGATCTTTTTTGTACAGTTCTTCTGTGTATTCTTGCCACCTCTTCTTAATATCTTCTGCTTCTGTTAGGTCCATACCATTTCTGTCCTTTATCGAGCCCATATTTGCATGAAATATTCCCTTGGTATCTCTAATTTTCTCGAAGAGCTCTCTAGTCTTTCCCATTCTGTTGTTTTCATCTATTTATTTGCATTGATCACTGAGGGAGGATTTCTTATCTCTCCTTGCTATTCTTTGGAACTCTACATTCAGATGCTTATATCTTTCCTTGTCTCCTTTGCTCTTCGCTTCTCTTCTTTTCACTGCTATTTGTAAGGCCTCCCCAGACAGCCATTTTGCTTTTTTGCATTTCTTTCCCATGGGGATGGTCTTGATCCCTGTCTCATATACAGTGTCATGAACCTCAGTCCATAGTTCATCAGGCACTCTATCTGTCAGATCTAGTCCCTTAAATCTATTTCTCACTTCCACTGTATAATCATAAGGGATTTGATTTAGGTCATACCTGAATGGTCTAGTGGTTTTCCCTACTTTCTTCAATTTCAGTCTGAATTTGGCAATAAGGAGCTCATGATCTGAGCCACAGTCAGCTCCTGGTCTTGTTTTTGCTGTATAGAGCTTCTCCATCTTTGGCTGCAAAGAATAGAATCAATCTGATTTCAAAGTTGACCATCTGGTGATGTCCATGTGTAGAGTCTTCTCTTATGTTGTTGGAAGAGGGTGTTTCCTATGACCAGTGCATTCTCTTGGCAAAATTCTATTAGCCTTTGCCCTGCTTCATTCCATATTCCAAGGCAAATTTGCCTGTTACTCCAGGTGTTTCTTGGCTCCTACTTTTGCATTCCAGTTCCCTATAATGAAAAAGACATCTTTTTTGGGTGTTAGTTCTAAAAGATCTTATAGGTCTTCATAGAACCATTCAAATTTAGCTTCTTCAGTGTTACTGGTTGGGGCATAGGCTTGGATTACTGTGATATTGAATGGTTTGCCTTGGAAACCAACAGAGATCATTCTGTCGTTTTTGAGATTGCATCCAAGTACTGAATTTTGGACTCTTTGGTTGACCATGATGGCTACTCTATTTCTTCTAAGGGATTCCTGCCTGCAGTAGTAGATATAATGGTCATCTGAGTTAAATTCACCCATTCCAGTCCATTTTAGTTCGCTGACTCCTAGAATGTTGACGTTCACTCTTGCCATTTCTTGTTTGACCACTTCCAATTTTCCTTGATGCATGGACCTAACATTCCAGGTTCCTATGCAATATTGCTCTTTACAGTATCAGACCTTACTTCTATCACCAGTCACATCCACAACTGGGTATTGTTTTTGCTTTGGCTCCATCCCTTTATTCTTTCTGCATTCTTTGGATGTATCGTTATTACACAAATTATTGAAGAGTGGAAAAAAAGGTAAAATAAGTCATTGAGTGGTCATTATGACATAAGAAATATTTGGTCTTTGATTTTCTGAGCTGCAATATATTAAGCATATTTATTTATATAAACTGAGTCACTTTGCTGAACACCTGAAGTTAACACAATATTGTAAATCAATTATACTTCAATGGACAAACAAAAATCAAGTAATTTTGACATGAGGACTATGGAAGCCCAGAATGCAGAAAGCTTGGAAGAAGGTCAGTAAAACTGTGATGCTTTATTCTTATTGAAATTTACAGTCTCATTAAAGAGTAGAAACTAAGTGTTGCAGGGCATCGACCACACTCTCATTTTACTTGAAATAAAAGATGAGTTTAGTCAGGTTCAGCCAGATATTTTCTCTTGGCCTTCCACCTTCCCCCCTTCCTGACCCAATTTTCTTTGTTGTTTTGGTTTTTTGTTTAATTTTACCCAATTGAAGTTGTTGCCTTGAAAATCTATTCATTTTATCCTTTCTCCATGCCTCAGGTAGTAGACATGCTCTCCTTGGAAATCTTAGAGGGATCTGTGGATTTCAAAATGCATGTTGGCATCAAGAGAATATATGATAATATTTTAAAACATAACTCAAAGGAATAAGATTCGACAAGTTTATTTGGACTGTATCTCTCAACATATTATGTATGATCATTTGTAATAACCTTTTAATGGTTTCTTCTAATCATTTTAGTAGCACCCTTTCCATGATAAGCAATGAGGTCATTGGTATAAAAGATAAGAGATGTTAAAAAGCAAGTCAACAATTGAAAATTTGTCCTCAATTTAGAGCTATTTGTCTTGGGGTCTTTCCCAGGCATCTTATCCTCCCTTGATAAGCCCATCAAATACTTAGGCATACGAGCCAGCCAGGACTTGGCAGTCTGATATTAATTAAGGTATCCCTGCCAAGGTGCTGCTCAGACACATACTGTCCTTCTCAATTTCCAGAAGCAACTGACAGCCACCCAGCCTCTGGGGAGTACTTTGAGTTTGCCACAGTTTAATCTTGTTTATGTTGGTTTCAAGTTCTCCCAGTTTTAGTTTTTATGCTTTTGAATCTCTCAGCTACCATAACTGCTCTTATTGTTTCCAATTTAGTCAGACATTTTTCTTCTTAAGTTTTCAGGCCTTCACTAAAAGTCACTGATAAGAAATATGGTCGAGGACAAGGGAAAACACCACAGAATCTGCTTGGAGATTTAGAACTCACTCTCCAGTTGGCACTAGAAGCTGTTAAAAGGAACACTGTCACTCGGCATAACTGTTTCCAGTGAACCCATGGTGGCCATTAGTGACTTCACTTTCTTTTCTATGTACTCATCATCCATTTGTTTAATAACTTATTCTAAACTCTGGCAGGGAACAATGCTCATGTAAACCATTGGCATGTACAGAATTTAATATTCTTCTTCTTTCTGAAAAGCAAGGTATTTAACAGTGTTTGATGTTATAACACCTCTTTTAAAAAATTCCATAATTTGAAGATTCAAAAAGTGATGCATTTCATCTATAAGTTCTTTCTGTTTCCTGGATTTTATTTTTCTAAAAAGAAGCTAATTATCTTCTTATCCATATTATATTTAACTACAGTTATCACTTAATAATATATCTATTTTTTCCATTTTGATTTTTTATTTTTAAAAGATAAAAACACAATAAAATTTTAATACTTTTACTTTCTTTCTCATATGTGTTCTATACTATTTTTATAAGCAGTTTTAAAACCCAGGAAGTTTTTCAGTGCTAAGGGTTATTATCCACTTATACAGAAGAATCTTACATGAATACTTCACAAGGAAACCTTTGATTTTAGAGTAATTTAGGCCACTATACACCACTAAGATGAAAAGGGAGCAGAATATGTGAAATATTTACTCCTTACTTACTAAATTATTTAATCTATTATATTTTTAATATAAACCAATGAAATCTGAGGGATAGTTGCTTACCTCTGTGTCACCACAATTCTGTCTTTTCTGACGCCATGTCTGGTATCTTCTTATAAACTTGTAAAATAGTTTTCTCTTCCCTTCAAATTTCAATTTAAATACATTTTGATTAGTTGGCAGATATCCTACCTAACAATTCTCCCCAGTTTTCTTTGACATTCTTCCTGTCCCTTGCTAAAATTCTTTATTCTGATGTAAAATTGATAAGAATTCTAGGAATATTCATATTAAAAATAAATACCAGGATGTTGGATTCTGTTTTACTTTTCTCAAGTATACACACACACACACTCACGTTCCATGAAACAAGCTCTCTTCTTGGGTTAGCTAACTAAATGGATAGTCACTACTTTTTCCTTTTTAGAACCCTTCTATCTACTACTGGCCTTATGCTGCTGCTGCTGCTGTTGCTAAGTCGTTTTAGTCGTGTCTGACTCTGTGCGACCCCAGAGACAGCAGCCCACCAGGTGTCTCCGTCCCTGGGACTCTCCAGGCAAGAATACTGGAGTGGGTTGCCATTTCCTTCTCCACTGGCCTTATGGGTAGGGTATTATATAGGTAGTTACTGATCCTTTAAGAACCGCCTGAGAATTTGCTGGAAGCTATCAGATACTCAGAGCAATGAACATAGATTCATTGATGTACTCTGTGTGCGGTGGGGGGAATGGGAGGTAGTGAAATTTGATTTTTGACTTCTAAATAGTGTTTGTGGAAACCAGATGAAGTACCTTTGCATTAAAGACAGATCCTAGTTGCTTCTGGAGGTATTTTTCACTCTTCTGAGGTGAACACACAGGCTGTGTGCTGGGTAAGCGTTAACGTAGTCTTTGCTCTGTCTGGGCAGAACAACAGCCTTTACTATAGTCATGGTTATTAGGGCCAATAATAGTGGTTAATAACAACTGGTATGAGTATAGTCATCTTTCTTTTCCTCAGAAAGACTCCACTTATGGGTATGAAACAGATTCTTGCCTATTGTGACCTAAGCAATCCATTTTTATATTCAATAGAGAGTATGTTCCTGTGGCTTTTTTATTAACATTTCTGCCAAACCGTGTGTGTGTATGCTCAGTCATGTCTGACTTTGCAGCCCCATGGACTGTATCCCGCCAAGCTCCTCTGCCCGCCAGGCTTCTCTGTCCACGGAGTTTTCCTAGGCAAGAATACTGGAGTGAGTTGCCATTTCCTACCCCAGAGAATCTTCCCAATCTAGGGAATTGAACCCACACCTCTTGCATCTCCTGCATTGTCAGGCAGGTGCTTTAACTATGAATCTTTGATAAACAAAGATCCAGATTTTTTTATATTCTTCACTCTATTTTATGAGGGTTCATATTCTGTTTTTCTCTGTTTCTACTTCTGAGATTCCTCCCACTCCTGCTCCCCTCATCTTTCCCTGAATATTTACTTTGTGCACTTGAAGATCTGTTCATCTGCTCCAATAAACTAGAGGAGAGAAGGTGTTCTCAAGATGCCATCTCACTTCCCCTAACAAGATCAGCAGGCATGTGAGGACAGATGCTTCTGTGTGTGTCCAGTGGGTCTGCAGACAGTTCTTCCCAGTAGGTCTGTGGAAGAGTTTCCATTGCTCTTATTTTCAGTCACAGTACTTTGTGACCTTCTCTGGGAAAATCCTTCATGAGCATCTCAACAAATTACCTATTTGCCCGGCCTTTTGACATCTGGGCCACTTGACCCTGTGTTGATTTACTCCCCTTCCTGTTAGATTCTCTTGATTCATTAATCATTTGCAACTGGCACTTGCAAGAACTAGATGTCCCTTCCTTTCCTTCAGCAAACTTAAAGAGGCCCTTGACTTCTTTTGTATTAGTGTCAAACTGGACGTCAAGTGATTTATTTTGGTTTGGGAAAAGATAAGCTTTGTTTCTCAGCTTTGAGCATGATAAAGAAACACTTCCCAACCTGGTCAGTGAGAGTGATGGTTCTCTCACTGAGTTTGAAACTTTATTCTGGAAGTACCCATTTAAAGGGAAGGGATTAAACCCAGTTCCTCATAAACTCTCTTATCAGATGTAGTAGGTAAAACAAGAGGCTTTGAAAACAACTGCTGTTTTTTTATTTAAAGCACTTTAATCCCTCTTTTGGACCTCTAAGACATCAGTCAGACAAAGAATAGTCAAATTTAAAATTTGCTAGTTTTCCTTAGCCCTGATATTAAGTGCTAATTTTTGTACCCCAGAAATTGAGGACAGATGCTTGTGTGTATATTAGTGGGTTTGCAGACAGTTCTGCAAATCCACTGGACACAGGAAGGTGATAGTAAAAAAAATCTCATAAAGATAAATCAACAGGAGTATGACGTTTGAAACTGGAATATTTTTTAATATTTGGAAAATAACAGTCTTCTTAATATTTATCTCCCTTTATTGATTATCTTTCTAAAGGTGACTTTGGCCAAAGAGAATAAGGAATTTGAGATAGTGATGAGATTTCCACTTAGAAGTGCTTCTCAGTTTAGAATTGCCCATTGGATTATTTCACTTTATTTCTGGGCTTCAGAGATCCATAGCTTTTGATGTATGTATGCCAGATATGAAAAACAAATTTGCTGAGAAAGAAATTACAATTGATTATAATAATGTTTGCAGGCTCAGTATGTAGTTTTCCTTATTGATTTCAGTACATGTAAAATTAATTTATTCAGAATTATTGTTGCAATTATTGATAATTGTCAGCATAATTATAAGACCTTTCACTCCATCAATCCAAGCATTCTACTCATTTCCCCTATTAATTAAATACATGAACATTTAAATAATTAGTGTAAATTCAAATGAGCACAAACAAAAGTAGCAACAAGCAAAATTAGCATTACCTTTTGTTTAAAAAGTCATTGTCTGAAGACTCTTCAAATTGATAACATCGAGAAAATTATTTGGATGTGTGTGTTTTGGAAATGATAAAGTTTATACAGTCTTTGGATTATATTAATAACATTAAAAAGTATAGAAGACAAGATAAAGCTTTTATAAACTTTTCATTATTATAGCAATGAATGCTGAATTGCAAATTTACATTGAACTTGGATACATGAGAACCTTTTTTTCCCTCCTCCTCCTCTTTAATGAAATCCTTTTTATTTCCTTTTCTTTGTATTTTGAGAATCTGGGAAGAACTGAAACCAAACTATTGAATATCCTAACAAGAATCCAATCCAGACTCAGAAACTATTACAGATCTTCTAAAGAGGCAACCCGCTGGGAAGCAGCCCCATTTCCTGGTCTTAGCAGACCTTTCTTGTCTTGAAATGTGCATGTGTCCTAGCTAAACTGCTGAACTTAATGTGGGTGATATCACACATGAATGTTTTGATGAAGTTTTTTTATCAGGCAATCACCCAGTTAATAGGTCCATAAAAAAATCTTCTATATGCCCAATGCTGTGGGCAAATAAAGATCCTGATTTCCTTATCTACACTTCTGAAATCCCAAATCTCAGAAAACTAAAGGTTTTCTTTTCAGTCATTTGGCTGCAAAATCTGCTTCAAGTGAGCTGAGGTAACATATTGTTTTTTTAAAACTTGGCTCAATTTGAATAATTATACATTTCACCACAGAATATTAATGTGCTTGATTAAGGGGCACTGCCTCACACCTCACTGGAGGTGTCATACACGAGGGCTTTACTGTGTATTATCTTTCTAAGGTCTGAGTAATTCTGAATTCTGAGATTTGGCCTGAAAATTTTAGTTTGGGGACCATGGGCCTGTTCTACCACCATTGTAAATCAATTTTCAGTACTTTTTTTTAATCATATATTGACTTCATATCATGCTAGATTACTTGTTTAGGACAAAAAGTTTCTAAGAGTAAAATATATTTTAAAAAATATCTTCCTTTTGACTATATGTGTAGTTCCCACTGAGTTTTTATATACATGTATTGCATCATTTTTAACATGTATAAACAAATATGTGTATCCTAAGACAGTTTTCAGTCCAAAGATTAGCATACTATTCATATCTTCTGTATAAACACTGATCCACTATCTACTTCTGTAGATCAGATTTCTCTTTTATCTGTCTTTTGCTTCTTTCAAGCAGCCTGATGTTTTTGACATTCATCCATATTGTTGCAAATAAAACAACTTATTTTTAAATTACAATTTTTATGCGTAGACACTTGAAAGTTCTAGTGATCAGTACTACTTTTACTCATTAATTTTTTTACTTTATTGTTTTAATTGGGGAATTTAATTCACTCAGTTCATTTTTTCTGTTTTAATTGATGAGTTTCTGCTGGTAAATTTTCATCTGATAACTGCTTGCAGTATTGTCCAGGTTATGATGATGCATAGAAGTTCTCAAAAGTGATGATAAATCTTATCATTTTAGTTTGTATTGTCTTTCATGCAAGAGTTGTTTGATATGTTCTTTTAAATTTCTATATAGAAAGGCTCTTAATATTGTTATTAATTTCTAGTTTTATTTTGTTTTGTAATATTTCTAGTTTATAGAAGTCAGTAGTGTTTTCTTCATGACAATATTTGGGGTTGTAATAAAATATGTATAATTTTATGACTATTTCCTGTATTAAAGATTTTTTCTCTGCTAAGGTATAAAGTTTAACTATACATACACACACACATAGTCTACATTACTATGTTGTTTAAGTATTCTATATCTAGGCTTATTTTTGTGCACTTTGTTCTTGTATTAAAAGTAATATGTTCAAATCTTACTAGTGTATGTTTCCTTGTGTCTTCAATAGCTTCTATTTTTTAAAGTTGTTTTATGCTATTTGATGTATAGTCACAACTTTTTCAACTTGTGAATTGTGACTTTAGATGATAACATTTAAAATTTTGTTTTGAGTTGTACTTTGATATGAAGATTTTAACCTATTTGAAAAAAATGATATTTTTGCATTTAAGAAGGTTATACATTTTCCCCTAGCAATTGCCTTTATAATTATATATTTTATGCCCTGTTTTTCTGTTTTTTAATTTAACCTTTTAATGTCTTTTTGGTCAGTTTTTAAAAATATATTTTGGCATCTATTTGTTGCCTATACAACAATCATATTTTGGATGTAATAACTCTGGAAATCAGATTTTTTTTTTTCTTTTTGTCACTGTTCTGGTGTAATAGGCTCTTCAGTTTTGTTTTGATTTTTTTCTTCTTCCTTGGGAGTATATTTTATCTCAAACCCCTTTTCTCTCTTTTGGACCGTTTTTCCACATGTCACTAACTTCCTGAAAACGTTGTGGCAGGAGCCCAAGAAATAGTTCTGATGGGAATTGGCATTTATTTTTCCATTTTTAGATAATCTGAAATTTACTATGTCCTGTCTTCTAGTTTTGCTGAAAACATAGAATTTGTATGTTTTTATTTGTTCTTATTGTTGATCTGTATAATTTTGATTTTCATATAACGTGATAATTGCTCTTATCACTCTCCATATTGTAGTTAAGGGGGTGATGTATGTGTATGTCTCATCCTCATGTTCTTAAGAGATATCTTCCATGGCAAATGGGAAACTCAAGAGCACTTCTATATAATTTAACAATACAATGATGCATATCTTATGCAATTATTGGGTGACACCTGCAGGTCAGTTTTGGGTACCAACCAGAAAACATAAAGTACCATGGAAAGGATGGTTTGCATCCATATCTCTGAATCTCCAGGTTTTCATATTTTGATTAATTTGTACACATATATTGAGTATTTGTACACATCTACATAAGGATTTATGATGGGTTGGTCTCCTGTGGGTAAACAATAAATATTAAAAAAAAAGACCAAATCAACACTTTTCAGGTACTGATACAAATCAGTGGAGAAGAGCACATACACAAGTTATTTGAAACAAAGCAAGATTTATGTTAAGTGCTATAATATCAAGGTTAGGTTTTGGGATGTCATCTGGAGTTTTAGAAGTAGGGAGGCATTTTCAGAAGCTTTGGGAAATGTTAATTCCTTTGCATATTAACACTTTGATTTAAAAACTGTCAACAGTCATATCAACCTCTCTATGCAAGTAGACTTTTCATGTCCAAAGTAAAACAATAAATACCAGGGACCTCTACAGGCAGGCTACCAGCCCTGGACAATAAAGCGGACTTCTCTAGCCAAGCTTCTGAGTGTTTTTGAGCTAGGAAGCTGACAGGACTTCTGACTGGGTTGCACCCTATAATTGTTGTACTTGTGAAATAATTAATTGATGTTATCTTTGCCTTTATAAAAGGGAGGCGGGTATGTAATAGAAGCCTGGAAGCTATAACTTATGTGTATGTCAACTCAAGATTTATTTCTAGATAAAAAAAATAGCTGGTTTGGCAGTAAGAATTTTAACTGTTGAATCTGTTATGATTCTGGATTTAATTAGTTGTTTATTGCTTATTTAAAACAGATTGATGATGTTGATTTGAAACAGTTTGTGATCATAACAGAATTGCTTATACAGGCTTTTTTCCTGGTGTTTTTCTTCTGAGAATATGTTCTGCCTGTCAGAGCACTGTGTGTTCGCCTAATTGAAATAAGTCCACCCCAATCCTAGCGCATGTGTAAGGTAATATTGCTCAATTAGTTTGCATAATTTTATAACAGGAATAAGATTTATATTCTGAATTAGTTTTGTGATTCATAGCTCACAATATATCTGAGCATCTGAGATGGGTAGCACTCTGTTTCAGTTAAGGAACATTGTATGACCTGAATTTTATTTTATGCTTTATTTTAAGCATTTTAAGTCTCATTT
Organism: Bos taurus; assembly: GCF_002263795.3. Classification (NCBI taxonomy): domain Eukaryota; kingdom Metazoa; phylum Chordata; class Mammalia; order Artiodactyla; family Bovidae; genus Bos; species Bos taurus. Next base: position 98,531,534 of record NC_037329.1, read on the forward strand.
GAACAAATTGGTTGGCTAAGAAGTTAGTTTGAATTTTCCTGTAAGATGTTATGGAAAAACCCAAATTAACTTTTTGGCCAACCCAATATAGGTTAGTGGCCAAAGATCTGATGATAGGTCATTTTCAGGTTCCCATTTTGTCATCCCACGTAGTCTTGAATGCTAAAACGTTCATTATTGACATTTAAAAATAATATGAAATTTAGATTTCTGACTTTCTTGAAAATTCAAGGTGTTGGCAATGCTGGGGTTAAGCTCCCACATGGCCAATCTCAACTGCAATTCAGAGATTTTATTCCTGTTCACATGGACAGTATTTCCAATTTAATAGTCGCTGCTTTCTGTTTTTTTTTTTTTCACACTTACCCACTTCATTGCCTAGTCACTGTATGTATTTGGGCTTAAATGAAAGCATTTTTTAAAGTCACATTTCAAATACTACCAAGGTTGTTAAACCTCTCTTTTCTTTATTTTATGGAACATATATATAACACATTTTCAAATATAGAACATGTTCCAACAAATATATAAGTAATAGTGATAACATGAAATATCCAGGTCAGACACAAATTTTAAGAAATCATTTGGATTTTTTAGCAAGACCCTAGGAGTGGCCATATGGATTCATATCTGGAAAATACTAGAAAGCAATGAAGAAATGAGGCCCCCAAAATGATGCATTTAAATTCTGAAAATTTAAGTTCTGAAAATTACTCTTTACCATATGAGATTCTTAATTTTATTACATAAACATTTAGTATGGAAAGCTATCACATTCATTTCTTTTTATCTTGAATTTAAATACATGTCATCTCCATATTATGGTACATTGTGGTTTACCTCTGTATCTTACATACTGGTAATTATGTGTTTTGATATCTGGTTCCCCTGTTTTATCTGAATCCAGCTTGAACACTTGAAAGTTCTCATTTCACATACTGTTGGAACCTAGCTTATAGAATTTTGAGCATTACTTTGCTAGCATGTGAAATGAGTGCAGTTGTGTGGTAGTTTAAACATCCTTTGGCATTGCCCTTCTTTGGGATTGGAATGAAAACTGACCTTTTCCAGTCCTGTGGCCAATGCTGAGTTTTCTAAATTTGCTGGCATTTTGAGTGCAGCACTTTCACAGCATCGTCTTTTAGGATTTGAAATAGCTCAGCTGGAATTCCATCACCTCCACTAGCTTTGTCTGATGCTTCCTGAGGCCTACTCAACTTTGTACTCCAAGATGTCTGGCTTTAGGTGAGTGATCATACCATCGTGGTTATTTGGGTCATTAAGATATTTTTTGTACAGTTCTTAGTTTTGTAGTCAGTAAAATATTGATCACATATCCATTTAATCTTTACTTGGTAGAGATCAAGATGTCACCAGTAACTTAATGTGGCCCAATTATTCTTCATTGTCATTGTTGTTACAAAAGAAAAACAAATAAAATAATTTAATGATATAATATCTTGATGGAATTCTGGTGAAGAAAAAGTATTGCCTACCTCTTAGTTTCACAGAGATAAGACAGGTGGGTTTCTTTCAAAAAATTTTTAAGTGGAGCAAGGAAAGATTTATGATTTTAAAATTTTTAGCGAGAAATATTTATATTCTTCAAAATATCTGTAGGTCAAAAGCAAGAAGAGCAAGTGGAGAGAAAAACTACAAGAAAGTGATCATTTTTTAAAATTGTGATTCCCCACCCCTATTTTCCTTTACTGTATTTCAGTTCAGTTCAGTTCAGTTCAGTCACTCAGTCGTGTCCGACTTTTTGTGACCCCCATGAACCGTAGCACGCCAGGCCTCCCTGTCCATCACCAACTCCTGGAGTCTACCCAAACCCATGTCCATTTAGCAAGACCAAAAAGGTAAATCAAGACTTATCTTTCACATCACACATCCACATCACAGATCTACATTAAACATTAGCCCTAAAACTCTTCTGTGGTTGTCATGCAATTTTTCTCTCTCCTTCTGTCTCCAACTGTTTACCAAATCAGGTTTTTTAGCACCCTGAAGACTATGATTGTATTAGTTTCTATGTACTAGACTAGTATCAGTAATACTGGGCTTCCCTGGTGGCTCAGCAATAAAGAATCTGCCTGCCAATGCAGGAGATGTGAATTTGATCCCTGGTCCAGGAAGATCCCCTGGAGAATGAAATCTCAACTCATTCCAGTATTCTTCCCTGGGAAATCCCATGGACCAAGGAACCTGGCTGGCTATACTCCACGGGGTCTCAAAGAGCCGGACATGACTTATCAACTAAACAATAGCAACAACAAATGAAAGTTTAATATACTTTTGACAGTATTTTGGATTCTTCTTGGGCATGTTTTTCAACAAATACTTATTGAACACCTCTTAAATCAGGTATTCTGCTTGGAGGTTGAGTTAAGTGATTATAAATCTAGACTTGTTCCTAGATTACGTTTAAAATCCCACAAAAAACTCCAGAATAACAGAATGAGAAATTTGAAGTAACTCGTTTTTTTTTTTTTTTTTTTAACAGTTACTCTTTTCACAGTTTATTTCAAACCTACTGCTTAGATGGAGAAATACATGGTATCCTGTAAGTTGAAAATAAGCACTGCACCCAATACAAACTCGAACACTAATGGCTCATTACAAATATATCAGAAGTTATTCAAATTAACATGTATGTAAATATTGTGTTTGTTAAAGGTTTATTGCCACAAAACAGCTAATTTGAAGCTCATTACTGAACTTGATTTTGTCATAACAAGGAGGGGTGTGTTAAAAAATGATCTGCTTCAGGTGTTAATTCTAGATATAGCATTGTTATATTAATCACCTATTTGGTATTCATCAATACTATTTAATATTGTAATAGATTTTAAGGACCCCAAGGACAGAAAGGAGACTTATGTTTATTGTTATCCTTTTGGTGGTTGAGTACATAAGGAAGACCTTGTAAGCAGCTGTATTTGTTGAGTGCATGTATGAGGCTGATGGAGGGCATGTTTGTTGAAAACACTAATATTTAGTGAAGCCCAGTGATATCCTAGGTGCTTCACACGTTCAAGATAAAACAAATCACTGATTGGTTTACACACTGAGTCATAAACCACTGAGATAGATAGGTTTGGCTGTCAGCCTATACTGTGTAACCATTTCTGGATATGCTTACTTGCCTTCCTTGAAGGAGGGGCCTAGGTTTGGCTGTCAGCCTATACTGTGTAACCATTTCTGGATATGCTTACTTGCCTTCCTTGAAGGAGGGGCCAGTAAGCAGGCTTCTATCAGATGATTTTATGCCTTGTTTGTCCAGAGATGGATTCAGAATCCAAGCAGATAATATCAAATTCCCTTTCTCTAAAGAATCAATACAGTCTTAAGAAAAATGGAGACCTGAATCAGGTTTTGTTAAGCTTGGATACCTAGAATCTTGGCAAATGGGGAATTCAGCATGAGTGTTATGGCTTTTACAAAGCCAATAGTAAGCAGTGTTTGGAGGATCAAAACTTAGAAGCCTGTTAGAGATATCTGCAGACAAAAATGTGAATCGGATAAACTGCAGAGTAGAAGAGAGATTGAGGGAGAGCAAGCAAGAACATCCCAGTTCCTATCATAGCTGGGCATACTTATGCTGTGTGTATGCTGTGCTTAGTCGCTCAGTCGTGTCTGACTCTTTGCGAACCCATGGGCTATGGCCCATGATGCTCCTCTGTCCGTGGGGATTCTCCAGGCAAGAATACTGGGGTGGGTTGCCATGACCTCCTCCAAGGGATCTTCTCAACCCAGGGTTTGAACCCAGGTCTCCCACAATGCAGGTGGATTCTTTACTGCCTGAGTCAGCAGGTGCATACTTGGGGTCTAGTTAAGTCTTCTGATTCCTTATAATACATTATGTTTTACTCAATTCATTGTGATTGGGTTTCTAATCCTTAGTAAGATCATGTCCTTGCCTTTTCCTTGAGTTGTTTTCTGTAGATTTTCTTTATCTTTTAAAGAAGAACATAAGTTTGAGGACAGTTAGATCTTGCTTTAGTCTCTCTGTGAGATCTCCAGTACTCTGATGTTGATGTTGTTTAGTCGCTAAGTATTGTCTGACTGCAACCCCATGGACTGCAGCACACCAGGCTTCCCTGACCTTCACTATCTCCCAGAGTTTGCTCAGGTTCATGTCCATTGAGTCGGTGATGCTATCTATCTCATACTCTGCTGTCTTCTTCTCCTTTTTTACCTTCAGTCTTTCTCAGAATTAGGGTCTTTTCCACTGAGTCAGCTCTTCGCATCAGGTGGACCAAGTATTTGAATACGCTTCTGACTCTGAAGTTAGAAGACCCTGGAAAAAGACTTTTAGAATAAATACTAAAATACATATTTAAACTCTTTTCTTATGACTACAATCATTTCCTCATCGTGACTGTACCATAGTTCTTCTAGAGTAAATATTCTCTTTGAAACTCTGGTAAAATCTATGACCACTCTTTAGAAACATTCATATTACATACACACAGACAACTTTGCACATAATTTCAGAGGTTTTACAGACTTTAGGAAACCTAGTAATGAACCCCAGTAGCCCAGGTTGGAAGTCTCAATTTTTCAAGAATAATTATATTTCTGTAAATATATTAATATCAACATATCAATAATTTACTATGGGAATTTCTGTTTATTGGAATCCTATGATGATTTATTTTCTGGATTAAAGAAACTCTTCCAAACACAAAAATATTTTAAAATTTCTCCTTGTACATTTCTGAATTTTTTGTATGCAACTTATTTAATACCAATATTATAGAATTCTAAGCATGTATCAGATTTAAATTGCTTATATTTACTTGGCTATGAGGCTACCTCACCATGTGACTAGTCCAGGGACTGTAGTAATATTAATTTTTCATATGAGGAAAATTCCACTTACAGAGGAGAGTTTTTAAATTTAATATTAAATCATTAAACTCCATCCTCACATAGACATCTCAAATTAAGATTGTTTACATGCTTTTTTAATTAGGTGCAATTAAGATGCTCTCTCAAAGCATTTAAGCCCAGAGGGAGCTTTGGTTGTGTTGACAGAATGACTCTTAACATACAAGAAGTTGCCTTTGTATTTGTGGAGGAGTTTCTTAATCAAAGACATGATGGGTACACTTTTGCATTTACCACATGAGAAAACAGATGCTGAGAATTTTTATTAGAGAAGGAGGGATGAAAAGTTCTGCTTGACAGTTAAGGACAGTAAGAAGGTTTCTTTGCTCTCTCCTTGTCTTTCCAAACTCTTTCCTCATTATAATAATCATAGTGATACCTAAGCCAGATCATGTCATTCCTTTGTTCAAAACATTTCAATGCCATTGGCCTCCTGAGAGTAAATGCCGAGCACCTCCCGTGTGGGCCAGGCCCTAGTGCCCTGCATGGTCAGCCTCCTGACCCCCAGTCAAAATTTCATCTTTATGGTTCTTTCTTCATCTCTATCTTCTAATCCTCTTGCTCCGGTTCATTTGGCTCCAAAGACATTTGCTGTCTCCACCTGGAATGTTCCCTGGATATTCACATGGCTTGTAACTTCACTTCATTTCTTTTCAATATTTGTTCACACACTCCTTTCCAGTTGGTCTTTCCCACATTATCTTCCTTATCCTTTCCAGTCCCTTCTCCTTGATTCTGCTTTCCATACCCCACTTCCCTGCTTATTTTTTGGCTCTGGCACTGGTGACCATCTGACATACTACATATTTTATCTGGTCAGTTTACTCCATCATTTTCTGCTAAAATATAAATTCCAAGAAGGCATGGGTTTGACTTTTTTTGTTTTAATCTGTCTGCACAACCTATAAGATTATCCAAAGTAGGGACTCTGTAAGGATTTGTTGAGTGATTTATGGATGAATAAATGAATGAAAAAGGTATAATGGGATATTCTGATTAAATTACACATTTCGGTTTGTTAAATTTTTTTTTTCCTAAATGATTATTGTACTTCTTGAGTACTAGATCTTGTCTGTGCCTAAAAACTGCAAGAAGAACCCACTTTTAGCACAAATACTGGCCAATTCACTGCTTTATTTAGTTGTGGCTGAAACTCCTCTGGCTAAAGTAGAAACTTCATGAAATTTGGTAACAATAGTTGCTATAAACACTGTTTATGTATAAAGAAGAAGATAATTCAGTATGACCCCACTGTTCACAACTGAGTGAATAAACTTCCTAGAGAAATCAATACATGTGAAAACGTGATTAAGAATCTTAAGATAAAATGTAGAGTTTATGAATGATCTTGGTAAAGAAGATAGGCTTACTTTTTTTTCTTTGTTTTTTTGATCTGATTGTTGTTTTGTTGCTAAGTCCTGTTCAACTCTTTGGGACCCCATGGACCATAGCCCACCAGGTTCCTCTGTCCCTGGGCTTTCCCTGGCCAGAATACTGGAGTGGGTTGTCATTTCCTCCTCTAAGGGTTCTTCCAACTCAGGGATTGAACCCATGTCTCCTGCATTGGCAGGCAGATTCTTTACCACTGAGTTACCTGGGAAGCTGATCTAATCATTAGAAGCACAAACTGAAAATGCATGAGCTAGAAAGTGAAAGTAACTAAAAGATTGATTTCATGTTTAACAAAATTTTTAAGAGACTTAGATAAGGAAGGGCTGCAGTATGTTTTGATTTCTGGGTGCTGGTTTTTCAGTGGAGAAAAGAGAGGCTCTGCTTTGTTGTTAGGAATTTTCTCCTGTTGGAGCAGTGTGGGGCTTCCAAGGTGGTACTAGTGATAGCTTATGGTGAACGGTGTCGGATTTGTGATCTCCAGAGGAGAGAATTTCTCCTCCTCGAGGGCCCTGGACCCCTTTCTCCTCCTCAAGGGCCCCAGACTCCTTATCAACCCATCTAAGAATTAATTCTCTCACTAGTGGTAAAGAATCTGCCTGCCAATGCAGGAAACATAGGAGATGCAAAAGAAGCAAGTTCAATCCCTGGGTTGGGAAGATCCCCCAGAGGAGGAAATGGCAATCCACTGTAGTATTCTTGCCTGAAAAATTCCATGGACAGAGGAGCCTGGCAGGCTATTGCTCATGGGGTCATGAAGAGTCAGACTCAACTGGGCACACACACGGAGCAATGTAAAAAGCAAATGATGATCAAGTTTTCAGAAACCGTCCTCTTTGGTATACAGATTCCCTTTGGCTGGTCTTCCTTAACAACAGAATGCCATAAGTGATGGGAGAGGCCAAAGGCATCAAAGCTCTAACTTTGAACCATAGCATGTTGTACATAAAACACATTTATCTCTTTCTTAGTGTATTTGCAGGGATTCCTTGGGTTGTAGTGATTCTGTCTCTAAATCCAGAAACTTAGAACATGAGGTCTGGCAGGAATGTTGGAGGTTGACTGTGTGCCACGTGTGAAACGAAAGCCACTTCTGCAGCAAGAACAGTCAGTGGGCTGTCTTTCCTCTACCAGTGGGTCTGTCAGATCCCAATCATTCTGCAGTTTTGCTGAGGGACTCAACTCGAAGTAAAATGGATGTCTCAAAAAAGAGTGGCAACTTCAACTAATTTTGTTAGAAAAAAATAAAAAGGCAGGGAATTTAATAGTACATGGGTAATCCTGGCAACCTCAGGGTAAGTCAAATGACCTTGTGGAATTTAATGTAAAATCCAGTGAGAAGAGAGATTTGCTGAGTTTGATTGGGGTTATTGTGATTTATTTAATTTCCATGTTCAGTTTTACACTCCAGGGATTTGTGAAGCTGTATCACAGCCATAATCTGTTGGTGATTATTCATATAAATGAGTTTATAGATCCTGCAAGGACAAGCTTTGTATTTGTTTTCTGTGAGCAAATATTATCAAAATTACTGGCATATGAAAGACTCTAGATCAGTGGTTAAACTGGTGAGACATTGAATTAAATTCTTTCTGTTTTGTAAAATAAAAATGACAGATTATTAGGTCATTTAAATAAAGTAAGTGTGCTGATTTGTCAACACATTTCACTGCTGAGAATATTTAACAATAAATACATGATGTTCTAAATTTTAACTGAATGTAGAAGAGAAATAGCTCTTTTCACAAATAAAAATTCACCTCACACCTAACGTGGAATATTCAGGGTCTTTGAATCTGTTTTCCAAAGTAGTGATGCATTTCCTTTGAATACATAGCTTTGAAGTTTAGCCATTCCTCCAAACTTACACCACACGGGCTGTCCTCTTGGCATTGTAGGTTATCCTTATTTATTGTTAAATAAGTCAACTGATATTCATTGATATTCATTTTGGGACTTTGTTGTTGTTCAGTTCCTCAATCATGTCCAGCTCTTTGTGACCCCATGGACTGCAGCATGCCAGGTTCCCTGGCCTTCACCATCTCTCAGAGCTTGCTCAAACTCATGTCCATTGAGTCTGTGATGCTGTCCTACCATATCACCCTTTGTCGTCTCCTTCTCCTCCTGCCTTCAATCTTTCCCAGCATCAGGGTCTTTTCCAATGAGTTGGCTCTTCACATCAGGTGGCCAAAGTATTGGAGTTTCAGCTTCAGCATCAGTCCTTCCAATGAAAACCCAGGACTGGTCTCCTTTAGAATGGACTGGTTGGATCTCCTTGCAGTCCAAGGGACTCTCAAGAGTTTTCTCCAACACCACAGTTCAAAAGCATCAATTCTTCGGTACTCAGCTTTCTTCACAGTCCAACTCTCACATCCATACTTGACCACTGGAAAAACCATAGCCTTGACTAGATGGACCTTTGTTGGCAAAGTAATGTCTCTGCTTTTCAATATGCTATCTAGGTTGGTCATAACTTTCCTTCCAAGGAGTAAGCGTCTTTTAATTTCATGGTTGCAGTCATCATCTGCAGTGATTTTGGAGCCCCCCCAAAATAAAGTCTGACACTGTTTCCATTGTTTCCCCATTTATTTCCCATGAAGTGATGGGACCAGATGCCATGATCTTCGTTTTCTGAATGTTGAGCTTTAAGCCAACTTTTTCATCCTCCTCTTTCACTTTCATCAAGAGGCTTTTTAGTTCCTCTTCACTTTCTGCCATAAGGGTGGTATCATCTGCATATCTGAGGTTATGGATATTTCTCCCGGCAGTCTTGATTCCAGCTTGTGCTTCATCCAGCCCAGTGTTTCTCATGATGTACTCTGCATAGAAGTTAAATAAGCAGGGTGACAATATACAGCCTTGATGTGCTCCTTTTCCTATTTGGAACCAGTCTGTTGTTCCATGTCCAGTTCTAACTGTTTCTCAGGAGACAGGTCAGGTGGTCTGGTATTCCCATCTCTTTCAGAATTTTCCAGTTTTTTGTGATCCACACAGTCAAAGGCTTTGGCATAGTCAATAAAGCAGAAATAGATGTTTTTCTGGAACTCTCTTGCTTTTTCCATGAATCAGCTTATGTTGGTAATTTGATCTCAGGTTCCTCTGCCTTTTCTAAAACCAGCTTGAACAGCTGGAAGTTCATGGTTCTCCTATTGTTGAAGCCTGGCTTGGAGGATTTTGAGCATTGCTTTACTAGCATGGGAGATGAATGCACTGTGCAGTATTTGGAGGATTCTTTGCCATTGCCTTTCTTAGGAACTGGGATGAAAACTGACCTTTTCCAGTCCTGTGGCCACTGCTGAGTTTTCCAGATTTGCTGGCATATTGAGTGCAGCACTTTCACAGCATCATCTTTAGGATTTGAAATAGCTCAACTGGAATTCCATCACCTCCACTAGCTTTTTTCATAGTGATGCTTCCTAAGGCCCACTTGACTTTACATTCCAGAATGTCTGGCTCTAGGTGAATGATCACACCATCGTGATTATCTGGGTCATGAAGCTCTTTTTTATACAGTTCTGTGTATTCCTGCTACCTCTTCTTAAATTCTTCTGCTTCCGTTATGTCCATACCATTTCTGTCCTTTATTGAGCCCACCTTTGCATGAAATGTTCCCTTGCTATTTTGAATTTTCTTGAAGAGATCTCTAGTTTTCCCATTCTATTGTTTTCCTCTATCTCTTTGCACTGATCACTGAGGAAGGCTTTCTTATCTCTCTTTGTTATTCTTTGGAACTCTGCATTCAAATGGGAATATGTTTCCTTTTCTCCTTTGCTTCTGGCTTCTCTTCTTTTCACACCTGTTTGTAAGGCCTACTCAGACCTTGCTTTTTTGCATTTGTTTTTCTTGGGGATGATCTTGCTCTTGTCTCCTGTACAATGTCATGAACCTCTGTCCATAGTTCATCAGGCACTCTGTCTTTCAGATAGTCCCTTAAATCCATTTCTCACTTCCACTGTATAATCATAAGGGATCTGATTTAGGTCATACCTGAATGGTCTAGTGGTTTTCCCTACTTTCTTCAATTTAGGTCTGAATTTCGCAATAAGGAGTTCATGATCTGAGCCACAGTAGGCTCCCGGTCTTGTTTTTGCTGACTGTATAGAGCTTCTATATTCTTTGGCTGCAAAGAATATAATCACTCTGATTTTGGCATTGACTATCTGCTGATGTGCATGTGTAGAATCTTCTCTTGTGTTGTTGGAAGAGATTGTTTGCTATGACCAGTGTGTCCTCTTGGCAAAATTTATTAGCCTTTGCCCTGCTTCATTCTGTACTTCAAGGCCAAATTTGCCTGTTACTCCAGGTATTTCTTGACTTCCTACTTTTGCGTTCCAGTCCCCTATAATGAAAAGGACATCTTTTTGGGGAGTTAGTTCTAAAACGTCTTGTAGGTCTTCATATAACCACTCAACTTCAGCTTCTTCAGCATTACTGGTCGGGACATAGGCTTGGATTACTGTGAGACTAAATGGTTTGCCTTGGAAATGAACAGAGATCATTTGTTGTTTTTGAGATTGCATCCAAGTACTGCATTTGGGACTCTTTTGTTGACTGTGATGGCTACTCCATTTCTTCCAAGGGATTCTTTTCCACAGTAGTAGACATAATGGTTGTCTGAGTTAAATTCACCCATTCTAGTCCATTTTAGTTCACTGATTCCTAAAATGTCAACGTTCACTCTTGCCATCTCCTGTTTGACCACTTTGAATTTGCCTTGATTCATGGACCTAACATTCCAGGTTCCTATGCAATATTGCTCTTACAGCATCAGAGCTTGCTTCCATCGCCAGTCACATCGACAACTGGGTGTCCTGGTTTACAAGGTTCTGTTGCGCCCTCCAAGAGTCTATTTCCCAGTCCTGTGTAAGTTCTGGCAGCTCTATTGTGGTGTTAATGGTGACCTCCTTCGAGAGGGCTTTTCCATACCCAACTCTGCTGCACCCAGAGCTCCTATCCTCGTGGCAGTCCACTGCTAACCTGTACCTTCACAAAAGACACTCAAACACAGTTCTGTCTCAGTCTCTGTGGGGTCCCTGGGTCCTGGTGTGCACAAGGTTTGTTTGAGTCCTCTTAGCGTCTCTGATGGGAATGAGGTTTGATTGTAAATGTGAATTCCCCCCTTCTACCATCTTTCTGGGGCTTCTCTTTTGCCCTTGGACATGGGGTATCTCCTCACAGCTGCTCCAGTGCCTACCATCTTACTGGGGTTTCTCTGACTTTGGATGTGGGTTATCTCCTCATGGCCAGACCAGTGAAGCTCAGCTGCCACTCCTGACCTTGGACATAGGGTATCTCTTTATGACTGTTCCAGCCACCACTCCTAATCTTGGTGTGGGGTATCTCCTCTCAGCCACTCCAGCACCGCACAGCTGCCCACTCAGAAGGGTAGAGGCAAAATATTTTTTCCTCTCCTACAGAACTGAGATCAAAGCCCGAGTCAGGAAAACCAGTGACTATTATACAATATAGTGTGATCCAAGCTATAATACAGGGAAACTTCTGGGAGACATTTGATCCCTACCACATTTGTTGGGAAAGGGTGGAATCAGGGAAGGCTTCTTAAGAAAGTGCTTCTGAAAGTACTTTGGAAATACTTTGGAAGGATTATATCCATTTGCCTTGTGATTTAAATAAAGGAAGTTTAAGACATGGGTGTATCAGGAAAATTGGAAATAATTTTGATGTGATTTATTGTGAATGGGAAAAATGCAGTCAAAATTGAAAAGAAATAACCCCCAAAGAGGACAAACCAGATTAAAAGGAAAGGAAACATGAATAGTTTGAAGATAAATGTAGTGACAATTTACGTTGCTACCCTATAGGGTAGGAAAATGAAACTCACTGGGGCTTTTCATCATTAAACTGGAAAGTGAAATGAGTAATTGCCAGAATAAGTATGGTTCATCTTCTGCAAGTAAGGAGAGGGTGAAATGGTGATTTGAAAAGAACATCCTAAAGTAGTAGTTGATGGGACAGAAGGAAAGGATCATCTATCTCTAATTGGTAGAGTGGGTTGTCTTGCCTCAAGTGCCCAAAATGATAAGAAAAAGCATGCTATGTTAAGTGCAATCAATCTGAGACATTTTCAAAAATTAAACCTGCTTTTAAAAATGGGCAAATGGCCTTTGCTTCTTACTAATGAATTGATATTAATTACACCATAGTGTGTTAATATTTCCCAGTTTATTTTTTTAGAAATAAAGTATTTTTTAAATGTGCATCTTAAGCATATTTAAAAGACATTACATCTGGGATTGTTTCGTGCTGCAATGAAAAGAGCTGGCAGCTGGATCCTTCTAGCAGATATTCAGCTGTCTTTTCTTCTCTGTAAGTGTAGAAGCAAAGATAGGGATTACTTTTATAAATATGTAATTATGATTTTTTTCAGATTCTGATTAATAATTCATCCCCAACTCCTATAACATTATGTTCTGAATGTTAAACAACTGGATGAGTCAAAATTTGATATTTAAGGAGATTAAGGAGAATATTGTGCATATATTTTAGTTTTCATAGCTGCCTTGTAGAATACTAGGAGAATATAATTTGAAATAAATTTGCTTCTCATACTGAAACCACAGATCCATGAGTTTCACTCAAGAAAAGTCATTGTTATCTATGGCTTTAATACTCATAGGGACCGTATACATGGCCCTGATCCAAAACAAGAATACTTATTTGAACCAGAAAGCAGAGCTAGGCAGAGTGTGTTCTTCCCTCTCCTCTTTTATTAACATGGAATCTTAAGTCTACTTTAAATTTATATGGCATAACAGAGTGATTAAAAGGGAATTCCTTAATTCAAATCAGAGTCCAATCTCTTGAAAGTTGGAAAAAATTTGGGTAAAAATGTACAGGATCTCTCCTTGTCTCTACTGTAAATAGAAAAAGTAAACATCCTTCCCTCACAGGGTTGTTATAAAGGTTAAATGAAATATTATTTCTAAAGCATTAAGTATGGTGTCTTGTGTGTAATATGAATGAACCTATTGAACCTTAGCTATTTTAGTTATTATTCAAGAAGGTAAGCAAGGGAGTAAAGTGTGTATGTGTGTGTGTGTGTTTTGTTAAAGGAAAATTATTCTGACACTTGTTCATGGTAAGAAAGAGTTATTCAAACTACTATAATAGGGGCACTGCAGTGGGAAAGATTGGGCTCAACTCCAAAAACAGCAAATATAGCTGGGGATTGATAGCCGATGTGCAATGTGGGGTTCAATGGATAAAAATTACTCTGTGGAGACATCATGGGTTGGAGAGTTCCTGCTAAATTGTCCTAATAGGATTCTTGCTAAAGACAGGTCAAGGATTCAGACATCAGAGATGGGAGAGGAAGAAATTGATGAAGTATCAACAATGAAGGATTCTCTGAACTGACTTCTTGGGATTCTTTGTGAAGACTGGGCTGATGGGCAGGCCAAAGACAACAGGGGTGGGGGAGTAGAGGGCTAGTCAAAAAGACGGCTTAGAGAGTCTGTGAAGTTGGTCCAGAAGTCTTTGTCCGTGTGTGTGTGAATGTGTATGTACAGTGGCGGTGAAGACCAGGGCAAAGGAAAATGTGGATCCTTTTGTCCAAAACGATTTGAAGATAGCAAAAAAATGGCATTAAACCAAAACTCGGTCCCACTAAGCCTGTAACCTGAGTGACTCTATAGGTTGTGATCCATAGAGCTGAACCGAGGTGGGAGCAGTAGACAGCATGAAGACCATTTTAAATAAAAAGCCAGAGAAATACAATTATTTGGATAAACTTATAGAAATGGTTTTTCCTGTGGTCATGTATGGATGTGAGAGTTGGACTGTGAAGAAGGCTGAGCGCCGAAGAATTGATGCTTTTGAACTGTGGTGTTGGAGAAGACTCTTGAGAGTCTCTTGGACTGCAAGGAGATCCAACCAGTCCATTCTGAAGGAGATCAGCCCTGGGATATCTTTGGAAGGAATGATGTTAAAGCTGAAACTCCAGTACTTTGGCCACCTCATGCGAAGAGTTGACTCATTGGAAAAGACTCTGATGCTGGGAGGGATTGGGGGCAAGAGGAGAAGGGGACGACAGAGGATGAGATGACTGGATTGCATCACTGACTCGATGGACATGAGTCTGAGTGAACTCCGGGAGTTGGTGGTGGACAGGGAGGCCTGGCATGCTGCGATTCATGGGGTCACAAAGAGTCGGACACGACTGAGCGACTGATCTGATCTGGTTTGGTAAAAATGGAAGTTATCTAAAGTTTCCTTCGTTGTGTTTCTGAATCAATTAACTGCCTTAAATGATTACTGGAGAAAAACTAAAAGAAATCAACATAGGGGAGACCCAAGTAAATAATGAAGGCTATGATCATTTTATGTGAATTCAGCATTTTAAGAAATGTTTCTGTGTATTAGGGCCCAGTTTTCAGTCAGAATCTGTGTTTTGAGACTTCAGATTTTTAGAGTATCTAAGAAAATTTAGAAAAATATCACTTACTTGTTTTTATGTTTTACTTTAATCTTGTTATGGCTTTCCCCTGGTACATGAAGAATAGAATTCAAACTTCTTACTAGTGTTTACAAGGTTGTACTAGTTAGACTTGGGCTTACTAGGTGGCTCACTGGTAAAGAATTCATCTGTCAATGCAGGAGACAGGAGACGTGGATTCAATCCCTGGGTTAGGAAGATCCCCTGGAGATGGAAATGGCAACCCACTCCAGTATTCTTGCTTGGAAAATCCCTTGGACAGAGGAGCCTCAAGGGCTATAGTTCAGGAGATCATAAAGAGTCAGACACAACTGAGAAACTGAGTGTGCGTGTGTGCACACGCTCACACACACACACACACACACACACACACACACAGAGTACTTAGGTTAGTGTCAGCTCTATAAGACAAAACCCCTCTGTGGTTAATACAGTTAATGTTTCAGGTGATCATAAGTTTTCAAAGAGAATAAAACTGAAAAAAAAATGTCATTTCTGTTTCTTACTAAATTTACCAACCCTGATTCAAAGAAGAGATGAGCCTCTTCCAAAAATTTACTTGTATGTCTTCAACATATCAAAGCTATGGTTTTGTTGTTGTTGTTTTTCAGTTGCTAAGTCATGTCCAACTCTTTGCGACCCCATGGACTACATCAAACAAGGCTTCCCTGTCCTTCACTATCTCCTAGAGTTTGCTCAAGCTTATGTCCATTGAATCAGTGATGCCATTTAACCATCTCATCCTGCATGGACCCCTTCTCCGCCTACCTTCACTCTTTGCCAGCATGAGAGGCTTTTCCAATGAGTTGGCTTTTCACATTAGGTGACCAAAGTATTGGAGCTTCAGCTTTCGTATCGGTCCTTTCAATGAACATTTGACTATATGAACCTTTGTTGGCAAAGTAATGTTTCTGCTATCTAGGTTTGTCATAGCTTTTCTTCCAAGGAGCAAGTGTCTTTTAATTTCATGGCTGAAGTTACCATCTTCAGTGATTTTTGGAGCCCAAGAAAATAAACTCTGCCACTGTTTTCATTTTTCTCCGTCTATTTGCCATGAAGTGATGGGACCAGATGCCATGATCTTAGCTTTTTCCGTGTTGAGCAATGAGTCAGCTTTTTACTCTCCTCTTTCACCTTTATTAAGAGGCTCTTTAGTTCCTCTTTGCCTTTTGCCATTAGAGTGGTATCATCTGCATATCTGAGGTTGTTGATATTTTTCCTGGCAATCTTGATTCCAACTTGTGATTCTTTCAACCTGGTATTTCACATGATATACTCTGCATTTAAGTTAAATAAGTAGGGTGACAATATATAACCTTGAAGTACTTCTTTCTCAATTTGGAACCAGTTCATTGTTCCACATCTGGTTCTAACTGTTGCTTCTTGACCAGTATACAGATTTCTCAGGAGGCAAGTAAGGTGGTCTGGTATTTCCATCTCTTTAAGAATTTTCCAGTTTGTTGTGATCCACAGAGTCAAAGGCTTTAGCATAGTCAGTGAAGCAGAAGTGAATATTTTTCTGAATTCTCTTGCTTTTTCTATGACCCAATGGATGGTGGAAATTTGATCTCTGGTTCCTCTGCCTTTTCTAAGTCCAGCTTGTACATCTGGAATTTCTCAGTCCACGTACTGCTGAAGCCTAGCTTACTGATAAAGTGAAAGTGAAAGTCGCTCAGTTGTGTCCGTCTCTTTGTGACCCCATGGGCTATACAGTCCATGGAATTCTCCAGGCCACTGATATGTCTTCAGCAAATCTAGCTTTTGGTTACTTACTTAATTTAGCATTGTTGGTCTCTGCTTCACTTAGCCCCTTCCTTGGCTTAGTGCATCAGTACAATAGAGAATAGGGTTTATCTGCTCACCTAACTTCAGGTATACAGTGTCATAGCAGAGCTAGTTACAGCAGTTCCAGATGACAAATCTTTATACCACCTTGTTCAGAAAAAGAGTAAGAACTTCTTCAGGTAGTTATCTTAGGTCATCAAGAAATATGCTCCCTAAAAACACCTCCTCACCTTTGTTGAGGTATGCAGATCACGTTCCCATTTCTGAACCAATCACTGTGGCTAGAGGCATGCAGTTACCCTCAATAAATCATACTTTCTCTTGATTTCCCACACTGGAAGCATCTTCTGAAACACAGGAGCTACTTGGAGATGAGTCAGATGCTCAACAAGTTGCCAGGATAGTTGGGAGTAGGGAAAAAAAAGAGTCAAAAGTGACTTCTAGTTATATTTACAGGAGCACGTGGAAGATGCTATCAGTGAAGAGCAGATCAAGGAACAAATCAAATAATTAAAAAGCCAGCATATTGGAAGCTTCTCTATGTAACTGTGTGGAAATTGAAATACCAGTTATGACACAGGTAGTTATTTCTGGGTGCATCAGTAGAGCAGGGTCTTAAGTTTCATGAAATAAAAAGTTCATCTCTGCCACCTTCTCAAGTCTGTGAATTATTGTGATAAGGGAGTGGAAGTGGGTGGTACAGAGATGGAGTGGGTTTTAAGAAAACTGAAGGAGCAAGAAGAATACCTACCCCACCTCCAAAGACAGTAATGTGAAGAGTAGGAAATAAAAGCCACTGCCATTTACAGGCAATGTCTTCAAGACAGAGCAAGGTTTCAGTTAGAGCAGCTAATGGGAGATTTAGAGAAAAATCTGTAAATATAAGATATTTGCATATGAAAAGCCATGGGTTTCATAGGCCTCTACTGATGCCTTGTTTTTATTCCAGGCCAACTCTAGTCTATAGGGCCTCTCAGTACATATGAGCCTAGTGTATACTTTTCCCCCAAAAAATGCACACATGGATCCTTCACTGTTTCTCTGCATACTTATCTGCAATATGCATGGTACAAGAGACTGCACTCAGGTACCTGCTCAGCTATAGCTGATTTATGGAGAAAATGCCATGCCATGTTGGATTCAGGACTGTACCAAAGCCAAGTCTTCCCTAAGACAATTTTTCCATAGTCTGTGTGCAGACTAGTGGGGCCCTAATTTTTATATTCTTGAATATCTCCTGAATTATTCTTGGATATCTGCTGAAGCTGAAACTCTAATACGTTGGACACCTGATGCAAAGAACTGACTCATTTGAAAAGACCTGGATGCTGGGAAAGATTGAAGGTGGGAGGAGAAGGGGATGACAGAGGATGAGATGGCTGGATGGCATCACCAACTTGATGGACATGAGATTGAGTAAACTCTGGGAGTTGGTGATGGACAGGGAAGCCTGGCATGCTGCATTCTATGGGGTCACAAAGAGTTGGATACGACTGAGTGATTAAACTGAACTAGATATCTCCAAGGGGTAGATATACTATATCTGATCTATCCCTCCAGCTTTTCCTCCTCTATCAGTCCCTCTCTTCCTGTCTTGACCTTAGGGAAGACAGTGAAAACCATTACATCTCACTCTTATCTGTCAGTTCTTTTCTGTTCCAGTCTCCACCATCCCTTCCCCCAAAACACATACAGCAGCTGACTCCAAAGGAAGGTTTTTTTCCCATAGTTTCTATTCCTTTGAAGTGGATTGCTTTCTATAATACATGTTACTTCTTCCCTCTTTTAGGCCAAAAGTTTCTTATCCCATCCCTAATGAAACAAAAGGAGGGGACAAGAAGGGAAAATCTGTATGAAAACAAAGATAAAATAACCTGGAGGATTTTCAAGATATCATCGCCATCACATACCTTTCTAGAAAGCATATCCACATATAAAGCAAAGTATACTCATTTTCATAAAAGTTGATCTAAAAGTACCCCTATAAGACAATGTTTTGTTGCTGTATTTCTGCCTTTACCTAAAAGTATATAAAATATATAAAGTTTTTCATCCAAATGGAGCAATTCTCCCTGCCTATCATCCCCATAGTTTGAATTACTTAGATTTTATGATATCCATTTATTGTTTCCCTTTCTTTGTTTTTCATCATCTGTGGATAAATATTTCTTACTGTTACAGTGATTTCCTGGCATTTTATCTGCATAAACGGGCTGGATAACATATATAAAAATAGGGGAAGAAAACACACATGCTTGGGAGTCCAGTGACGTTTTAATTGTTTGCTGCTGACTTTCTGGTTAATTGGGAGACAGTCAATTTGTTTGTTGAAGAAACAGCCACTCTGTTTACACAGAAACGTGCGAGCTCTCTCAGTCACTTACTTCCCAGAAATATTGTTTCCCTTCTCAGCAAATGGAAAAGGTTAATCCAGATAATCTCTAAGGTCCACTTTGGCTCTTTGGTCTATGAGCTGAATGTTTACCTTTTTTCTCTAAATGTTTATAAACCATGAGTTCGTAAAATTAATTTATTGCTGACCTAAAAGCCATAGACTTAATTATATATAAATATGCAAACAAGAATGCTTTTACTTCTGTTTCTTCTCCCCTCCTTTTTAATTTTGTGGGAAGGATTACTTCATAACTCCCTTTCCCCCTCTTCTATGGATACCTTACCTCCAGCAAACACTCAGGACATATTTGTTAATTACACCCCATTTATCTACTTCTGTGCATCTCCGAGATGAAGAGAAACAACAAAACTAAGGTTTTATTCCTCTCATTGCCTGCTGAAGGGTCTACTGAGGGAAGCTGGAGGCAGTTGCCCTTTCTGAGTCAGGCCAGGAGCCTTTGAATGCTGCCCTCGAGCTGCACACCTACCAACAGTTCATAGAAGATTCATTTACCTGCAAGACTGGAACATACTGATATTTAAAGGTTAATAGACTGATGTGACTTATGAAAACTAGGCTTGCCCCTCACCAAGTGTGGCAGAAGGAGAGCACTGAGCGGAAGATACTGATATGAGATCGTGTGGGGGGTGTCTCCAAACCAGGTTCTCAGAGCAGGTGGTACCCAGAGACAAGAAAGAATGACAAGTTTGGAACTTGCCACAGGACATTCACGACGGTCTCAGGTGACCGGATAGCATCTTGCAGTTCGCCATGGGTCTTTCTTTAATGATATGTAAATGACAGTAACACTCCTATTCCCTCAAGTTTCCCATGAGTTCACATTAAGAACTCCCATTGGGGGCAGTTAGATATTGTGGGAAATAGACTAGGCAGGCAGCTGCTTTCCCTTCTGGAAGTCTCAGAAGACTTTGTTCCAGTAACAACTGATCATTTTAAAAAAGCTGGGAGTCAGGATTCCCTGAGAATAGGTAGGATTCCAGAGGGAGAGCCAGAGCATTTTCAGAGCTCCGGGCTGAAAGCTACTCGCTGCTCTTGCCAGAAGCTCTGAGCCACCTTGATGGTGATTATCTGGTGACAGTTTCACAAGCTGGCAGTGACTGTTATGCCTGAGTGGTCCTGCTGAAGGTTAATGGGGTTTAATTGCTCTTTGTTGGGGGGAAGTTGTGGGGATGCTTGAGGGTGAAGAGTGGTTGAAGAGGTATTGGGTGGATGGGGGAGGAATCAAATTATATATTCATTTACAGAGTGGGATGGTTCTGTTTAAAATAACCCTAAACATTTTAAATGTCCCCTAAAACATTTTAAACTAAAAATTGTACCAGGTTTTGATTCTTTTTTGCTTTGTATTTGGTGAGTTTTTGATGATTTCTTGCTGCTAAGAGCTGGGGAAGATGCCTGCATCAGCCGTGCTTCCATGATTTAGCCAAGAAACAAGGCTGAGTGGCCCAGCATGCACTTCTTCATGCACCCTACTGCACCACTTTTGGCATTTCAATCTATTTTAGCACCCAAGTGAAATGAGTGTGACAGTCCCATTGGTGTCTCTAGGGAATTTCTGTCTCTGTCAGGAGAACAGATCATGCCCACTAAAGCACAAAGTGAATTAACATTGTCAGCAATCTCTATGTGATCCTGCGTTAGAGGAAAATAGAGTGAAGCAAGGGATATTTTTGTAGAAGTCATTCACTGTTGCATTCCTTGTGTGAGTATGTGCTTCCTGCATGACTTAGAACTGCAATATCAATCTCCATGTTGGGTAAATGGAGGCAAAGAGATTTTTCCTAAACTGTGTGTGTTAACATTGCTTAAAATGGGACAAAGACACATAAGCTTTTTTTCTCTTTGTTCTCCTTCTCTGCTTTTCTGACTGGTAATACAAGCTCTGGCAAGTCCAATTTGTTTATTCATTTTTCATTCTTAACTGTGTAGTTGAAACCTTAAATATTGTGGGAAATGAGCCATACTTTCTGAGCACCAGTCCCTTTAGGACTAAGCTCTAGTCTGAGGAATAGGGGGATGTGAAATCTAGATGGAAACCCTGGGCTGTATTTTTTAAATGGCTAAAAATACCCCTGAGCACACACCATGGAAATTGCCTTAAATGTTGTTAAAAACTAGATAATAGGCCCAAAATGGAGTTCCTTATACTAAACCCCATATCACCAAACCAAGACTTTCAGCTCTTCCAGAAATGGAATTTTAAACTGGTTGATCACAAATTGCCTGATTAGCACTAGTTAGATAATCTGCTTGATAGTCCCCTGTAATCCCCAAAGGGAAATAACTTTGCAATTATCAGTCCACCTTTTTGCCTAGTATTACTTCCTTTTATTCTACTTTCTTCTGCCTATTAAACTCTTTTGGAACTCCTTTTTATCTGGTAGATTGAATGATTCCTAATGTGTGTCACTTTTTGCTCAAATAAACTTAAAATTATAATATATCCCAGGCTATCAATTAACAGTATAAACCAAAACCACTACTTGGTTTAAAATTTAGAAATACCAGTTTAGCCAATGGAGAAGGCAATGGCACCCCACTCCAGTACTTTTGCCTGGAAAATCCCATGGATGGAGGAGCCTGGAAGGCTGCAGTCCATGGGGTTGCTGAGGTTCGGACACGACTGAGTGACTTCACTTTCACTTTTCACTTTCATGCATTGGAGAAGGAAATGGCAACCCACTCCAGTGTTCTTGCCTGGAGAATCCCAGGGACAGGGAAGCCTGGTGGGCTGCCGTCTATGGGGTCGCACAGAGTCGGACATGACTGAAGCGACTTAGCAGCAGCAGCAGCAGCAGCAGCAGTTTAGCCAATACAAGAAACACATTTACTATTTATTTCATCTCTGAGAACAATTGCACATATTCTTTAGAAAACTGTCTTTATAAAATATTTCCTGATGTTAAAAAAGAAAGTTGGTATTTATGTAATAGTCTGTTTACCACACATTCTCTGAATTTTTATTTTAACTGCAACAAGTATCATTAAAGTTTTTGAACTAGTTTTAGCATAATAATTTTGTTATTTGTCAAAAACCTTTATAAATAAGATGTCTTGAAAGGAAGCAATGAAAATAATATGAGTAATTAAGCTTCTACTTTAAGACATAAAATGCTACATGTAGCAACTCTGAGCATTCCCCCATGACTCCATGCTGTACACCTGCCAGACGATGTCAAGATTAAGTTGGAATGTGCTGTTCTGGGATATAATAAGAATATTGTCTAGAGGCTGCTTCTAGAGCACTATAAACATTTCTTTAAATTTAGAGTAGAATTTTATGAGGAAAGTAAATTTATATCTGAGATATGACTTTAGGACCATCTGACTATAATGTTGCTGTTCTGCCTTATAAATTGTAATTTTCATTCATCCCCTTCATCATTTTTGCTATGAGGGTCAAGGATTTGGAATCAATGAATTTGGAAGTCAACCTCCTACTTTGAATCTATTTTTAAAGGAGATGCTGCAGTGTGAGTGACATGAAAGCCATATATATTATATCTCTTGATGCAAATCCATTTTAAAATGTCCTTGATGAGCAAGATTCAGATTTTTAAAAGTTGGATCCCAAGGGCCTTTGTCTGATTCAGTTCTAGCCATTTGTTAAACTCATTTGATTCCTGTAAGAAAGATGTATGTGTATATGTACATACAAAACCATATACTTGTAATAAATTCTATCCTATAATTCTAGAAAAAGCTCATCTTCCTATCATAATTACTTTTTATTTCATAACCTTTAAAACTTGAATATATTTCTACATGCAGTCACATATGAAGTATAATAAACATCTCTGATCTCACTGTAAGAACTACACTTCAGTTCAGTTCAGTCACTCAGTCGTGTCCGACTCTTTTCGACCCCATGAATCGCAGCACGCCAGGCCTCCCTGTCCATCACCAACTCCTGGAGTTCACTCAAACTCACGTCCATCGAGTCAGTGATGCCATCCACCCATCTCATCCTCTGTCGTCCCCTTCTCTTCCTGCCCCTAATCCCTCCCACCATCAGAGTCTTTCCCAATGAGTCAACTCTTCCCATGAGGTGGCCAAGTACTGGAGTTTCAGCTTTAGCATCATTCCTTCCAAAGAAATCCCAGGGCTGATCTCCTTCAGAATGGACTGGTTGGATCTCCTTGCAGTCCAAGTGACTCTCAAGAGTCTTCTCCAACACCACAGTTCAAAAACACCAATTCTTCGGCGCTCAGCTTTCTTCACAGTCCAACTCTCACATCCATACATGAGCACTGGAAAAACCATAGCCTTGACTAGACAGATCTTTGTTGGCAAAGTAATGTCTCTGCTTTTCAATATGCTGTCTAGGTTGGTTATAACTTTTCTTCCAAGGAGTAAGCATCTTTTAATTTCATGGCTGCAGTCACCATCTGCAGTGATTTTGGAGCCCCCAAAAAATAAACAAGTTTTTCCTAATAATGTATCCTGATATGTTAGTCACTCAGTTGTGTCTGATTCTTTGCAACACTGTGGCCTTTATCTCTCCAGGCTCCTCTGTCCATGGAATCCTCCGGGCAAGAATACTGGAGAGGGTAGCCATTCCCTCTCCAGGGGATCTTTCCAACCCAGGGATTGAACCTGTGTGCCCTGCACTGCAGGCAAATTATTTACCATTTGAGCCACTAGGGAAGCCCCATAAGTTCCTCCGACTCTCATCTAACTTCAACCATTCTTCAAGTTCCAGGTGAAATGTCACTTCCCCAGCAAGACATTCCCTCACCTCTCAATGGAAATCAACTCTTTCTCTTACGATAGCACATTTTTCCCATACTATTTCTCACACTTTGTAATTATGGATCTCTAATACTTCTCACATGTAAGCTCCTTGAGGATAGAGACTGTGTCCTCACAGATCATTCACAGTAAATATGGTGAGAAATGTTCCCACCTACAAGTGGTTAGAGGTAGAAGAGAGAGATCACCTTTATAAGGACAAAGAGAAGACTATCATATGTGGAGGGTGTAATTGATAAATATTGAGACTATTTTAGTGCAATGGCAATAGTTAGGATAAAGGCCAGATTTAATAGATATGGCACAGAACATGGGTTTAAAAAAAATAAAAGTAGACACAGGTCCTATAAACTGCTTGTTCCAATCAAAGGGAAGGACGATTGTGTCTATTAGAATAATATATCGGTAGCAGTGGGCTAGGAAGGCAATAAGGTCAGGGATAGTTTCTCATCAATTTCCTCTTCTATCTAAGCAGATTCAAGATTTTACGGAAACAAGACCTTTTAATGGCCTATTGGCTTTTGTCAGATCCCACTTGTTCTCTGTTTATCAGAGAGACAGCTTTTAAAAATAGCAACACATGGAACTTATATTTTTTTCTATGACTATATCTTTCTTAGGAAATCAGCTAATTAAAAGAAAACATGCAAAAATATACATATCATTTATTTTTACATTAAATGGATTTCCTTATTTTAAAACATGTTTAGTGTGAATGATCAGCTTTTCTTCATGTAGGCAGCATACACATCTCTAAAGAAACAGATTCTGTAAGCTAATCCTGCAGTGATGGAACTGTATGAACTGTCTGCACCTTCACTTTTAATTCCAGTCTAACCACTTTAGTCTGGTACAGTGGTGCCAGTGCCTAATAAATCTACTTGGCACATGGAGGAATTCATTTAGCTGCGCTGGCCTCATTCACAGTTATTTAAGTACTTAGAATCAAGATTTCAACTAGCTAAGTTGCTGTAGTTGCTTCTTGTTAAAATTAAAGAAAAATCTGATTTGCTTTCATCTTTTATTGGTTAGGCCTGAGCTATATCCTTTGAAATATACATTTCCTGTGTCAAGACTGACTATTCAGAGCTTCATGTTAAGCGCACAAGTGGACTGAAAAGAATGCTATGTACAGACATAGATTTGCAGGCAGGACCACGTATAGTCTCTTCCAAACAGGACGAGGGCCCTTTAAATCAATAGACCCATTGGTTTCCTCCAGTTGGTATGGAAAACACATATAGGTAGGGCTGCTTCTATTGTTAAATTCTATTCTTGCTAACAAAACCCATGCCTGTTAGTTTCTTGAATAAGCTCTGGTATTTTACAAAGAAATGCATTCTTTGGCTTGGGTCATAAAAGACTTTCTTGGTGTGTAGTGAAAGATACGTTTACCAAGGTGTTTTATTACTCCTTGGTTGGAATTAATCTCTCCCCGCTTTATGCTTCCTTAGCACGTTGTAAGTACCTCTATTACAGCACTTATCACCATCTGCCTCCATTCAGAGTTATTAATGTGTATTTTTAGATTATGAGCTCCTGAAGGGCAAGGACCATGCCTTTCTCATTTTATGTCTCCCCTAAGGCTATATTCAGTGACTTGCATTTAGTTGGTGCTAAATAAATGTTTATTAAATTGACTGAGTAGGTGGCATATACTTAGAAATAGATGGCTGTTCTTTGAAAGGAATATTTCATTTCAAAATTTTGGTTGCCAGGAAAACTTGAAAAAAAAATAAGCAGGCTGAAATATTATGGGGTCATTTGTAGAGTAAGTGCACTCTCTTGGCCAGTTTTCTTTAATGTAATATTTTAATATGTATTAATCTACCATCATCCACAAGCTAGAGACCCAGGAAACCCGATGGTGTAGCTCCCATTCAAACCTAAAGGCCTGAGAACCATTAGAACCAATGGTGGAGATTTCAGTCCGAGTCCAAAGGTCTGGGAACCAGGAATGCTGGTGTCCAAGAATGAGAGAAGATGAACATCCCAGGTCAAACAAGGAAGGAAAATGTCCCACCTTTTAACTTCATTTAGGTTTTCAGTGGACTGAATGATGCCCAACTATATGTGTGAGGGAGATCTTCTTACTTAATCTGCTGATTCAGATACTAATCTTTTCTGGAGACATCCTTGCAGACACACCCAGAAGTTCAGTTGTGTCACGTATTAGGGCATCCCTTTTATCCCAGTCAATTTGACACAGAAAATTAACCATCACATGTGTAGAATGGCATAAAGACTTAGACTTTGAGTCAGGCAACCCTGAAATCAAATCCTTTCACTCTCTTCCTAGATACCTAATCCCATAGGATTTACCTAATTTTTGTGAGCCACAATTTCCTAACTGTAGAAGGAGAACTATGGTATCAGTGTCAGATCTTGTAAGACCCAAACAGGCTGTGTATAGAAGCCAGTAGCACATTCTGGGGTCTGAAAAAAAAATTTTTATTCTATTTCCTTTTCTCCTCTTTTTCCTTTGGTCTTTTTTTTTTTTTTTTTTTTAATGAGTTAAGATCTGTATATGAGGAAGTGTTTTATTCAATACTGATTTATCGAACACTGTGTCAGTGCCTATGCTAAGCCCTAGAGGCACAAGAATGATGAAGACACATCTTTTGACTATTCATGGTCGAATATGAAACAGCCAGTTGAAAAGATAACATCAGTGCAATGTTGTGTTACAGTAGAGATGTATCTGGGGGTACTGCACAAGTGGAGAGTATGAAAACTTACTTTTCTTGTGTTTTCAGAAAGGCTTCCTTGGAGACAATGATGTCTAAGTTTATTTTTGACACAGGTATATTTAGTCAGGAGGTGGGAGGGACATTCCTGGCAGAGGGAATAGTGTGAAGCAAGGCAGAAAACCAGGGTGCTCTATGTTGTGAGCTATTAGAATACAAATAGAGGAGATGGCAGAAGACGAATTTGCAGTTAGGGCACATAGTTCATGGGATCTTGACCAGCTCTGCTAAGGGACTTTGACATTATTCTGTAAGCTAGTGTTTTTCAGCTTTTCTTAAATAAAGGACATCTTTCTTTTGCCAAAAAGATATCTACATGGAAATTTCATGTAGTAAGATTAGAGAATAAAATAACACCTCATATTCTTCCATTTAGGATACAGCAACTCCTTCTCTTCTACATGGTCCATTGAAGCAATTCCAGGATTTCAAGACCTACTTGGAAAACCACTGCTGCAGAGGATGAGCTATACCTAGAAAGTTTTAAGCACGTTGTTAAAATGAAATGGAATAGCAGTCCTTTGGGCATTGAACTTGAGTTTTGAATTCTGAAAAAATATCTCTATTTGCTATCAAAGGTCCTGTCTCATATCATGGTTTCTTTTGAGGTCAAAGTCTTTGTAAGTAAAGACTTTTGTCCCATATATCTTGATGCCAGGCAATTTGGTTGGCTGGAGTTTTTTCTTACCTGGGTACTACTTCAGATCTCACTTATGTTTTGTACCAGGTTTTGATGGTACAGGATAAACATTGTGCTGGCTTTCAGAGGTCTCATACTCTAGGGCTAACTTAGATAAACTATATAGTTTAGGAATTAGAAAAATTATATACATTTTAAATATCATCAGTTCAGTTCAGTTGCTCAGTTGTGTCCAACTCTTTGTGACCCCTTGAATCGCAGCACGCCAGGCCTCCCTATCCATCACCATCTCCCAGAGTTCACTCAAACTCACGTCCATTGAGTTGGTGATGCCATCCAGCCATCTCATCCTCCATTGTCCCCTTTTCCTCCTGCCCCCAATCCCTCCCAGCATCAGAGTCTTTTCCAATGAGTTAACTCTTTGCATGAGGTGGCCAAAGTGCTGGAGTTTCAGCTTTAGCATCATTCCTTCCAAAGAACACCCAGGGCTGATCTCCTTTAGAATGGACTGGTTGGATCTCCTTGCAGTCCAAGTGACTCTCAAGAGTCTTCTCCAACACCACAGTTCAAAAGCACCAATTCTTCGGTGCTCAGCCTTCTTCACAGTCCAACTCTCACATCCATACATGACCACTGGAAATATCATGTGTTACAGTAATTGATATATTAATGTCAGTTATTATGTGGGTGCATTGTGGGGAAATCCTTCCAACAGGAGGTGATAATGTAGTGAAGGCTGAGATTGACAGAAGTTAGTCAAGGAAATATGGGGAGAAGACTAGTATAGGCAAATGAACAGCAGGCCAAGGGAACGGCATGGGCATCTGTACTTAAGAGCAAGGTGTGTACGTAGAACCTCAAGTACATCAATATAGTGCAAGAAGATTGTGCATCAGAAGTGTCAGTCAGGGTTTAGTCAGGTGGGGTTACAGAATAAGGAATCTGTCATACGAATTGGACCCAACACAAGTATGTGCATGCTAAGTTGCTTCAGTCCCATCCAACTCTTTGCGCCCCTATGGATTGTAGCCCGCCAGACTCCTCTGTCAATGGGATTTTCCAGGCAAGAATACTAGAGTAGGTTGCCATGCTCTCCTCCAGGGAATCTTCCTTACCCAGGGACTGAACGAGCAAAGGTCCAAAATAGAGCTGAAGGACAAGAAAAAAATATCACTCACCAACCTTAGTATGGAGCTGGCAAGAAAAATCTGTGAAGAGACACTGCTTCTGGAGTAGAGCTTCTAAGGAAGCTGGGATAGACAAGTCCACTGACATTTGTCAATCTTTGTGGCTACTGCTTTTGTGTATTTATAGTAAAGTACATTTTTGTTAGCCTGAAGCTTCTATCACTTAGTATAATCAGCAATCAGGAATGGAAGCTGAAAGTGGAAAGGAAAGAGACCAAGCTGAGACTTTCTAGCTTGTCTGTTCTCTCTCCCTTGGCCTCTGAACACCGGTGGCCTTCACAGTGTATTGGTGGTTGCTTTACTTCTGCTTCTCAAGTCTCCTTTGGTCTTACTTTTGGTCAATTCTAACCTGGTATTCTATAGGAAAGGGAATTCTAGAAAACTGTTCCCAGTGAAATCAAGTGGGCAAATGATCATTGAGCACATCAGAGTTGGTGGCATACAATTCTTGAAAAAGTTGATACAGGTCTGATACAAAAAGATCAGATTTCTTCCTACAGAAAGAATTTGACTTTTACTGGGAAGACATTTTAGACTGTTCTCAGGAGACTGACAGGATCAGATTTGCATCTAGACTGTGACATACAGATTGTCAAGGCCTGGGGTCAAAGGTGGTAAGGCCAAAGCAAGGAGTTTATATGAGGCTTTTTAATTATCCAAATGAGAGATGTTTAAAGCAGTAGTTCCAGAAGACACAGAAAATTAGGATGGTACTCACACTTCTGGTCTGGGAAATTGTGTAGATGATGACTGGGGATTCAGCAGAAGGAGCTAGTTCTTACAGAGCAGTGTTGAGCAGGTTCATTTTGAACACAATGAGTTTGAGATATCTAGAGAACAATCATTATCAGGCTGAGTAAATAGTGGGAAGTTTGAAGTATAGGTCTGGAACTTAAAAATAAGCTATGGCCTCAGGATATAGATTCTTCAGCTGTCAGCATAGAGGTGGTTGAAGTCATAAACGGGATGGGCCATGGAGACTGCACAGCATGAGGACATCCAAAGCAACACTAACATTTAAAGAGAACACAGAGGAAGTGGAGCCAGCAGACAGGGAAGGTATAGGAGGGGAGCTGAGGGCAGAAGCAAGTTTATTGAAAGCCAACATCATAGAATATTTTCAAGTGGAGGGAAGGTTCATTGTATTCAACTCAGCATAGAGATAATGCAAGAAAAGCATTGAGAAATCCCTGTCTTTCAGTGAAGGGATGAAAGGAGGGCATGGTTTGGGGAAAGAGAGTAGAGGAGAAAAATTAAAGAATCAATGTAAATTGCTCCATCTAGAATTTTGACCACAAGTTCAGTTCAGTTCAATGCAGTTGCTCAGTTGTGTCCGACTCTTTGCAACCCCATGAACCGCAACACACCAGGCCTCCCTGTCCATCACCAACTCCCGGAGTCCACCCAAACCCATGTCCACTGTGTTGGTAATGCCATCCAGCCATCTCATCCTCTGTTGTCCCCTTCTCCTCCTGCTCTCAGTCTTTCCCAGCATCAGGGTCTTTTCAAATGAGTCAACTCTTCACATCAGGTGGCCAAAGTATTGGAGTTTCAGCTTCAATATCAGTCCTACCAATGAACACCCAGGACTGATCTCCTTTAGGATGGACTGGTTGGATCTTCTTACAGTCCAAGGGACTCTCGAGAGTCTTCTCCAACACCACAGTTCAAAAGCATCAAACCTTTGACACTCAGCTTTTTTTATAGTCCAACTCTCATATCCATACATGACCACTGGAAAAACCATAGCCTTGACTAGACGGACCTTTGTTGACAAAGTAATGTCTCTGCTTTTTAATATGCTGTCTAGGTTGGTAATAACTTTCCTTCCAAGGAGTAAGCATCTTTTAATTTCACAAGTTAGAAAGAAGTAAATAGTATTAGGGAAATATGTATTAGGGAAATGTGTCTATAGTACACATTTGTGCAAGTGTGTATGGGTGTGTGTGCTTTCCTTTCTAAAAGGGAAAATTTAGTATGCATGAATGCAAAAGTAAGAGGTAAATTTGAAGTTGCTTTTTAGTTGCTTAACAATATATCTTGTCATTACTGTATATATTCCTTAGTTTTGTGTGCTATTTATTTCATGTGTATGGTCTATGTACCTAAGCCAGGCTGTGAGGAATATGGCAGTGATGCTAGTAGAATGCCTGAAATTTGTCACCAAGGACAATCTCTTTCTCCACGTAGAACAGGTAAAATAAGAAAGGATTTTTAGGAAGTCAAATGTGACCTCTGCAATTAATCTCTTTCTGTGGTTACAGAAGGGTAGAATGTCAAAGTGCATTACAAACCTGTATTTGTAGAAAACTTCAGGCTACATTAGCATCAATTTTTTTTTCAACCCTGTGAGTTTAAATATGCTTTTTGATTTGAGTATTTTGTATGGATGATGATTAAAGGTAGTTTTATCTGAATATTACAAATATGGAAAGGTGCAAGAAACCAAATATTTTCCCACTTAGGTCTTACAGGACTTGAGTTCTTGGCCATTTTCTAGTTACAGATTGAAACTTGCTCTCTATGTAGACAATTGACAGGTTTACATTCTCTAAAGTCTCAAGTATGAATAGAAGTGTATGTGCTGATGGCCCCAAAACTCATATATAGAAGAAGCTCTCTTGAATAAAGTGTGACTTTTATCCCCATTAAGCCTGGTGGTCTTAGTTTGGCCTCTACATTCAGCACATCAACTTAGAGATTTATCATTTATATTGTCATGTACAGCTCCCATGTAAAGAATCACTTTTGACTATCACAAAGCCAGATTCTTCCCTCAAACATATTATTACATGGAAGAGCCCCTCAAATCCTATTACAGACAATTCCAAAGGGATGCTGAAAATAGATTTTAAAATTTCCTTGAAATAGAGAGATTTCAGATGACTTTGTATTTGCTGGGATAGGATTTGACTTGGTACTATGCAAACAGATTTGGTTCATGGAATTATGAAAAGTGAAAGAAAGTGTTGGTCACTCAGTCATCTCCAACTCTTTGCAACCCCGTGGACTGTAACCCACAAGGCTCCTCTGTTCATTGAATTCTCCCTTCTCCAGGGTTCTTTCTGACTCAGGGATCAAACCTGGGTCTCCTGCATTGCAGGTAGATTCTTACAGTCTGAGCCACTAGGGAACCATGCAACTATATTGAAGGTAAATCTGAAACCTAGACATGGAGAAAATCTTCAGGAATACATTTACAAAGCCACTTCTAATAAGCTAGTTCTTTTTCAATGACATAAATAGAATTTTTAAAACTATTCAGACTGTTCAGTAAACAAGCTTGCTCTGTAGAAATGTACTTTCTTTTACCTGAATCCCAAATAGGATGTTTATATTTGGCCAGATGTTAGTTAATTGAAACTAATTACATTTCCCGAATAATCCTAGCATCTGGAGTCAGTCAAGCTATAAAGTAAAGCTGAACTGAAGCGTGGTGTTTTGCCTGCATTTCCCCAGCTGCTACTGGAAAGGAGAGATCAGCAATGTAAGTGCTTGAAGCCAAATAATCCAATTCAGTTTATTTATTTTATTTTAATTCTTTGTAAGTAGCAAGCAATGTCCTGCCTGGTTATTGTTAAGCAGGGTTACCATATTGAGACTAAAGAAAAAATGTCTTGAAAACATGTAAGTGGAAAACGGCATTGAGATCACGTGCTGCTTTTTACTGAGTTCACTATTTTCTTCATGCCCTTGTTGCACACATTAATGCCAAAGATGTGGTCTCTTGTGATTGTATTTCAAGGCTACAACTACTACGGTTTACATTCAAGAAAGAAGGTTTAGGTTTTCAGGATGTGAATTCTGCTTAACAATTTCTTCATGAAAGAGACTCAGAAAAGATTTTTTAAATTGCCCAATTTTTACATCACAGGTGTTTTCATTAACTTCCAAAAAGCTGAAGAGAATTTTTAGCAGCTCTTAATTTTTGATGAGTTTCATGTGAAATTCTTGCACAGCAAAAGAACTTTGTCAGAGACCCAATGTTATTTTTGCCATTTTGGCAGCAGGCTGCCAAGTGATGGAAAATAGTTGGTCTTATGATGGGACTGTGTTCATTCTGAGACTAGCTGATAGGATATTGAATGTCAAATCACTTTCTACACCTAAAGCAAAAGGTAACTATTCATTCAACAGTAAGTGAATGGATGAATGAAGTAATTATTATTATGACATTCTACGGTATATCTGAATATAATAATGCTGAGAAACTTTTGAGATCTCTAGAGATATGACTTCTAGTAAGTCTTTTCTGTATACCCATACCTATCATTGAAACTGCTGGTCTTTATGGACAGGAGCAGACCAACAGTAAGAAGGAAGCCAAAAACTGGCAAGAGAAGCCTTGAAAAATAGAATTGATTTTGAGGTTTGTTCCAACAGAAGTTGTTGTTGTTCAGTCACTCA
Organism: Bos taurus; assembly: GCF_002263795.3. Taxonomy (NCBI): domain Eukaryota; kingdom Metazoa; phylum Chordata; class Mammalia; order Artiodactyla; family Bovidae; genus Bos; species Bos taurus. The sequence continues at coordinate 98,564,205 of NC_037329.1, forward strand.
GTCGTGTCCGACTTTGCAACCCCGTGGACTGCAGCATGCCAGGCTTCCCTGTCCTTCACTATCTCCTAGAGTTTGCTCAAACTCATGTGAATTGTGTTGATGATGCCATTTCTTTGCAGCAGGTGGCCGAGTATTGGAGCTTTGGCTTAGCATCAGTCCTTCCGATGAATATTCAAGGTTGATTTCCTTTAGGACTGATTGGTTTGATCCCCTTGCAGTTCAAGAGACTCTTGAATCTTTTCCAACACCACAGTTTGAAAGCATCAATTCAAAGTACCAACAGAGGCACAACTGAGATATGAAAAGAACTTGGATGAGATGTTATCTGGGATATAGGCTCATTTATAATGCCAGCAGGAAGTTTAAGTTGACCATACAGTATATTGTTACCAAACCAAACTTGGGCCTGTTCACCTGAAAGTGAGAGTTGCTCAGTCATGTCCAGCTCTTTGCGACCCCATGGATATACTGTCAATGGAATTCTCTAGGCCAGAATACTGGAGTGGGTATCTTTCCCTTCTCCAGGGAATGTTCCCAATCCAGGGATTGAACCCAGGTCTCCCACATTGTGGGAAGATTCTTTACCAGCTGAGCCACCAGGAAAGCCCAAGAATACTGGAGTGAGTAGACTATCCCTTCTCCAGTGGATCTTCCTGACCCAGGAATTGAACCAGGGTCTCCTGCTTTGCAGGCGAGTTCTTTACCAACCAACTAAACTATCAGGGAAGCCCATTGACCTGATGTGCGGTAAAGCCAATCTCCTGACACTGGATTGTACTGAAGAAAAGAAAAGTGTTTACTGAAGGCCAAGCAAGGAGAAGAGGCAACTCATGTTCAGAAGACTCCCAGATGGCTTTTATGGAAGGAGTTTTGAAGGGAAGTTTAGGGGTGTGGATCGCAGGCTGCCTTATCAACACAATGTTTTAATTGGTTGATGGTAAAGTAACAGGTGAGGTATAGAAAGTCTCAGTGACCAGTTTTCTGGCTCCAACTGCTCTGGAGTCTAAGTGCTGGTGGTCAGCATGCAATAAGCTGCTTCCACCTGGAGGGGGTTTTAGTATCTGGGAAACAACTCAAGGATATGGCTCAGTATATTATTTATAGCCCTTGAGGAGGAACAAAAGGTCCTTGGTTTTGTTTTATGAGTAAACTATTGTTGTCTTGCTTGACTGTTTTCTTTTGTTTCTGCATTTTCTCACTTCTCTAATTAAATTTGTTCATTGGAACTTGGAGAAGGCCTAGGACTGAACTAGGTTGGGAACCTAAGAGAGAGGTCTGTCTCTGGGAAGGTGCCACAGGGTCCTTGTCAGTTTCAATGATTAAGAGATGGTTTTAGATGGTAGGTTAGATGATTCAAATTAATGACTATATATAGAAAAAGCACCAAAATCTTTACTAACACTTATTTTGCTATCTCAGTTCAGTTCAGTTCAGTCGCTCAGTTGTGTCCAACTCTTTGCGACCCCATGAATCGCAGCACGCCAGGCCTCCCTGTCCATCACCAAGTCCTGGAGTTCACTCAGACTCACGTCCATTGAGTCAGTGATGCCATCCAGCCATCTCATCCTCTGTCGTCCCCTTCTCCTCCTGTCCCCAATCCCTCCCAGCATCAGAGTCTTTTCCAATGAGTCAACTCTTCACATGAGGTGGCCAAAGTCCTGGAGTTTCAGCTTTAGCATCATTCCTTCCAAAGAAATCCCAGGGCTGATCTCCTTCAGAATGGACTGGTTGGATCTCCTTGCAGTCCAAGGGACTCTCAAGAGTCTTCTCCAACACCACAGTTCAAAAGCATCAATTCTTCGGTGCTCAGCTTTCTTCACAGTCCAACTCTCACATCCATACATGACCACTGGAAAAACCATTTTGCTATCTAGTTATATATAAAATATGTGTTAATTGTATGAATACATTTTACAACTTAAGGAGGAAGTCCAAGCTCTGTTTAAAACCCTTGATCTTGACCTGTGCAAATTAGAAAGGGAGAATAAGAAATATGGATGTGTATTTCTAACAGGTACTTTTTGTGTGGAAATGAGCTACAGAAGGAGAAGGTGCTGGCACCCTACACCAGTACTCTTGCCTGGAAAGTCCCATGGACAGAGGAGCCTGGTAGGCTGCAGTCCATGGGGTCGCTAAGAGTCAGACACGACTGAGTGACTTCACTTTCACTTTCATGCATTGGAGAAGGAAATGGCAACCTACTTCAGTGTTCTTGCCTGGAGAATCCCAGGGACGGGGGAGCCTGGTGGGTTGCCATCTATGGGGTCGCACAGAGTCGGACACGACTGAAGTGACAGCAGCAGCAGCAGAGCTACATAAGCTGCTTGGAGTGAAGGAATTATGAGATGACGGGAGTCACTTAGGGGTAGGCATGATCTAAAATATGCTATCTGTGGATTGGAAATCCCTATGTATCAGGTTGATTTACTCTCCTGGTAAAGACTCTGATGCTGGGAAAGATTGAAGGCAAAAGAAGAAGGGAATGGCAGAGGAGGAGATGGTTAGAGTGTATCACCAACTCAACGGATATGAATTTGAGCAAACTCTGGGAGAGAGTGAAGGACAGAGGAATCTGGCATGCCAATGTCCATGGGGTCGTAAAGAGTCAGACATGACTTAGTAACTGAGAAACAACAATGTCTAGCTTATTTTTGAAAGAGATAGACTACATATTTCAAGTTTCCCACCAAGAGATTTCTCTGCAACATTTGTGTTGCTATTGACAAATCATGTGTTCATGGGGAATAGCAATTCCATCTATACATGTGGGTCTATCCATTCATTCATTCATTCAATAGTATTTAGTGAAGACTATTATAGTATGTGTTTGAGGTTCTGCTGGATACAAAGATTATGCTCTGGGAGTGGATGGAAACAGCTGGGATCATGGCTATTCTGCTTCTTTGTCCTCTGTGGCCAGCTTTAAAGCCCAACTCTAGTTGAGCAATTTCTGTTTGTGGGTAGTTGCCTGCTGGAATGAAACAAGAGTCTTCTATACTGCTAGCTTTTTCAGCACTTCAGTCCTTAGAGCTGGTGTACTCCAAGTCCAGGCCTGTTTTAGGTGCAAGACTTCTCACCTGAAGGCAATTTTGAAAAACCCCAGCCCAGCAGCTGAGATAGTATATGAACATCATCAGCTTTGCTGTTGGCAGCCTCTGACCGCTTCTTGCATCAACCTGGTTCCTGCTTTTACTCTTCCTTCTAACCAGTTTTGTATTTTGTACCTCAATTTCTGAGAATGGATGGTGATCTCGTTTCCCTGAACTTCTGTCTCTACTTTTATTTCTCACTGCCAATTCCTCTGAGGTCCATGCCCGGGCTTGTTCCTGTTAGTGTTCAACCCTGGAGCTTTACATTAGAACCCGGTACTCAGTAGGGACCCAGGTACTGACTCTCAGGCTTCTTGCCTGTTATATGCCTCCCCTCAGCACCACTATCTGCCTTGGGGCTTCTTGGTTTCCAGGAACTGAATGGCCATCTGCCTTTGCCATTCCTGGCCCAAACTAACTCCGCTTATTCGATTGGAACTCATTACCAAATCCTCTCACTAGATCTTTTCTCATTGTTAGATACTTCACTGGCTCCCATTGTTCTATGTATTTATTAATTCTTGATATTCTTAGAATTTAACATCTTTACCAATCTACTGGCTTTAAAAAATATCTCACTTTGGTTTGCATCTGTATTTCTAAAATTATTTAAGAGTTTAGATTTTTTTAATGTAATGAGCATTCATGTTTGCTCATCTGTGACACTCTTTTCAGAAATTTGTTCTTTTTCTTTCCCCAGAATTTTTTCTGTCATGTTCTTAGTGATATTTTGAACTTAGTTAAATTTGGGATTTAAATGCTTTGTTGGTTGTGTGCTTTGCAAATATCTCTTCTTGGTTTGTGACTTGTTTTATCATATTCATAAAGATATACTTTCATAAGCAAAATTCTCAATTTGACTGGAATTTTTCTATTAGTTATAAATAGGACTTGGCAAGGTGAAATCCTAATCAATGCAGCAGAATAAATAGCCTTTTGAGAAGCATTTCAAGGATAATGGCTTTGTGGTTCTGGGACAAACATACTATGGGTATTAATCTATTACTCTGGGAGGGAAACAAGAGTCTATGGATTAACATGTGTATATGTATACATTTATACACATGTACACACACACAGATGCATATATACATATGTATGACAGTCTCATCATTTTGAGAAACATCATGATGTGATTGTTTTTAATGGAGTAAAATTCTGAGATGTATGTACTCTGATCTGTGAAACACCTTCTCTGAAATAATGCAATATCCAGGTTGATTCAGCTTTTTACTTTGTAAAGCCATAAACTTTTTGACTGCAAACATATCTAACATGGCCTAGCTGTTTTCGGTTATTAGGAGCAAAATTTTACCTTTATTGATGATAGCAAATGAACCTGCTTATGTTTTTATGCCTAGTAAAATTTAAAATGATTGATTTTTTAAATCAATCAGCTGAGCTTCCTCAGGTCAAATCAAAAAGATTTTTGAGGGAAAATTCTGAGTTTCTTTTACTTGTTTCTCTGCCTACAATTTCTCTGAAACAGCCAGCTTGTCAGATCACCTTTCTATTCAGCAAATCATTTCCTTAAAATGAAAAAACAAAACTCTCTTTCCAGAGGCACATAGTGTTAGTCACTCAGTCACATCCGACCCTTTGCGGCCCCATGGATTGTAGCCTGCCAGGTTCCTCTGTCCATGGGGTTTGGATTCTCTAGGCAAGAGTACTGGAGTGGGTTGCATTCCCTTCTCCAGAGAATCTGCCCGACCCAGGATCAAACCTGGATCTCCTGCACTGAAGATAGATTCTTTACCATCTGAGTCACCAGGGAGACCTAATTTTATTTTAAGTCCATCCATCATGTGTTAAACATGAATTGAATTACTCTGGACCCCTTTCTGCCTGTGGGAGACTCCTGTGATCAAGGGGTGAATCCAGATCTCTGAATGTGAACTTGTCCTACTGCTCATGCAGTGCCCTGGTCCTCAGCTGTGTCAGACTCAACTCTCCTTTTTTTGTGGCCCATATTGTTGTAAAATTCATCTATTCTCCCAATACGAAAGTCACAGATAATGTAACCCATCTATTTACTTAACTCCTAAACACTCAATATAATATCTTTACAGCAATATAAAAGAGAAGTAAAGTAATTTAAAATAAAATATTACATATACTTCCTTCTTGGAAGAAAGGCTATGACAAACCTAGACAGCATATTAAAAAGAAGAGAAATTACTTTGCCAACAAAGGTTCATCAAGTCAAAGCTATGGTTTTTCCAGTAGTCATGTATGAATGTGAGAGTTGAACCATAAAGAAGGCTGAACACCAAACAATTGATGCTTGTAAACTGTGGTATTGGAGAAGACTCTTGAGAGTCCCTTGGACTTCAAGGAGATCCAACCAGTCCATCCTAAAGGAAATCAGTCCTGAATATTTGTTGAAAGGACTGATGTTGAAGCTGAAACTCCAATACTTCGGCCACCTGATGCGAAGAGCTGAATCATTTGAAAGACCCTGATGCTGGGAAAGATTGAAGGCAGGAGAAGGAGATGACAGAGGGCCAGATAGTTGGATGGCATCACTGACTCAGTGGACGTGAGTTTGAGAAAACTCTGGGAGATAGTGAAGGACAGGCAAGCCTGGCAAGCTGCAGTCCATAGGGTCATAAAGAGTCAGACACAACTGAGCAACTGAACAACAACAATTTCAATATTTAAAAACTCTAATGAAAGATATAGTGCAGACCTAACTATGGGAACATAACATATACAACCTGCCATGAATGCCTATGGCTGAGATGCTCAAGGCTTTTTAGAGAATCTATAAATAACTGAAATTGTCTTCTTTTGTATATCCTGGTTATCCTATTCAAAATACTTCCAGGTAAGTTTCCAGCTGATAGGCTTAGCTAAAAATTCATACACATTATTCACTATTCCCAGACCATAGCCTTCTTTCCTTCTCTTATAAATTTGACTTTTGCCTTTATTACTTTATTCAGCCTACAAGCTTACTGTTTCATATTTGAGAAACCAGTTTTTAGTGGACAAAATAATGATGTGAACATCTCTGAATTATTTGTTGACACTATAAACATGTCGAAGAACATGTCCTTCGACACGTTCTACTTATAGTGAATAGATTTTTATTTTTATATTTTAAAAAAATGTATTGGAGAATAGTTCATTTACAATGTTTTATTTTCCATATGATTTTTAAAAATTGGAATATAATTGCTTTACAATGTTGTGTTAGTTTCTGCTGTACAATGAAGTGAATCAACTGTATGTATACATATATCCCCTGCATCTTTGATCTTCCTCCCCGTCTACTTCCCACTCCCACCCCTCTAGGTCTTCACAGAGCACTGAGCTGAGCTCCCTGTGCTTTATAGCAGGTTCCCACTAGCTAATCTGTTTTACACATGGTGGTGTATATATGTGAAACCTAATCTCCCAATTCATCACACCCTTCCTTTCCCCTACTGTGTTCCTGTTCCTGCCCTGGAACTAGGTTCTTCTGTACCATTTTTCTAGATTCCACATATGCATTAACATATGATACCTATTTTTCTCTTTCTGACTTACTTCACTCTGTATGACACAGATTTTAAGACTTTAAAAAATCTTTTCCTTCCATATGACAATTTAAATCAATGAAATGTAAGGGTATTTCTATGTATATGTACAATTTCTATAAATGCAGCAGCTGCAAATAAAGGATGACTCAGGTACAGCATATTAGTATTGAAAATGAAACATACTGCTTGGCCAGGAGGGCCATGATATTTGGAAAAGATGAACAAGCCTGGGGGAAGGTATAAACTAATTCCCATTATTTACATGTTATAAAATTCAGTTTATAAGAAAACCATGAAAAAGTACTTTGTGTTTACATAAAAGACACAATATTCATCAGGGTTATCACCCATTCTATATCACTAGCCAGTAGAACATTTGAAATGCAGGGTGTAGAATAATCCTTTATTAGGCTTGACTGTTCTGCACATTGAATACCATCTAGGGTCTCTACCCACTAAAGCTGGTGGTGCTCCACAATCATTGTGACAACTAAAAACAGATCTGCTGCTGCTGCTGCTAAGTCACTTCAGTCGTGTCCGACTCTGTGCGACCCCATGGACTGCAGCCTACCAGGCTTCTCCGTCCATGGGATTCTCCAGGCAAGAACACTGGAGTGGATTGTCATTTCCTTCTCCAATGCATGAAAGTGGAAAGTGAAAGTGAAGTTGCTCAGTCCTGTCTGATTCTTAGCGACCCCATGGACTGCAGCCCACCAGGCTCTTCCATCCATGGGATTTTCCGGGCAACAGTACTGGAGTGAGGTGCCATCGCCTTCTTCCAAAAACAGATCTAGAAACTTCCAAAACATTCTCTATGCGTGACATGGCTCCCACTGAGAATTGCTGTGCTGTACATTAGGTCTTACCCTGTACTTAGCATCCTATGGATCAATAGTTTCAGTGGAACGCTAGTTGGTCCCTTTGCCACCACTGACTTGCCACTGAGGGCCTCAGATATCCTTGTCTCAGCAGTCCTTGGTGATAATTCCCTGAGGCTGTCCTATATGGCCTCCTCCTAGTTAGAAGCTGTGTAGAACCTGCTCCCCAAGGAGCTGTCCAGCATCAGAACCACTGAAATGCAAGTCTGTTGAGAGCAACTTTTCTAAGAATCCTGTCTGTATTGTTTATGATTGCATAAAGAAACAAATCCATGGAACCATACAGAGCATCACATTCCTGAATCCCCAGGGCTTCCTTTGCTGAATTCTTAAGTGGGGCAGAAGTCTATTAATATTCCATCATTTCCAGCATCTTCTCTGTTTTGCCAGGGAGACTCCTTGTGCTGTCCTGAGATCATCTAAACTCAGATCTGTAGACACACCATTAATGTGTGTTTTCTTTTGAAGTCTTCCTTCAACAAAGTCATGTTTTGTGGTGCTTGAAGCTTGTACAGTTTGGGGGGTCTTCTTTAAGAAAAAGAAAGTAAAATTATGCAAGCAAAGTAAATATGTAGAGTGAAAAAAGAAATAGCAAGAAAGTATACATATTGAAGAGAGCAGCAAATGCTACAAATCATAAAATCCAGAAAAATAGAACACTATTTTTTATTAGTAAATAACACACCTCTATAATATCTTTAACCTATATTTTGGTTGTATGATCTCTGACAGCAATTCTGCAATATCATTTTCTATAGAAAAAAGAGAAACATGATTAAGTCTTTTCTTTACCAGGGTTGTTAAAATATTACATTTGATTAATGACATCCTGGCAAAGTATTTTTTGTCTCTAAAACTCTTTATTGGTGTTGTCATGTAATATCTTGAAATTATTAATTTATAAAAAAAATCTTTCTCATTTGAAGTGTAAGAATTCAAGGCATTACAAATTTTTATTTTCCATGAATATTCTTAAATTTTGTTTCATCTGACAGCTCTTATTAGGCAATTGTCATTGGTGTCTTCATAGTATTAGCATAGTATGAATTCTATATTTATGAATGTCAGTATTTCATATCAAATCAATAAGAATTTAATAAGAATCTGTAGAAATATTATCAAGTGAGGCCATTTCAGGCCAAGAAAAGAGTATGTACAAGAAGATGTATATGTATAGGATGTAGGGAATTGTAGCATATTTATCAACATTCAGAAAACAAGGATCATGGCATCCGGTCCCATCACTTCATGGGAAATAGATGGGGAAACAGTGGAAACAGCGTCAGACTTTATTTTTGGGGGGCTCCAAAATCACTGCAGATGGTGACTGCAGCCATGAAATTAAAAGACGCTTACTCCTTGGAAGCAAACTTATGACCAACCTAGATAGCATATTCAAAAGCAGAGACATTCCTTTGCCAACAAAGGTCCATCTAGTCAAAGCTATGGTTTTTCCTGTGGTCATGTATGGATGTGAGAGTTGGACTGTGAAGAAGGCTGAGCACCGAAGAATTGATGCTTTTGAACTGTGGTGTTGGAGAAGACTCTTGAGAGTCCCTTGGACTGCAAGGAGATTCAACCAGTCCATTCTGAAGGAGACCAGCCCTGGGATTTCTTTGGAAGGAATGATGCTAAAGCTGAAACTCCAGTCCTTTGGCCACCTCATGTGAAGAGTTGACTCATTGGAAAAGACTCTGCTGCTGGGAGGGATTGGGGGCAGGAGGAGAAGGGGACAACAGAGGATGAGATGGCTGGATGGCATCACTGACTCGATGGACGTGAGTCTCAGTGAACTCTGGGAGTTGGTGATGGACAGGGAGGCCTGGCGTGCTGCGATTCATGGGGTCGCAAAGAGTCGGACATGACTGAGCGGCTGACCTGAACTAACTATTGAGGGAGGTGACTGTAAACCATACAAAAGTGAAAGTTTTAGTTACTCAATTGTGTCTGACTCTGTGACCTGATGGACTGTAGCCTGCCAGGCTCCTCTATCCGTGGAATTCTCCAGGCAAGAATATTGGAGTGGGTAGCCATTCCCTTTTCCAAGGGATTTCCTGACCCAGGGATTGAACCTGAGTCTCCTGCATTACAGGTAGATTTTTTACCCTCTTATCCAACCAGGGAAGCCCAAATTAATGTATCTAAAATATAACTCACTTTAGCTCCAAAAGGTACTAGTAGCTATGTCAGTGTCACCAGACACAGGGGAAAATATAATGAAGGAGTAGATAGAAGAATATAACAATTGTTGCACATTTTACAAAATGCATGACTATGTGCAGGTAGTTAACTTTTCCCAGGATCTTAGAAGGGGCCTACTGCAAATGAGGGGCCCTGCAGCTTAAGCATCTTTAACTTAAGGTTGAACCTGCCTCCCTCAATGGACACAGAAACACATCTGCAAATTGAATCCCAACGACAGCAAAGGTACCCCAGAGCTCCCCCAAATGATGCAAAGGAGCACTACTTACAACCCTAGGCTACCTATAAATACTGACACTCTCCTTGCACAGTGCCAGGCTGCCCTAGAAAGCCACAGATAGGCTGTCCCTGATGGGCGTGCCAACTGGATGACAAGGATGATTAGTGAGAAAGGAAGGAAGCCCTCTTCCCCCCACTGACTTTGGGGGCACGCAGAGCAGAGTGTGACAGAGGTCTAGAAAGCAGCTGCCACATGGACTGGAGGGTGGATATCCCTGCAGAATCAGAATTATCTCTTTCACTTTGAAAGGTTGTCCACCTGTGCATTTACGTACTTGGTCTTTCTCACAGGTTTCCAATTTTTCCTGCATGTAGATTTGTTTCACTGGAGGGCTGGTTTCAAACAGATTAAGGCTTGTTCTTCAGTTTTTATTTTACTCATCAGTTTTATTAAAGCTACTGCACCACAATCCAAATGGTGAATATGATCCTTGTCTCTATTTTCTGTTTGTTGGTTTGTCTATAACTTCCTGAACATATAACTCTGTAGGCTGCACTTGGGCCTAAAGTATTGGATAGAAAGCAAATTTCCAAGGGAAATGGGTAGCAGAAGGGAAGGGTCAGACTTACTAGTTTTATCTACTTTGAGCAAATCAGCCTATCTGAGCCTCAGCTTCTTTTACTAAGTATTGAGAAAATAAGATCTTTCTGACTCTACAAAACAGGTATGAAGATTAAATAAAGTCGTATATATAACGGTGCTTTTCAAAGTGGAGCTGCTGATGGTTATTTCACCCTCTTTTTCCAGTATCTTCCTGATTTTTCACTAAGTGGAAAAGTCTACAGTGTGTCACTATTGGGCACCCAAAGAAACAGTGTCCAAATAGGAGTCTGTTTGGACAGACTAATGACTGTCTCCACTATGTTGATTATGGTGTTCCATTTTTAAAAATTGGTTTTGACTAAGGAAAAAATAATTTGGAAAATATGATAGCAAATCAAATAACCAGGGATAAATGTAGGAAGACTGTTACACAGTGTCATGAGGCACCAAAGGCCACAGTGTGTTTGCCTGAGGCGCTGCTGCTCAGTCATTTCCATCGTGTCCAACTCTTTGTGACCCTGTGGACTGCAGCCCACCAGCCCCCTCTGTCCAAGAGATTCTCCAGCCAAGAATACTGGAGTGGGTTGCCATTTCCTACTTCAGGGGAATTTTCCGACCCAGGGATTGTACCCACATCTCATGTGTCTTCTGCTTTGCAGGCAGATTCTTTACCACTGAGCCACAAGGGCAGTCCTTCCCTGAGGTGAGTGGAACATTAAAGAAATTGCAGTAGATATTTATTTAGTGTGTGTTACCTTCAGGGCACTTCTCTGGGTACTTCAAATACATTATTGAACAAGAAAGTCCAATGTCCCCTGTTCCTGTAGGGCTGATATTCTGATGATTCAGAATAATTGAGAAAGGTTGTGGCAGACTTGTGTAGTATTTTGGAAATTTCAACAAAATATTTGGGAGGAAAATAAGGAATATTTACATATTTGGTTTAGTCATTGAATTGCAGTTCTAGAATTTCTTTGTAAAACAGATGTAATTTGGGGCAGTCTTCTTGAGATGACGTATCAGTTGACTATTGAACTGAAATCTGCATAGAAATATGGAGACTGTTTTAGCTTAGATTTCATGTTTTATTTCAATGCCTTTTGGGAAAAGATTATGGAAAATGGATTCTAAGTCCCTCCCCCTATTCCAAACTACATCTCGTGTCTACTATCAGGCTCATTACTTTAAGTCAAAGTGAGTTCATTAAGTTACTAAATCACTGATATATTTCACTCATCTACTCATTAACTCATTTATTCATTCAAAAACTGACTCTACAATATTCCAGTTATTGTGCTAGATAGTAATGATCTAACATGATATGAAAATAGGACTAAATGTTTGCCTTTGGAAGATTTACTGCTAATAATTACACTTTTGAGTTCTATGTGACCCCTATCTTAATGTGACGGTCATCAGTAGAGGGAAACATTCTGTCTCACGTCTCGGTGAATAAATAGAAATCATTTTAGATGCTATTAGAAAGAACCATTTCTCTATATAAATGATTCATTTCTACCTGAACTGTTTAAATTGTACCTTCTGTACTGCTCAGGGAATTAAGTTAGACTTGAAGAATATATTCAAATATTAAAATGAGTACAGTTTTACCTATCCCAAAACGAACTTACAAAAAATCCCAGCATGTTACCCATTTATGATTAAGATCTCTACAGATAGAAAACGATAGAATAATGACTTACTGGATGTCTCATAAAATTTATGCTGTGAATAGAAGGTTGGCAAATTTTGGTGTTTAGATATTACTGTTACATAAAGGAAGAAAATAAGGAGGAAAATATCTAAGTACTCATTAGAGAGCCACATTAATATGTATCTTACAGCAGAAGGCTGGTCCTAAATGGAGGGAGATAGTGCACCTGGAATAAGGTTCAGTCACTCAGATCTCTTTTCATTGAAAATTTGGCAGCTGAAACATTTTTTTTTTACCCCCTATTGATTTTCATGTTTATCAATTTTATTATTTTCTCTGTGGAGATGCTTCTAAAATCGTTTGAATGAGAGGAACTTACTTGATTATCAACATCAACATTTTTTTTTTTTATATCCCCACACTGTCTTTCTGTCGTTTCAAATTTTAGAATCATTTAATAATAAAAATGTAGCAATCAATAAATATTATGTTTTCAGGAATTCTCTTAAATAAATTTGTTGTATTTTAAGTGTCAGCATATATTTGAAAAGTACATTTATGTACCAGAAATATTTTTCCATTCTACTAATAATGTTCTCTTTGCATCTGGATTTGAAGAACCTTGGTTACTTCACAGAGGTCCCCAGGGGCTCGTGGTTCTTAGGATAGGAAACAACTCAGTGATTCCCATTGAAATATTATAGAACAACAGCCATACAGACCTCAGATGACTAAGAATATAATTACTGATCTTCTGTGTTCCAATTTATAGAACATTGTTCTATCTATTCAATGGGCATGCTGACCATTTGTTCAGATTCTGTACTAGCATTCACTTCCTGCCATGGCCCCTGGGGCTTCTTAGATCTCAGAGTTCCAGAGGTTATGTGATTTCAGAACTAGGACTTAAATAATAGCTACAGATCTACTCTACGGCAATCACACAGTTCTGCCACTTCCATGACTTGACAAGAAAATCCTGGGATTTTCCTGAATACACTCTGTAAACCAGTTTCTCATCTCTGGCAAGTTGTAGGCTAAATACATAAACTTCAAAATTTCAAATGATGCCAGGATGCTGGTAAATAAAATATTCAGTTAGGGCATCAGGCAGAAAAATAGATTAAGGAACTGCTATTGCATCCCATTATAAAAGACTATAGTCATTTGAAAGACCTCTATTTATTTTATGTCATATGAGGTTTAATAAGTCAGTGGACCCCTGAGAAAATGCACAGAGAGGTAAAGTCTAAGTGGATCACAGAGAGTCAGTGGAATAATCAACAAATGTAAAAGTGTTTTCTAACCCTCAAATGCTAGTTGCTGATCCCACATAGAGACAACTTCCTCTCAACTATACTCTGGGTGTCCTCTGCCCTTGCCAAAGGTCATTTAATTAGAAGAATTTTGTTTAGTTGTTCTATTGCTGAGACTCCTTTCTGTCTTACTGATCATGAAATTGCTCAGCTGAGCTAAAAAGACAAAGTGACAATAATTGGAAACAAAATGTCTTTGTTTCCTCTTCTCTGAGCAGCAGACTGCATCTTACAAGCACCAGGTTGGTGGAGGTGGCTTTTTTATGTAGCTTGCTGACAGAGGCATTCCAGCATATTTATAACAGCTGAACACTGTGTGCCCTGAAGAGTGAACTTAATTCTGAGACTGCCAGGTAGTCTTCTGTGAATGACAGTGATTTGTCCCTTGTGGTCTTCTTTACTGACTATTCATAAAGCAGTATTTGACAGCCTAATTTTATATAGTTAATAACACTTAGGAGCAATGTAATTTTGGATTGTCCATTAGACTTCTCCATGTTAAACTATTTTATAATAAATAGTTTTTCTCTACCTCGCTATTTTCTGGCTTACCAAGATTTGATTACAATGTTTATTCTTCTTATTAAATAATCTTTCAGCAAGCTAAGGATCAAAAAGATGATCCTTGATCTTGTTTGGCATTAAATAAAACATAAATCTGGGTGTATTATAGGAAAATTCTTACATAATTTGATGGTTGCATCAAAGGAATAATTTATTACATATTTATTCAACAAATATTTTAGTGCCTTCTATGCACTGATACTCTATTAGGAATTGGGTATATAAAGATGAATACTTGAAATATACTCTGAGTACTAGAAGAGCTCACAGTTAAGAAATGGGAAAAACACTTTTCTTCATGTATTACCATGACATAGGTACCAACGCAATCCCTATTTTACAGATAAGAAAACCAAGGCTAAGAGAAGCTAAATGAGTTGCCAAAAGTCACACTGGCTTCAGTCACAGGTGGATCAGTCACAGATGGATCTAGGATTCAGTCCTAGACAGTTTGATGCTAGTGCCTAGGCTCTTAAGCACAACAGTGTAGTCCTCTCATAGCTGTGTCTGGGGACACATTGCATGTATCTCCATCTTTATTCTGTTTTTGCACATAGTTCATTCATATTCTTTCAATCAGTTATGCCTCTCTGTTGTATTTCTATTCACTGTCCCTAGATGATATCTACACTCAAAGGAAGTGAGAACAGAAAGGAGGGACAGAAAATTGTTTGCTGTTCTTTGTACCCCAAACTGATAAAATGTTTCCTTAGGTTGAAGCTATGCCCAGGGACCACAGGTCATCT